>NC_134315.1:65663822-66004038 GCF_964195595.1 Calonectris borealis
CAGTTGGATTGTAGCGGGCCTCGGATCCTCTGTATCCCCGGCTCCAAAATCCCAGGGGTCGACCTCGAGTCTCCCCTGGTGCTTTCTGCCAGAGGCTCCAGGTAGGGCCATTCTCCCCGGCTGCGGTGTAGAGCACATTCTTCACATCTTGTCCTGCCCGCACTGGCCCATGGGCTACTGCCTGAACTATCTCCTGTTTAATTTGTTCAAAGGCTTGTCGTTGCTCAGGGCCCCATTTGAAATTGTTCTTTTTCCTGGTCACTTGATAGAGAGGGCTTACGATCTGACTGTAATTTGGAATATGCATTCTCCAAAAACCCACAATGCCTAAGAAGGCTTGTGTTTCTTTTTTGCTAGTTGGTGGGGACATGGCTGTTATTTTGTTCATCACATCCGTTGGGATCTGAGGACATCCATCTTGCCATTTTATTCCTAAAAACTGGATCTCATGTGCAGGTCCCTCGACCTTACTTCATTTTATGGCAAAGCCGGCCTTCAGAAGGATTTGGACTATTCTCTCCCCTTTCTCAAAAACTTCCTCTGCTGTGCTGCCCCATACGATGATGTCATCAATGTATTGCAGTTGTTCCGGAGCCTCACCCTGTTCCAGTGCGGTGTGGATCAGTCCATGGCAAATGGTAGGGCTGTGCTTCCACCCCTGGGGCAGTTGGTTCCAGGGGTACTGGACACCCCTCCAAGTGAAAGCAAACTGTGGCCTGCACTCTGCTGCCAAAGGGATTGAGAAGAACGCATTAGCAATGTCAATTGTGGCGTACCACTTGGCTGCCTTTGACTCCAGTTCGTGTTGAAGTTCCAGCATGTCCGGCATGGGCAGCACTCAGTGGCGGCGTGACTTCGTTCAGGCCACGATAATCCACTGTTAGTCTCCACTCTCCATTGGACTTTCGCACTGGCCATATGGGACTGTTAAAGGGTGAGCGAGTCTTGCTGATCACTCCTTGGTCTCCAGTTGACGAATCAGCTCATGGATGGGAAGCAGGGAGTCTCGGCTGGTGCGATATTGCTGCTGGTGCACAGTTGTGGTAGCAATCGGCTCCTGTTGTTCTTTGACCCTCAGCAACCCCACAACAGAAGGGTCCTCTGAGAGACCAGGCAAGGTAGACAGGTCTTTAATTTCTTCTATCTCCAAGGCAGCTATACCAAAAGCCCACCGGTACCCTTTTGGGTCCTTGAAATACCCTCTCCTGAGGTAGTCTATGCCAAGGATGCACGGAGCCTCTGGGCCAGTCACAATGGGGTGCTTCTGCCACTCATTCCCAGTTAGGCTCACTTCGGCCTCCAACACAGTTACCTCTTGGGATCCCCCTGTCACTCCAGAAATACAAATGGGTTCTGCCCCTTTATAGCTTGATGGCATCAGGGTACACTGTGCACCGTTGTCTACGAGAGCCTTATACTCCTGTGGGTCTGATGTGCCAGGCCATCGAATCCACACAGTCCAGTAAACCCGGTTGTCCCTTTCCTCCACCTGGCTGGAGGCAGGACCCCTCTAGTCCTGGTCATCGTATTCGCTACCCACTTCTTCTACCTACGAATCAGAAGTCCCTTTATTAAGGTCGGAAGTGGAATCAGCCCTTCTACTTTGTCAGGGGAACTGCTCACTGGAGACTGGAGCAGCAGTTTTCCTGGAAGAACCCCGTCTTGTGGTTGTTTTTCCTTGCAACTCACGTACCTGTGCCTGTAGGGTCGAGGTAGATTTTCAATCCCACTTCCTCATGTCCTCTCCGTGGTCACACAGGTAAAACCGCAGGGTGTCCCGGGGTGTGTACCCACAATATCTCCTCTCTTGAGCAGAGGGACGCTTACTCCTAATGGCTGAGACACTGGCCCGTGCAGGTGGGAAGCAGGACATATCCTCTTTGAGTTGGTGGACCTCCCGAGACAGTTTCTCCACAGCAGAGACACAGACCTGTAGGGAGGAAGAGAGACTTTCTTCGTATTGCCACAGTTGGCCAGCCAATTCATCCACCGTTTGTTCCTCTCCATCTTTCCAGGTCATTATTGCCAATGAGTTTGCATGTGACACTGGTGCGCTCCGTACAAACTTCTGCCACGTGGTTCGGGTGCATTTCACTTCCTCTGGATTTTTGCGTAATTGCTCATTGTTCAGGGAATCATAAATCACCTCCAGCACGGCTAATTCCCTCAGGTCCTGGATACCTCTCTCCATGGTGGTCCACTTGCCTGGGTGGCAGATAACATCTTCCTTGAAGGGATACCTTTCCTTCACGCCTGACAGGAGTCGCCTCCAGAGGCTGAGGACTTGTGCCCCTTGTCCAATCGCTTTGTCAATGCCCCCTTCCCTAGAAAGGGATCCCAGCTGCTTGGCTTCCCTACCCTCGAATTCCAGGCTACTGGCCCCGTTATCCCAGCATCGGAGCAGCCAGGTGACAATGTGCTCGCTGGATGACAACTGAAATCTTTTCGCATGTCTTGCATCTCACTCAGGGATAGGAATCAGGTGGTTACCTTCTCAGTTTGCGTTCTGCCTCTTTGTCTTCGTCTTCTCATGATGGCCCTGGTTCATTTTCATCCCTTACTAAACGAGCTGATTTTCTGATGTATTTCCTCTTTTGTATAGGGGCGACTGATACCGGCAGGGGTTGGTTCTCCGTTGCTGGGGGTTGCTGAGTAGCTGCAGTGCGTGTCGAGGGGATTGGGGTAGCCACAGGGCCTGTTGTTTTGTCGTCAGATGCAGAGACCTTTTCTTCCCCTTGAGGGTTCTGAGTGGTGTTGAACAGGGCTCGGTAGGCATGGGCCAGGCCCCAGCACATTGCAGTGATTTGTGTCTCCCTAGAATGGCCAGGGTGACAGCATACTTTTTCCAAATATTCTACTAATTTTTCAGGATTCTGCACTTGTTCAGGGGTGAAGTTCCAAAACACTGGGGGTGCCCACCATCCTAGGCATTTGCCCATGCTATCCCACACACCCTGTCACTCATAACTGTCCAGCCTTGGGGCAGATCTCTGGATGATATTCTTAAATTGTTTATTAACCTCGGATAAAACCGAAACAATATTCCCAAGGAATACCAATAGATGTATCTTAACTACCCAGGGATGTTCAAGGTACTGACAAGTTATTTTAACGCAGGAGACGACATCATAGAGGAAGGTAGGGAAGGTACCATCCTGTATTTTCTCTATTAAAAATGTCTCAGAGGAAGAGGTATAATTGCTAATGGTCTCCATGAGGTGGTACCCAAAATACAGTAACGGCTTCATTACAAATCCCAAATACCAAATAACCCCCAATGCCAGTGTTTTAATAACAAATCTTCCAGGGAAAACATCACTAATCACTGCAGAGCACAGCAGACTGCAAAACCCAACACCAATCTTTAATGCGTACAGCAAAAACAAGAGCATGGGGCAGATCAGATAAACTAATTATCGAGAACAGATGAATCACTATTGTGACTGGCAATGGTTAACAGATATAAATTCCTTAATACGCTCCAGTTAATCTGTTGTTATCTCAAACCCTTTGTGCCCCATGTTGGGCGCCAAAAAGGACAGTCATGGATTAACCCTAGCCAACAACTAAACACTGCACAGCCACTCGCTCAACCCCGCCCCGCTTCTGGTTGGATGGGGGAGAGAATCAGGAGGGCAAAAGTGGGAAAACCTGTGGGTTGAGATAAAAACAGTTTAATAATTGAAATAAAACAGTGTAGAACAATAATAATAATAATAACAACAACAACAACAATAATAGAATATACAAAGCAAGTGATGCATGATGCAACTGCATACCACCCACTAACTGATGCCCAGCCTGCCCCCGAGCCGCGAATCCCCCTTCCTGGACCACGCCTCCTAGTTTATATACTGAGCATGACATTATATGGTATAGAATACCCCATTGGCCAGTTGGGTTAGCTGTCCTGGCTATGCTCCCTCCCAGCTTCTCGTGCACCTGGCAGAGCATGGGAAGCTGGTAAGTCCTTGACCACTGTAAGCACTACTTAGCAACAACTAGTACATCAATGTGCCATCAACATTCCCATCATACCAAACCCAAAATACAGCTCCTAGAAAGAGAATTAACTCTATCCCAGCTGAAACCAGGACAATGAAAAGTGTCTTTTTCAGTGTGCTTTTTGTTTTATTTGCCTGCTGAGGCTGTGCCTCAACACATGTGCGGAGTTCACTGATATATTCAGCAGTATTAGGAGTTTCAGGTAGAGTTGTGAAGTAATTTAAAACTCCAATTCCTTGTCTCCAGGGTAACTTAGCCATGAGGCACATCACTGGGAAATCAGTCACTGGCTTCCTACCATTTGTTTGCTCCCAGACTACTTCAAAACAGGTCTTTAATTGCCCAACAGACTTTGTGCTGGTTACCTGTCTACAGGTGGTGTAGGTATCCAAGGCTTGCATGAAGTAGATGAAAAAATGCCATTCTGTCTGCTCCTGTCTGCTCTGTTATAAAATAGGGATTCTTCTCTTTCCCTTACTCAGTCTGGTGTGAATCATGTCCCTCTTCAAAAATCTTCTTCAACTAACACCAGCTGAAATGAGGACTCTTGAGGCAAAAGAGCATGGAGGCAGAACAGCAGAAAGTATTGGTGTCTAGCAGTAAGGCTTAGTGATGTCCAAACTACAACAACTAGAGTCGCAGCATCGATAAGATCACAGTACTGTTCTTGACTATATTGCTTTTGTTTCTCCTCTATCCATTTCACTTTCTTTGACCAGTAAAGCCAATAACCTGCCCTCCTGTTTTGATTGATGCTTGAAGATTGTGCCAGAGTTTACACTGAGCATTGGGCTTGGCTTCATTTCTGGAATCTCTTTCAGTCTGGAGACTGAAGACAGGAAAAGGAGTGAAGTAACTAAAGATACGGGAAAAGTCAAGAAGTCCTTGAGGGGAAGAAGAAAGAAAGTTTAGAAGTGAGAAGGGTGTGGTCAGGAAGAGACATATTGAATGAAGAAATGAAAAGAAGATGTTCTGAGCAGTAGAAAGAAAAAATTAAAAAAAAAAATGAAGTGTTGGCCATTGAAAAACAGCAGTGGACAGAATAGAAAATGAAGAGGCAGTATGGGTAGAAGCAGAAAAGGAAATGGTAAAAGGTGTAATACACAAAGAAGATAAGAGAAAGGAGAGAAAATGAGGTCAGAGGAAAAAAGATACTTGAAAGAAGGAATGCATTGAATTGTGAAGGCAGCAAGCAAGATTAAGAATGGAATTAAGGGGGAGCGAAACTGTTGAAGAATTGTCTGAATCGTGTACTTCCCCACAAGGCCATTTTCTTCAAGCATTTCAGTAGGATGATCCCCTTTGTCTCCTCTGTCTTCCTGTGGCACCTTCAGGCAACCTCAGTGTGTCTTCCCTGCACTGATTCCTCACTGCGGTCGTTTACAGTCCCTCTCAAGTAGAAGAATGGCAGCTGTTGCCAGCAATTGAAGAGAGTTAGCGGTTGCTTTGTGTGAGTATTACGGCTGGTAATTTTAGGGTTTTCTCCTTCTACCTTGCAAGAATTAAACCACTGTTGATTAGGGTAGAAGTGAGCTGCTGCTGACTACTTTTATAACTCCCAAGGCAGTCATGACTTGCTGTTGGAGATACAGCTTTATGAGAACAGTCCACAGCAGTGCTTTTATCTTTGGCTTTGGTAAACACACTAAAACCGGGCAGTCTAAAATCCTGCTTTATGTCCCTTTTTTTCTTTGCACTTTTTCACCCCCTTTTTGTTATTTGTCAAGAGACATGCTTCTTCGAAGCAGTAACTGACAGCACAGGTGACAGAAATGAGTTTTGCCTGTCTCTCTGAAAGTGTGTGTTTGTTGGGAAGACCTCATTCATATTCTTGTCACTAGTGTAATGTTCAAATGTTGTGAAACGCCTCAGAGTGAGACCTGACCTCTTGGCCTGATGCTGATACCATGCATGGTATAGTGCATCTAAGTATTGTTTGCCTCTACAAGGTTTAGTAATGAGCAGAAGATGAAGTAACTAGACATACACCTGTGTTTTATGTAATTAACACCTGCTGTCATGTGTGTTTGTTTATTACTTGGCTCCAGAGACAGGAGTCAATGAAACCAAATATGTAAGTAATAGAAAACTTGTTATTGTGTATGGTGTATTTGGTTTGGAATTCAATGTCTCAAGATCAAAAAATAAAAAAGTAAGAATAGCCTTAAGTTATTATAAAAGATAAACAAGACCAAAAGATCTGAAGAATTTTGGATTTAGCTTCTGGACATAAATTAGGTCTTCTCTTGCCATAGAGAAGGTAAGACCTTCATTCCAGTGTTTTCTGTAAACTATTTGCAAGATTTTGTGCCCTTTTTGTGTGACATGGCTGGTGATGGCTTTTACTAAAGGCAGTTGATAGACTGACCGCTAGTGTGATAGATATCTTCTAATAGAAGTTCTTTTAGTTTTTAACAGAGACTGCTATTTATTGTCCATATTACTACCATTCTTAATGGTGTTAGTGAGATGATGACTTCCAGACTGTGTCTTGTTACAAAGTATGCACAGAGGTACTATTTTTGGTCATTAAATAGAGAGAGCAGCAGTTTAAACTACTACTTGTACATCTCTGTCAAAAGCACTGAGGCCTTCCATGTAACTTTCCGAGACCTTTACTTTGAGGTACAAAATGCAACTTGCACACGATTCAAACTGTTATGTTTGTGTTGGGTATTTAGCCAAATTGTAATAGTTTGATAAATGAATTCTAGTAATTTTCCTGATGAAATAAATGGAGTTATTTATTTAGTTTGTAACTGATAAATCTTGACATTCTCTGGTGGGTAAGGCAGAGGTTATCTCCAGTTCTGGTCATTAGAGAACCTGGGGCAAGTTTCTTAAAAAGTCTTAGCAAGTGTTAGAATAGGCAACACCTTTTTGTGTTGTACACGCTGTTTTATTCTTCAAGCCATTTCTGCAGCAACAATTGTTTTTTCAGTATGAAAACTTTCCTTCTCATCAGTGATTCTTCTGGTTACCTGTAAGCTCAAAACTATTTCCTGCGTAGTTCTATAAAGTAGAACTGAGTTAACAATGATCTGACAAGTTAATTGGCAAATGCTTGTTCAGCATCTTTAAAATTGCCAGCAGGATATTAGTTAAGCTTTTATCCAAAACTGGTTAAAGAGAGCCCCACTTCCTTCATATGGAGTGCATGAATTGGACAGAATTGGTGGTTTGAAGGTTCTGCATTTTACTGAGTATAGGAAGGGTGCAAATGTAACTAGCTTGTTAATAGACTAATTCATTCTGAGTCTGCAAATGGACTTGAACCAGGGACATAGGTGACAATATAGTATTTAAGGCATTTGGATATTTGACCTCTCTCTACTAATCATTTCAATCAGCAGCAACATTTCTGCATTTCAGCAGTGTGCATACCTACTTTTGACTTAATTGCACTGTTCTGAGAACAAAATAGACGCAGTCCATACTAATAATTTTTTTGCAAAATGTAATGCATGAAAGGATTGGAGGCCTCAGAGTTAGAGTTCAGAACATGTTGGGCTGTGTGTTCTGTTGTGGTTTGATGATAGATTCACATCTCAGAAACCCATATTAGCAAGTGTAGGAAAACATTTTGATCAATCAAAGAATTTTTTTGTTTGTTTGCTGAGCAGTACAACATTGATGCAATACAAGATACTGACGCTCTCCACATGTCCTGAAGGAACGCTCACGTTTTCTGGGTGGAGAGGACTTTGGTGGTGTTTCAATGTGTGATGTCATTGTGCATGAAAAACATCTGGTATGTGAAGCAGAACTGACCTTTCACTTCTGTTTGAACATTTTAGCATGTAAAATGGCCTGCTGAACTGAAACCTAATCACAGACTGCTCAGTCCCTTATCATAGATCAGAACTACAAGTTTAATCAGCAGTTTAGATAGTTCAGAGTCTAAGCTGAAGAAAACCATCCATATTGAGGGTAAGTGATTATTGACATGGGAAGACTTGCCAATACTATTAAAATGATCAGCAACAGTTGCACTGTCAGCAGTGGAAAATGTTCAGAGTTAATTTCAAATTTAAATCCCAGAGCTTTCATCTGAACACCTGCTGTTTAGAATCGGAATATGAAACATTAACTGTGATTACTTCACCTCCCCCCCACCCCCCAAAAGGCACCCAGAAATGAGCAGCTGTTACTCCTTAAATTAAGGTTATGTTTATCATCAGTTTAAAAACAGTAATACTAGGGATGCGGCTAGATTGCATACAGAGTTCCTAGGGTTCACTTTTTATAACAAAGTAAAATTACAGTCTGTTGATAGATCAATGAGTACATAGAAGTAATTTCTTGTGAAACATATTCTGTGAGAAATGAGAATACTGGCCATTCTGCAGTAAAGTTAAGCAATGTTACTGTTCACTGTGAGGGACAGGAGAAGAGGCAAGAAATGTTGCTTTGGCTGCCAAATTAAAAGGCTAGTTTTATGTACACTTCCATGCTCCACGCACCACATACGTTCAATGAGTATGACCAGATAAATTTATGTAGTATACATATAGCTGGTATATGTGCTATATATTGCAGTATAATGTGGGCTTTAGAAAAAAATACTCTTGATTTAGGAAATATAAATAACATTAGTATGAACAGGGTTCTGTTTTTGCTGTTGCGTGTGAGGTCCTTCCTTTTTTAACTATTTGATGGGATTTGGGCATGTGTAGAAGGCTTTGAATCGGAGAGTGATAAAGTGTGATTGTTTTTGTTTTTTTTTTTTTAAACAAAGAACTGGGATGGTGTTTGTTTAGTTGCCCGAGGTATTTCGTACTTTAGATTGTTTTCTCATATTTTCAGTTTGTAAAATACAGGAGATGAGTAAGATGGCAGTTTTATGAAGTACTTAGCAATAAATGTGCACAAAATGTTATGCTGTAATCTTTCGTATTGATGTTAGATACTTTTCTGTTTCAGTTATCTGTAAAACTTTCTTGATAACATTGGCTACTTCACTGCACAATTGTGATAGTGAAGGGAAAAAGACATACGGTCTGTATTTCTTTTACACCTTTGTATATCTGGTCTTAATTACTGTGATGAAAGCTAAGACTTTATGGAGTTACTCTTTGAGGAAACGAGATAAGAATGAGCCTTGGATCTTTTTGGGTTTTTTATAGTCCAGTTTTGTTTTCCATCAGCTTCAGGACACTGGGTAGTTTGGTTTTTGGGTGGGGAAAAAAGGGGAAGAAGAATAAGAAGGAGAATTGTTATTTTCTACCTTTATACACAATGGTTAAAGCACTTTTTTTTTAGGTCAAATAATTTTTCTTTTTCCTATCTTTTGTAAAAGACACTAGTTGCATGCAGGTGTTTAGGAAGCCTCACAGCAATTTCATGAGAGACATATAAAACTACCTTTATTTTAAACAGAGATGCAGAAACTAAAGAAAGATTCTGAAGGATTCTACTGATTTGGAGTACTTCTCATTTTTGAGTTCCTAGTGAAAGAATACTTTGGAGCTGATTTTCTGAGGAGCTGATTGTGCCCAGACTCCTATGGAAAGTTACTGTATTTGTGAGTTTTCTACTAGTCCTAGATTTCTGCTCTCACAAACAGTTCACATAGTCAGAGCTTGACATATGATGTTTGAACAGTGTGCTGAAGAGAATTACTGAAGTTAGCTGCCCCCTGTGAATTGTAAGCGGTTATCCATTTTTATACCATCAGAAATGCTGTGGCAACAACACAAATGGTATTGTTGCTTGGCATTTAAGGTGGTGTGAAACCTCTCAGCCTCGGACAAGTTGAGCAGTTAGGCACAGGATGGCATCAATGTCAGCTAGCTCGGTGAGCAGATAGCTATCCAGTGCCGTCTTCTCTGTGTGTTTCCTGTAGTAGGATATGGCTTATTGGATTTTATTTTGACTGTTTTATCTGACTGTTCCCAATATCCATGTGGATATTGTGATTTATGTTTGATATTTCCAGCCTCATTTACTGTGGGTAGAATAGCCTTGTTGAGAAATGCATGTACAACAATAATGTGGGTACTCCCAGATAACTAGAATTTTTACTTTGCATGTGCAGGTAAAAGCAGCCTCACCTGGATTGTTGGATCATTTAATCTCTGAACATGTTGAGTTCTGTTAAAAAAGGTACTGATTCAAGCTGTTTGTGCTACTGCACTTTATTTTCACCAATATGTCATCTTTTCGAAATGCATCTGTTTGTAGAAAGTCTTGTCATAGGCGATAATTCACACATAAGAAGTGATTGAAGGTGTAATTGCTTTTTGAAGTCCCACTTGTGTTTTCCTTAACATGGTTCAGCACCCATATTGTACATGACAGATCTACCTCATCTGGCTTCTGCTTATTAATATGTTCTTATGGTAAGAAATAATTTTTAACTTTCCTTTCTCAGTTCTGGAGTTCTGTACCTTGGCTAGTATTTTGGAAATAATATTTTGCAGGATAGTGCCCATTGTCACATAGGAAGATGAAATGGAAAATGTCTTAGGGTCTGTATTAATTTTGATTTATTTCACTGTTAGTGCTTCTCGTTTTCTTTAATATAGTGGAATTTGTGGGGCAGCTTACTAAAATAAATTAGGATTAATTTACTGTAGATTTTAATATGCCCATTCATCTATAAGCTGTCCTTTTATTTAGAGATTTTCCTATATTTGCAAGGGCTTCATCTTTCTTTATCCAGATTAAGGCTATGCTCTGCTCACATTATGCCATCCTGGCTATACGAAGATACCATATACTAGTCAAATAAACACATTCACATCTACTTCTATCGTCAATGGCTTTGATTCATAATTGGTTTGCTGTAGTGTGTAAAAATTTAAAATACCATTTTAAAGTGACTTGTGTACAATTCCAAAATTCCATGGATGATGTTTTTTTATTTAGTACTGAGAATAGGCATTTTGCTATTGTCAACAGCAGAAAGGAGGAAGACTACATGTATTGTAATAAAAACTTTTTGGCAGTTGACTGGTTAAATGTTTTCATATAGATAGGTTGATTTTTCCTGGATAACATTCAGATATGCAGTGTGCTGTTAGATATGAATATTATTCATATGCTTTTTTTCGCATTTGAACAGTTGATGATATTTTAAAGACGCCAGAACTGTGGTCGCCTACGGCCCTTCCAGATGAGGCTTTCTGTGTTGTACCAACAAAGTAATGCTATCTATTGTACAGAAAACAAACACAAGAATAATGAAACAAGACCAGCCTGGGATGTTTGTTCCCCATTTGCTTTTGCAAATGCTTGTGTTGACTCTAGGGCAAGAAGTATGGCCTGAAGCTAAAGGAGGAAGAAAGTTTTCACTGGATGTTAAGAAATCACTCCCAAAAGGAAGAGCAATTAGTAAAATAAGCAAGGTGGTCATGGAGGCATCATTATTGCAAGTAAACCATAGCTTTCCACATAAAGATTGACAAGGTGCCACACAAAGAATACAGGCTGGACTCTGCTAGCTAGGGTGTGCTGTGCCTGTAATTTTACCACACAGTTTAATTGTTTTCAGTGAAATTGCTCTAGACGGTCGCACATGCAAGGTGGCAGGACCTCATTCTGAAATCACACCGCACTCTCTCAAATTCAGTTACTTTTTCAGATTATCCAGTGAATCTCCTCTCCTATAACATGCTTTCTGGCATTACATTTTAACTAATTACTCTCCTCTCCTATAACATGCTTTCTGGCATTATATTTTAACTAATTAATCGTAAATTTAAATCTCCATACAAAGTGAGTAATTTCAGGTCAGGAATGCACTGTTGGTCTGTTTTTAGTGTACTGCTATCCTTGATCAGTGTACACTAGCAAGTTCCTAAGCATGTAAGAAATGCCATGGAAATGAATGTAATGACTGTTATCTTTGAAGTTAGACACATATTAAATTATTTTGCTGAATCAGGACAATGCAGACAGAGAAAAATATCTTTGGAATAGGGAGTATGTTTTCTTTTGTGGGTATTACATTATAGGCCTTAATAGCATACAACAGGTACCTTGGATAGTTTCTTATTAAGAAACAGAGAGGGGAGGGTAGAATTCCTTGTAGTAGTAGAGGCATGAATTTTGACTATAGAAACATGAATTTTGACTATAGAAACAGAAATGGCTTTTTTTAAGTAGAAGGTAAATATAACTTGTGCCAGCATTGCCAAGTGGTTCGTTGCATGTGTTTCTACTTAACTTCAGGTATTCTGATGATACACCTAGTCTTTTAGAAACCTTATGAAATATATTTTATGGTCTCATTGTTTTTAATACTTAAAGTACTCTGGTAATAATTACGTTATCAGGTAATCCATCATAAGGATTCCATTATAAGGATTCTATTACTGTAGGTGTATTTGATCTTTTTGGAAAACGCCAGAAAATTTCGCAGTGTATGATCAGAGATTGAAACTGTTTCATTCAAAACATTTCCTTTCCTATTCTGTGAGGTAGTTGCCCTAAACTGTTAAAATGTTACGTTTTGGTGAGTGCAGGGTCTGAGCTTCAGAAAAGATACTACCAAAATAGCATTCAAACTTTATTAGAAAACTACAGGTACTAGCTTCAGTGGGAAACCACTTCACCCTGCAACAGTCTGTCTTGCCTCCATAGAGGTATGAGAGGTATGAGAGGATGCAAGGCACGTTCCTCTGGGTGACACATTTGGAAGGAGAGCTAACGAATGTCTCAAAGTTGAGTCACTCAAAATATTCAGTCAAAAGTAGCTGAAGGTGTTTTTATCAGCATAAGTTTTGTCACCAGAATTATGAGGTATGGGACCTGGCTGATTGGACAAAGTCTCTGGAAAGCCAGGTTTGCTGTTCTTGCAGCTGATGGAGTGCTGAGGAAGGGGAGCATAGAGAGCAGGGACTACAGAAATTGTTTCCATAGTAGCCCTGACTCTGTATATGCTAACTTTTATCAAATGGCAATGGGAAATCTGTCTTTCTAGGGCTTGGGCATAAATGTATTAGGCAGAGAAGTCAACAGGCGTGTGCTGTACCCAGAACCATGCTATTGTAAGTAGTTGCTTATTTTGCCTATGCCAAAGTTCAGGCCTGAACTTAACACTCCAAATTTCCTTTGGTCAGCTTTTGCTGAAAAGTGAGATATATAAACTCGTTTTGTGTGAACTTAAGTCAGTCCTTAAAATGATGACTACTGTTCAGTAAGATTCCATATTTTGGGATAGTGGAGGTTTCCTTGGGACAAAAAAATGGTAACAAAAATTGGGAAATAGGAAAGGAAGAACCGTGGTAAAGTAGCAAAGAAGTAGAAACAGAATTTTATTTTCATTTACGGTGGTGAATAAAACGTCCTTGTATGAAGAACTTAATTTTTTTAAGACTAGAACTTGGCATCTTGGGACAACCACTGAAATAATGAAAAGGCCATTTTGAAAGGACATTCTGAAAATAATTAGTATCCTTTGCATTCCTTCAATAACTTGAAAAACAGTCAATTTCTGCTTATATTCCTGTTAACAAAGAAGCAATTTACTTTTTGATACATTGAAAACAACCTTGCACTTTACACCTAGTGAAAAACCACTTTTATAACAGTATTATGACCCTCTGTTTTTTGAGTATGAAAGCTCATTTCTGGAATTCAGTCAAAGAGAAAGAACCAGCAACTCTGGTAAACTCATTACAATAAAGATGGAATCATTAAGGACATGATCGGATATCATAATGTGGACCTAGGAGACAGGTTGACAAGCTTTCAATTTTTCTATGCAAGTGGAAATGTCATCAAGAAAGTATATCATCTGCCCACATTTGTAATGGACTTAAGAGAATCTAGGGAGAATGTCAGGGAGGAGGAACTGTTGCACGAGGAGGCTCAGCAACAGGAATGTAGCTCTGTAGTAAAGTCAGACCAATTAATTCTTTAAAGCAATCATCAAGGCCCATCCAAAGGTGATTAGAAGATGGGCAGTAGTTTGAGAAAAGGAAAATATATTTCTGTTTTATTTTTAATACTTTAAACCCAAACTATATGTAAACACATTGAATGATGAGAGGAAAAAAAAAATTTTTTTTGAAGGAAGACCCTCTATTTGTGCATTTCTCATTTATTCTACATTTTGGACATTTGACATCTTTTTGATGTATGCATATATCAGGATGATCAGACACAGTTTCAGTTGTAATGTGCTGCAAGATAATGGCCCTCTCCTTCCATCCCTACTCCCTTCTTGTTTTGGCTTTTCACAGATGTTTTTTCTCAATAGATCAGACTGTTTCACTGCTATGGAAAGTTCTTTCTGTTGTCTTCCTATAATTTTCTACAATTTGCTGTTGTCTGTCCAATAATTGCGCTGCAGTAATATATCTGACTCCCTGGTATGGACGCTGATAAGCTCACACTGGGCTTTTGTAGACCAGAGTATGATATACAAAAATAGCAAAACATATTTGTGTGTTGCATCTATGATCTCGTTTCTGGTACAAAAGTATCTGTAGTTCACAGTCCATTCCCTAAACCATGGCTTATTAAATGCTTTGACTGATGGGTAATAACCACCTTAAAGAAGGAGGAAGCCAAAAAGTCCATGTATAAGAATCTGTCCCAAGGCTCAAAGTAGTAATTCGTTTTGTGTCAAATGGAGCTCAGTTTTAAGGGGTTACTGAATTATGAGCATTTCAGTTTGTTTGATACATGTTTTGACTGTGTGAGCTGCCATTTTTGAAGGTTACATTTGTTACGGGCCTTCAGGCCACTTCCAATATTAACTAACAGATTATGACACCCAGTAGAGTTCATTTCACTTAAAACAATATATCATGCAAAAAGTTGTCCAACCCTCTTATGAAACTGGTAAATTTGTGTAAAACAGGGTCTTTGGCATTTTGTTTTGCAAGGGAATTATCCCCGTTTACTATCCTCACCTCCATTAAATTACAATCACAGTAAAAGGGGCATAATCGAAAAAGATATTAAAACTTCTGCCCTCCCAATAATGTTTTTCATACCAAGTGTTCTTTTTTCACTTTAGGGAAACTAAAAGATTAATCTCATGAATGCGTCGGGTCACACATTGTTTTGGCATGATAGCAAAACCCATTGGTTTTCTAGCATGTATGATGTGTGGAGAAAGGTGGTTGAATTACTCTTTTTATTTTTCTCCTAATTAGATTGCTTTCTCATAGCTGCACGTAATATTGTAAAAGAGTGGAGGAACAAATTGGCTAGCTTTGAACTGTCCTAACGTTCCCAAGCATTGAGAAGAGGGCCAAGAAAAAGCTTGTCTGTGTTAGATGTATTGTTTTCCTTAAACAGAAGAGGTAGAGGAATACTGTCTTAAGTTTCCTTCCGTGTTGTCTGGGTTAAAAAGTAAAGTTATTTGGACTGATACAGCAAATTGTAGTTTGGAAAGTGAAATAACAGGCAGTATTATCCCTTTCATTTTTATTTAAGCCTGCAGAAATTTTTTTATTGGTTTAAGGCACTGAAAAAAGTCTCAAGCACATCCCTGTTCTAGAAACAAAGTTTTAAGTTTGTAAAGTCACTTCGACAATCAGCTCCTTAGTGCTAATGTTCTGCTGCAGTGCCGTATTTGCAGAATACTAGTGACATTATCTGTGCTGCACAAGACACAAATATAAAGCGAATTTCTGCTCCAGTGAACTCCCATCCCAGAAAGCAGACAAAGAAGGGCTCGACTTGCTGTGCATCCCAGAGAAAGGAGGTGATTGTAGATATAATTCCAAGACATTAAATAATTTCTGGAAGGCTTCCCTTTGTGCTTTCAGTTTTTAGTGATATTCGGTTGGCAGCTGCAATTTACAAAATATTTGGCAGTGTCTGGGGGCTTTTGAAAGTGGTTTCGATAATCTCAGGCAGGGAGCAGAAAAGAGTTCACTATTTCAGGAACAAGTTATAGCTTCTTACTTTCATAGTTTCTTACTTCTGATAGTCTCTTTGAAATCAGTGAGGATTTCCTTGCCTGATGACTCAAGATTCTTTACTATATAAGAACTTGTCTGTTCTTAAACTTCAGATGCTCAGGACATCTTTCAATTGCGTGCCCAGATTCTCTGAAAGTTGAAGGACAAACAGTTCACGGGAAGAAGTCAAGTTCCTTTTTTCTACTTGTACGGAATTGTGCTTTCACTGCTTTTGACAGATAATCCTATAGTCACAACTGCAGGCTTGTGACTACTGTTCGTTTGCTGTAGGGTTGTGGTAGGAAAAACGGGAAATAAATATAAGTTTGAAAGACAAAGATGTGCAACACCCAGCCTGAAATGGACATTGGCTGTCTAGATTGCTGGTAAAAAATAATGCAGCTTCATAAAAATGAACTCTTGGAAAAAAGCCTGTGATATGGGTATACTGAGTCTCCCTGGAGAGGGATGGATAGGAAGAGTCATTTTTTTCTCTAAGGTTTTTACTGTCTATGAATTTATTAAAACAGACTTAGTAAGTTAAAATCTACATGATAAAGCTGACAATCTTTAAATGAGTCACTAAATAAAGTCCTAATTGTTTTATGTTTCATATATGAAAGACTCAGGATATCAATGGGGCTCTCCAATAGGCAGAAAAGTGTTAAAACTCAGTGAGCAAATCTGTGCTTGTTGAGTGTGATTGTTGCTGGAAGTTTCTAATCATAGAAGAGATGAGATAGATTCTAAAAAGAAAATCCACATGGGAACAGTAGGGGTTTACTTGTAATGTGAATGGATATTCCTCACTCTTCTGTACTGCAGCAAACTGAAATAATCAGAAGTTAGGTGCTCTGAAAAGAAGTAACAGGCTAGGAAAAGCTCCAGTCCATAAGGAAACAGGAAGTGATCTCTAAGCAGAATTAAGGAAAGAAAAACTTTTTTCCGAGGGAAGGTTATAGATTCAAGTACATATATATATAAAACACCAAAACATGCAGTAGTTAGTAAAGGGATAGTACTTTTTCTTAGAAAGATTATAGAAGTGTTTTCTGGTAAGTTTTCTGGTGTATATAAATTTGTTGACACATCAGCATGACCAAAATAGGTAATTTTGAACAGCTTCACACTGTATGATGCCAGAAGTTCCTATATAGTTCATAGAAACACACACAGAAGGGTGGAAAAATACTTAAAATACAAATGCTATGTCATTAGCTTTAATAGAAACACACAAAAAATATGTGAAAAAAAGCACAATAACAAATATTGTAGGAAAAGAAATGCATAATTTGGGAACCGGAGATGTATATGACACAAAGGTGTAATTTCTGGAAAACATGCCTATACCATGAAGAAAGGTGCTGGTTAAAAAACCATACCCAATGTGTATGTTCTTTTTACGTGACCTTCAAAAGCAGATGAGGCTATAACAATAAAGAAAAGTCTGGAGAGGAGGAGTGTTCCTGGGCAGCTCGTGGAGAGCAGACAGTGGTCAGCTGCATTGGGCGTGACGGCGTCGCAGTGGCAGAAGCAAACTGGATACAGAGCTTGCTGTTCAGAGAGGATGTGTGCTGTTCAGAGAGGGGGAAGGGGAAAGAAATGGAAACCACAGAGAGCCCTCAGTAGTCTGACAGCATATCCATTTCTTGTGATGAGAAAATAAAGAGATACCAGTAGGATATGGTAGGTTAGTACATTCAGCAAACTTGAAAGGAATGGAGACAAACATTTTCTCAGGGTGTGGTAAATAGTCAGGGTTGAGAGGTGGGGAGGGGGATACAGGCAGCTCTAAAGAACCCTTTTGTTTGCTTCATTTAATTTTGGAAAACAGATTTTCTTCGTTGGTGGTAGACATTCAAGAGACATTCTCTTGGGAAAAAAACTCAAAACGATTTACCCCTTCTGTTGTTTTGTGGAAGAAAGGATTTTTTTTTTTAAATTTTAAGTTTTTTTTTTTTGTCTACCATTTCACTGAGAGCTTGACACTTACCAGTACGAGAACATAAACAATTTGTTGACCTAACCTTTCACTGTATTTGTGTTTTATGGCTGTGTTTTGGTGTTACAGGCTATAGGTTTGGCTGACAGGCAGCTCGTATCAGCCAAAGTGACATGAAGGCAGCAGCTAGGGAAATCTTGCTTATAGTGACCTTCAGCTTGTTAAACCATTTGGTGAGTGAGTTGGGAGCTCTGACAGTGAATTTGTACAGGTTCATGGGGTGAGAAGAAATGGGAGTAAGCCACACAGGCCCAAACAACATCTGAAAGGTGCCTCTTTTTTTCTCAGCAAAGCACTGACCTGCCCTTTTGATCATTGTAGCAAAAGTGGGAGTTTTAATATCATTAACAGCAATGATAATAAAGCACTGAAAAATAAAATATATAGATCCATTTTTGATTTAACCAACATATATTTTCAGCTTTCTAGTTGCCATTGCCATTGTCCGTTTCACGTTTGTTCTTTATTGTTGTACTATTTATTGCCATTTTGGATAAACAGTTCTGTGGGGCACAGATCCTGTCTTTTTGGATGTGACTGCTCTACAAAGAACTGCTCATACAGCAAGTGCCACAAAAAGCGATGCCTGCCTTCAGCTACAATGCAGTAGTAACTGAGCTTTCCTGCTGAAGCATTTAGTACTTGATCTGAAAGTGGTGAAAGTGTGTGGTGCTGTGCTATGACGATAGCTTACATCTTGTTCAACTGTTGTATTGTGTTGTATCCTTAATAATAAATTCAGTGGAAGATCCAGCCAAATAAGAGATTTTATTGCTAAAATCCATAAAGGTAAATAACTCCAGTTAACCCACAGGTAGCTTTAGATGGCAAGCTGAATATATTGTAGGTGATAGAGTGGAACATTATAATCAGTCCTAGAAATCATAACATCAGCAGTGTGGGTGATGAATGTGTTCTGCAATAGCTCATTTCTGGCTGTCTCTTCTTAAAATTGGTTAGGACCAGGTAGAGCCTCCAAACTCCACTGGTGGTAGGGAGGTTAGAGCATTAACAGCTGATGTTCATAGTTTTATTACCGAAGGTTACCTGCTGTACATATCATAGGTAGATGACTACCATGGTTGTGACTGTTACTTTACCTGGTTTTGATTTTTGCAAAAGAGTGGATGTATTTGCCCAAACAGCATTCTGCTCTGAGCAAGCCAGTGTTGTAGAGCTCTGCTCCTTGTAATCCAGACTGGCAACTGTGCCAAACATCTTGGCAGTACTTCAGAAAGATAGCATTTATGTTTAAGGAAGGTGATGCATTGTGAAAGCTGTCATGTTATGTTGTACTGATGGAGGAGCCAACTGGAATTACTGAGACAGAACTCTCTTCAATCTCTGTAACCTGTGATTTCTGAACTGAAAAGCAATTTTTTTTTAAAGCCAGTGAAAATACATCTTTAGATACGTTGAGGCAAAATATGCTACAAATACTATAAATACTGCCCATCGAATATTGCACACATAGGGACCTTTGTGTAAATACGTCAACTGCAAGAACACTTATGAATGGATTTTTATCCAGGAAGATAAACCCATGAAAGTAACTGTTTCACTAAGGTGCATGGTATCTAGGTCAACCAGTTAAATTTCTGACTGACCTGCCTTTTCTCACTGAATGCAATCTAAAATAAAATTCTTGGCTGAAGAAAACGATCTGATTATAGCCTTGGAACTTCAGTGTTTGCTATTACCACATTTCTCAGCAGCATTTATTATTTGGAGCTCATTGCTGTGCTCATGTAGTTTCTGCGCAGGAAATAATTGGCTTATGGGAAGTCATGGAATGGGATGCAGCAAGGAACTGTTTGGATTTGATCAAGCCATCATACCGCACATCACCTGCTCAGCGTTACTGTAGGACTTGTTGCTAAAGTCAATTTAGAGTTGCAAAATCACAAGTTGGCAGCCTTGTCCTTCAGGCCATTCTTTCATTTGTTCCGATCTGAATTACGTTGGTACGCATCGAGAGGCCATATTCAAGTGGCACAGTTGAATGTGGTGGGATGGGCCTTTGGTAATTTTTAAAGTGAGGTAGGTAAGTAATACTAATTTCATTGTGTCTTGCCTGCCTGCAAATCCTGGACGGATGAGAATTAGATGAGGAAATGGGATCAGGGGCACAACGGGGCTTGTCTGTGACTGTCCACCCTAATGTTTCCTATGTAGTTTTAATGAGCTAATGTGCTATGCAGTTGCAGTTATTAAGCGGCAACACCAGACATGGCTCTCCCTTGGGAAGTATAAGCTAGCTGCATGAGCAGTGAGAGTGTCAAAAGGTAGATCTTGTAGCTGAGTCACTGGTTTTGCAGAACTCCAGTGCAGTGCTATCTCATTTGCTTGCTTTTTTAACTTTCTAGAAGATGTGATGTAGTAATTGGTGTGATTTCCTTACTAATATTATGTCTGTAATACACACTTTAACCTTGTAAGTCTTTTGAAAACTACTCCAGCTGTAGCAGATGAACAAGTAGCTTAGGTGTTTTTTGATGGGTGGTTTTTTTCTCTCTTGAAAAAATATAGAGAACTTTCAAACATACTTTGATTGCGCGTTGTTATTTCTCAGGCAGTTCATGTACTGACTTAGAGAGGCCCTCGAACAAAGAGCAGCTACATGGAAATATAACCATGCTCTGTAGTGCTTTGCTTCTGATTATGCTTGAAGCCTCACTCATTGTTCCAAGCAGTAAGAATCAAATCTTGTTTAGCATGTACAAGGTCACAGTACACCTACAAAGCAGTCCCCAAATCAGTCAGTATTCACGTGTTACCACAGATCACAAAGAGGTAAAAAATAACCACATCAAGAGAAGATGAGAACCAGACAGTGAAATGAACTCAGAGGAGACCAGAATTATGGCCCAAGCTAAATGAAATACAAGCCAGTAATTTCATTTTGATATTTCAGCTTTTAGATATTCTGCTGCTTTTCTTATGCAAAATAACTTTTCAAAGGGTGGAAGAGGAGACAGAGCTTCAGGAGCACTATTGTTCATTCACATTTCTCTACCTATGCTTCATGCAGACCTTGGCACCAAGAGGGTGAGCTAGTATTTAACTATGTCTGATAGTGTGAGCCCTGCAACAGCTTTTATAGTTACATTATTATCCTCTCAAGTTACTAAAAAAAAAAATCTTAAGAAAGATTCCTTGTGTTGTGAAAGTGGCTTAGAAATGCAAGTTTGAAAATCATCAGTGGCAGAGCTTTTTGTCTGACTTGTATGTGGTTTATTTGTGGTGGTTTTTTTTTTTTTTTGGAGATGCTAGGTGAGTGATGTGGAGTGGGCTTTGCTTCAGATGTCCAGCAGCAAAAAACCTTGCTTGTTGAGTCTATCTTAGTGTCTTGTTTTGGGGATGTTGTCGTGGTTTAACCTGGCAGCAGCCAAATACCACGCAGCCGCTCGCTCACCCCCCCTGCTGGGTGGGATGGGGGAGAGAATCAGAAGGGTAAAAGTGAGAAAAACTCGTGGGTTGAGATAAAGACAGTTTAATAGGGAAAGCAAAAGCCGCGCACACAAGCAAAGCAAAGCAAGGAATTCATTCACCACTTCCCATCGGCAGGCAGGTGTTCAGCCATCGCCAGGAAAGCAGGGCTCCATCACGCGTAACGGTTACTTGGGAAGACACACGCCATCGCTCCGAACATCCCCCCTCCTTCTTCTTCACCCAGCCTTATATGCTGAGCATGACGTCATATGGTATGGAATAGCCTATTGGCCAGCTGGGCCAGCCACCCTGGCCACACTCCCTCCCAGCCCCCTGCACATCTGGCAGGACATGGGAAGATGAAAAGTCCTTGACTAGCGTAAACAATACCTAGCAACAACCAAAACATCAGCGTGTCATCAACATTATTCTCACACTACATCCAAAACACAGCACTATACCAGTTAATAGGAAGAAAATCAACTCCATCCCAGCCAAAACCAGGACAGTATCCACCCCTTATTCCATACCATTTACATCATGCTCAGGTCCCACACTATCCAATACATTCTCATTACCCACCATCCCCCTTCCCATCTTTTGATATAATACACAGATATCATTCCCTTAGTCTATGGACCACCCCTGTAAAATGTTCATAAAATATCCATAAATGTCCACAAAATGTCCACTGCGTTCATTTAGTCCATGACTTTGGGCTCCATCTGTTATGGTGGTCACTCAGGTCAGCAGAGGTGGTGTGTTGCGTGGAGTTACTGGGCACCAAAGCCAGCTCAGGTCGGGTCACTGCTGCACCTGCGCTGCTTCTTGTAAAGTTTGTCCTCCATTGGTTCAGGTGGTTCCTGCTATAGTAATTCCTATAACATGCAACTCAAATCATGGGTTACAACAATTTAAAGGTATATCCATTACAATCTCCACCCCTGGTCCCTTTGGGCCAGACCACAGGTTTAACATTGCAATGAACTCCTCCCCTTGCCCCTGCTCCGGCTTGGACTTATCCACAGACTGCAGTCTCTTAGGGGTGTACCTGCTCCAAGTGGAGCCTTACCTATGAGCCACAGTCTCTCCAGAGGTATACCTGCTGCGGCATAGACTTATCCACAGCCACAGTCACTTCGAGGTGCACCAGTCCCAGCGTGGCCTTACCCACAGCCACAGTCCCTTCAGAAGTAAACCTGCTCCGACATGGCCTTACCCATGGCTGCAATCTCTCCAGGGGTGTACCTCCCCTGTCATGGGCTTATCCATGGCCACATGCTTTGAGGTGCTCCAGCATGGCCTCATGCACAGCCACTGACACTTCAAGGTGTACCTGCTGCAGCATGGACTTATCCACAGCCACAGATGCTTCGAGGTGTACCTTCTCCAGTGTGGACTTATCCTTGGGCCACAATCCCTTCAGAGGTATACCTGCTGCGGCACGGACATAATCACGGCCACAGATGCTTCGAGATGTACCTGCTTGGGCATGGGCTTATCCTCGGTCACAGACGCCTCGGGGTGTCCTGCTCCCGCGTGGACTCAGCCACAGGTCACAGTCCCTTCGACTCGAGTTCACACTGCAGTTCCAGCCTGTCCAGCACAGCAGCACAGAAGCAGCAGCGATGCCCTGGCCGTCTGCCAGCCCAGGCGCATCCCCATTACTGTTATCAGAACGTTCCCAGGCACAGCACAGTAAGACGATAAGCAGCGCAGCAGTACAGCAAGCAGCGAGAGCAAAAAAGCAGCCACTAATGAGCACAAGACTCTAATACACATTAAGGCAAGCAAGCCCCATGGCAAGCACAAGAGCCTGCGAATTAATAGCTAAACAGCAGTAACAGCTATAAATTCGATCTAGCACATTCCAATCAGACCTGTCGTTATCTCGAACCCTTCGAGCCCCACGTTGGGCGCCAAAAAGGACTGTCGTGGTTTAACCTGGCAGCAGCCAAATACCACGCAGCCGCTCGCTCACCCCCTCTGCCGGGTGGGATGGGGGAGAGAATCAGAAGGGTAAAAGTGAGAAAAACTCGTGGGTTGAGATAAAGACAGTTTAATAGGGAAAGCAAAAGCCGCGCACGCAAGCAAAGCAAAGCAAGGAATTCATTCACCACTTCCCATCGGCAGGCAGGTGTTCAGCCATCGCCAGGAAAGCAGGGCTCCATCACGCGTAACGGTTACTTGGGAAGACACACGCCATCACTCCGAACATCCCCCCTCCTTCTTCTTCACCCAGCCTTATATGCTGAGCATGACGTCATATGGTATGGAATAGCCTATTGGCCAGCTGGGCCAGCCACCCTGGCCACACTCCCTCCCAGCCCCCTGCACATCTGGCAGGACATGGGAAGATGAAAAGTCCTTGACTAGCGTAAACAATACCTAGCAACAACCAAAACATCAGCGTGTCATCAACATTATTCTCACACTACATCCAAAACACACCACTATACCAGTTAATAGGGAGAAAATCAACTCCATCCCAGCCAAAACCAGGACAGATGTCAAAGGATACGATGTCATTTCTTATAATCTCATCTACATAGCTGCTGTGCTTTTCCACACTTGTTTGGTGCAGCATCTGCTCTCAGTAATTTCTTTGAACTTTTTACACCATTTCATTTTGCATTTTAAACTCTAGAACCCTGGTGGCAGAAAAGGCATGTATACATAAATAAAAAATAATAATCTATATCTGTGATATACTTAAAGATATATCTCATAATAATTAAGATTATATAATATATTTCATTAAAGTATTTGACTTTATTGTGTGTATGTATATTTAATGAAAGATGAGTTGTGGTCCTTACATGACTTGAGAGTTAAGTGGTTTAAAAAAATAATTACCAAATAACAAACAGTTCACAATAAAACGTGAGTATTAGCTACCTGCATTCGGCAGCAGCATACAATCGGTGAAGGAGGACAGAGACCCACCAGGTGGCTTTGCCGTTGTTCTTGCTGCCCAGGGAAGTGTGCCGGCTGCTCCCACCATAGTAGGACTCAGTCTCCATCTATTCACTGTATCACAAGAAGGACTGTGAGTACCATGGTTGAATAAGGTTGTCCGTTCCTCTATGGCATTACTTCTTTTCTCTGGTCATTAACTGGAACAATGGTCTAGGGCTGCAGCTCAGTCAGTAATGTCACACTCATTTATGTTAAGATGTTAGTAACTAGAAGTTTCTAATTTATTTTACTTTTGCTTTGTATTATACTAAATTGACTAAAATGTGGCTGGTTAGTCTTAGATATTAGAGATATTAGAGAATATTTAAGTGGTGATAACTTTCTCTTAAAATTACAACATCTTCTTACATGCATAGCACTGATTGGAAAGGAGAAGAGAGCTAGTGAAATAAGGATGCTTTAGCTTAAAATTCAGCTTAGCAGTTAAGCAATTTTCAGTTTGATTTTTAGATTTGTTACGCAAAGTCCTTAAGCGCATCCATCAGGGAAATAGAATGCTCTTGACTAATTACTTTGCTGAATCTGGACTGTAAAACATAACTGAAAGGTTGGCTCTGTAAATATGAGGCCTTTATTGCAAGGCCCTCATTCATTTAATGAAATAATCCAAAGCCCAGTCAAATTAGTAGAAAGATACCTATTGAATACACTAACTCAGTACCAGACAAAGTGTGACCTGCAGCCATTTTTTTGAGATTGTGAATTTGTTGGATAATCAGAAATGAAGTTACTGAACTGGCACAAAAAATATTCTTAAAGTTAAAAGATCTATATCAATCATAGAAAGCTTCTCTGTTACGAGATTAAGAAATCTTGTATTTTATATAAATAATGTAATCTAAAGACAAGATGCCACTGATATTCAGGGAGTCAACAATTGCTGTCAGTATCTGACTGTACAGGAAGATTTATCTCGTCTTTGCCCCACTGCTAGCTTATTCTTGCTGAGTGTGAATGTCTTTTGGGAGATATGTGAATGTCTTCTCCAGGCTGAGACTATGGATGTTAATTTCTTGCCTTTTATTTACTACCTTCTGGCTCTTGTTTGTTTGTTTGTTTGAAAATTTAGTTTCACAGTGACACATTTTGTATTATCTTTACTAAGTGTGTTAAACTGTAGCCTGAAGTAATTGTACAACCTATTCCTTTTGGCTGTCTTGAGATGAGTTGGGACTAGCCTCGTACTTCTACTGTTTCCTTTTGTATGTGTTTAGTTGCAATCTTTTCATTCTATTAGACTCAGTTGTCTTGCTGTTTTTGTTTACAGTATCTCTTGTTTTGATAGAAAATAAATGTAGCCTTACAGATACATTTGTATCCATACAGATTCTATCAAGTGTTTTGATCATGCAAATATTTTATCTCATTAGGTAATGTTTAATTTTGTAATGTTGCAGCGTTACTGTCCATTTCTGTGACTAGGCAACCTTTTTTGGTATTATTAAGAGTAAAATATTAAAACACCGATCTGTCTTTTTTCCCCCATTGCCTCTGTGTCTAGTCATTGCAGATATCATTAATTTTCCAAATTTGTAGGTACATTGCTATTTGTGGATCTTTTTATTTATTTTTATTTTTTCTTTTATTATTTTTACTAGTTACTGTCTTAATATTTATCTTTTCCTATTTTTAACACAGTTACCAGTTATGTAAACTATTTATCCATACACGAAGTGCAGGGAAAACCAAATTATTTTGAATTATCTATGTGCTTTAGGTAGACTGTGTGATGTACAGAACGGGCTCTTTATTTAGCTTTTGTTAAATGTATATGTTAAATGTTTTTGTTAAATGTATTAGAGTGCACGTGCAACTGGTTTTAAATTAGCTAATTTGAGTGCTGAGAAGAGAGGCGCCCAGCACTATGGAACTCGCTGTCAGCTGCAGCAAAAATGGGTTGATGCCCAGCTGTTGCTGCTGGTCTGCATGCTGCCGTGGCTATTTTATTAGCAGTGCCCAAGATGGCTTGTTCAAAGCTTGTGTGCTCTGTGTACTTAAGCTGAAGCCACAGCACTCTGAACTTACTGATAATTTAATGGGAGAACGCTAAACCTATTTTGGAACTCGGGCTTGCTTTCAATATTGCAACAGATAGATAGTGTGAGTCCTGGCTTTAGACGTTGGATTCATAATATGAGTTTGCGTTCCCCTGAGACCTGAAGGCGTTTGGATTTAGTATCCAGCTCCAGTACAAAACAGAGAAAAGATCCAAGCTATCAAACCCTTTCCTTTTCAAAGGGAGTTGGCTCTCATGTCCTTATTCATCTGTCCATAAACTTCACAATGTCCTCCTGTGTGACACATACGATTGTAGTAACAGCAGTGTGCAGCCAGAATTTTAATGAAGCGGGTTTTTTTGTTTTGTTTTGAACTTTTTGATGAGCTCAAATGCATCAAGAATGTGCATATCTGACAATACAAAGAGGTAAAGGACAAAGACCCATGCTTGCTCTCTGTCAGAGAGGTTTTTAAATATCTTGCCATTTGATGTGCTTCATTCCACTGTGGAAAAGCTGTAGATTCATTTCTAGCATGAGTGATCTGGCAGTATGCAGAGAGAAGTAGCTGTACTAAATCCAGGAAAGGTATTAAAATAGCTATCCCTTTGAATTTGAGAAAAATGTTAACTGAATTCTTCCTGTGTACCTTAATAAATTTGCAAAGAGTGCCTTTGTAATCTATTTATTTATGGAAAGATCATTGAGCCAATTAGAATAGTTATTTTAGCCTGCCTACAGAACTCCTTATGCTTGATTTTGCACAGTATGTAAAGAAATGAGAATTTCTGATAAATATGGATATGTTTTTCAACTTACTGTCTCCATGTTGCCGAAAGTGATGGTCCTTTCGGACCAGAGGTGGTGGTGTCTCTGTACTTTGCTTCAGGTAGCAGTTGCGTTTGCGTCTAGTCTCTGAAGACAGTAATTTTCAGTCCTCCTAGTCTGTAACTGGTGATAGCTAGATATTGGCAATTCTTGCAAAGACATCAGTATCTCTTGGCTATTCATTTTGCGAGCTCCTTGAACATACATTGTCTGAAAACCAGTGCTGAACAGCACTTCACAAAAGGTCGATGAAATCAAACATTAGATTGTATACATTTACCACGATTACATACATTTATTTGGGTAACTATACAAAGACACATGCTTGCAAGGACTGCTGCATGTTAATATATGTATGTACACCTGCTAATCTGAGCTTATATTTACATGAGTTACACTTAGAATTTGTGGTGCATATTGCATAGAATACAGTAGATAAGTTTACATTTAATGAAGAAGCAAGTTTGTTTTTTTTTTTTTACTTGCAACTACTCTGAGAGGTAAATTCACTGTTACTTCATAGAATATGGTACCATGTACTCTGCTGTTTTATTTATAGGATTGTCTTCTGTTTCTGTTGTACATTGCTGTTTCTGTTCATGTTGCTTGTGGACAGTTATTCAAGACAATGTAATTGTGATTATTTTTTACTTAATGCTTTATTTTCTTGAAGGACAGGTAGTACACACTCATTTTGCGGGCCTGGGGAATCCCAGATGTAACCCTACTGGCAAGTAGTGCTACTTCATTGTGCCTGTATGGGTTTGAAGAATGACAAGTAATGAACACATGGACCCATATGAGCTGAAATCTTTTCAGATGAAGGACATAAGGGCGCTCTGGGTGCTGTAAGTAGAGAGAGTATGTATCTGTTTGGCAGTGAAACCTAATGGCCTGTGGGGTGGTGTTTCTGAAAGCATTCCTCTGATAATAAGTTTCATTTATATACATTTTAAATATGTATAGTCTGAGCTTGCTATTTAGGCACTAGGCAGTGTGTGAATTAGATATTTATATGTGGTCTCCATGGGATAAGTAGGAATATATAGTAAAATGTGCTGATGCCAGAGTATGAACTTCGTTCCATCATAGTATGCGGTTAGTAGTTTTAATCTCTTTGTAAGTAGAGGGTGGGCCAGTCAGTGAAGTCTGTCACAGTGGTTGTAGACATTGAGCTGGGGTTGATACGAAATGAGAAACACAGGGTATTAGCCTGGTATTTCTGTGGTCTACAGCCACATTCACATTTGTGATTAAATAGTGCTCAGCATCAGGTGGCTATCTTCCAATTGAGTCATCGTCTTTCTTGAAGAAGAAAGAATTTTCACTGTATTTTCCAACATGAGCCTGAACAGAGGAATAGTTTATCTATCATGACTCATTTAGTGTGAACAGAAATGAAGGAATCTCAGTACAGTCAAGGATCCTTAAACTGATGTTTTCCTCCAAGATAAGACCAGCTTTAGATTTTTTCAACACTGATTTGGCTATGCATGTTTTAAGAGGTAAATCCTGAAGGAACAGGAGAGAATTGCAACTTGTCGTAGATTGCATACTTGTGACTTCTGACTTGTATAGGGTCTGCATAAATATAAGGAGGGATGCTCCCGAAGTGCACAGGTACAGCAGTCCATACTCAGTTTGGTGTATCATTAGGACTATGAATACAGCTGCAGGCCCAAAAGGGGAGACTCATTAGTGAAGCTAGGTCAATGTTGGTACTCAGAAAGGAAACGCGTTCCTTCTGCACCAGATAATTGCATGCCTTGCAGACGTGGGAGTATAGGAAGGCTTACAAGCTTTTGTCACCTTCTTGATTTATGCTATCACAATGACATATCCTGACCTAGAGGACTTTAGGCAGCTTGATCACTTAAGCTATTTTATGGTTTTTAATTATGTATATTTTTTCTGAGACTAAGTCCTTCGTACTTAGACCTTGGTTTCCTTCCTTCCCTCTGAAGCAGATGGATAGACAGTACCAAAAATAATTCTTTTTTTCCCCCTCACTTTTGATGAGATCCTTCAGTCTGTTAGGCATTTCTTTTCAAAAGGATATGTAGAAATCCAAGGTTTATGCTGTTTGGTTAAAATTTATAAAAAACCAAACAAACGAACAAAAAAAGGTGCCAAAATACATTCTTCAGAACTTAAAATAAGGGAGCCTGGGGTGAAGAGATTATCTCCTGGGTGAAGACCTACAGAGTAATTGAACTATTTTTTAAAGAAAGACTTGTCTGTCCAAAACCAGACCACATAGTCTCAGTCCAAAAAAAGGGTGTATGATTGCCTTTTGGTGATCAAACCAGATATAATCTTTTCATGAGCTTTTACAGCTCCATTTTTTTACTGCATTCAAATCTTTTCTTGGTTTATAAACATGACCTATTGATGTTATAAGGATGTCTCCTAAACATTTTGTCCAATTTTTAATCTTAATAGCTATTTTATAACTTGCACTACCAGGTGCTTCATAGTTTCTGTAGGTCAGGGCAATTCTGCATGTTATCTGACACTTACCCACTTTGTAGTAATTTTCCTGCATTTAATGTCCGTGACAGAATTCTGGGTTCTACTGTGAAACAGCCCCCTGCATAGTGATAGCAGCACCTAACTGCTGCATGGTGGTGTGTTTCAAAATAGGCTGGTTTAGTCAATGTAATAGAAAGAAAGCAACGTCAGTCTCTCTCTCTCTCTCCCCCCGCCCTTTTGCCCTCCTCCCCCAGGTATAAGCTGCTTAAACTGTTCCAGTCTTCATCTTAAGTAACTGCCATTTAGTGTTTCCTCAGTGAGCATTCACTTGCAGTAACTGGAATTCTTTAGAGGTAACTTTCTGCAGAGGGTTTACATTATTGTAAAAGTGAGAGAGAATATGTTTAAGTGGATTCATACCTATAATGTAATGAGGAAAATAAATCATAATTAAATGGTAAAACTGCAACAAAATTATTTCCCTCGATGGTGTTAAAATTTTGCATATTTCCATGGTTAAAATCCATGTGGTTGGTCTCGCTGGTTTGTTTTCCACCCATGTGCTTTGTCTGATGAGAAATACATTGGCTAGCGAGGGATTCTTTTGTCTCTCTTGGCATTCCAGTTTGATATATAATTTATGTTCCTGTAGACACTGGGAATTTGTACTTAAAGAGGGATTGGATAATACCCACTGTACAGAGAAAGCTGATAAAATTTCGTCTTGGTGAAAGCTCCTGTGTAATCTCAGTAGAAGACGACAGTGTAAAGATGACCTCAACAAACCATTGAGACTATCTTTGTGAAAGGCAGTCTGCTTTCACATTGAACCATGGTTCAAATGAAGTGTATGTAGGCTACTCTTGGATGGGTCTTTGAGCAACCTGATCTAACGAAAGATGTCCCTGCCCACAGCAGGGGGGGTGGACTAGATGATCTTTAGAGGTCCCTTCCAACCCAAACCATTCTAGGATTCTATAATTCATGCTTAAATATTTAGCATTCATTCTGATCACAAAGTTTCACATCATTAGCTACTTGGATACTTGACTTGGGTCAGCATTTGGGAGAAAAATTAGCCACAGAAGGTACAAGTTGTATTCTGGTCAGTTGTTGCAACTTCAAGTGCCCCAGCAAGTAGTCGGAGCTTAGGCATGGCCATCATGCGAGGTCCCTATCCCTGGCAACACTGTGATTCAGTGGAAACTTTTGTACAAGACTGCATATGCAGGACAGTATTTCTGTCTATTCTTAACGGGCATAAATTTGCTTGCTTACATTATTCAGGCAGAATTTCCTCATTAATATGTTTATCGTTCTTGTTGAATACTATTTCTCTTTTATTTGTATTTTATTTTATTATATTTTGTTATTGTAATAGAGGTATTTTACAAAACACATGTAATAATGCTATTATGACAATAGGGTGGTACACAAGACCTTGAAGTTCAATACTTTGTTACTATCAATCTCTGAAAAGTTGTCTAGAGAAACTGGGATGACAGTTCTTATTATTGAAAATACGTTTCATACTTCTAATGCAGGTCTTGTCTTTGCAATTTTCAGTGTTCTGCATCATTTTGTCGCATTTACATAAGAATAATTACATTGAAATCTCTTGTTACAGAATGTCTCTGATGCACTGGAGTAATTTCTGACAAATAAAATGTTCTCCTATAAGACAGTGCCCTACAGTTCCTCCTTCTCATAGGCAATTTTTTTCAGATTAAGCCAAGAAGATTTCAGTAGCACACTGACACACACACACACGTACTTTGCTTGTATGTATTCATAAAGGCTGCAGTAGACTTATTGTCCTGTTTCTGGCTGAAACAGAGTTAACTTTCTTCCCAGTAGCTTGGGGTGTGTTCTGTGTTCTGGATTTCGTATGAGAGGAGCGTTGATGGCCCATTGTTGCTTTGGTTGTTGCTGGGTGGTGCTTGGACCGGGGACTTTTTTTTTCTTTCGGCCTCCCATGCCCTGCTAAATGCAGGGGAAGCTGTGTGTGGGGGGGGAGCATAGCCGGGGTGGTTGACCCAGCTGGCCAATGGGGTATTCTATACCATGTGATGTCATGCTCAGTATAAAAACCAGGGGTCCAGGGCAGAGGGGGCTGGCCCTCCATTCGTGACACGTGGTCAGGGGTCGGTAAGGAGTTACACTGTGCATTGCCTACTGTGTATATTCTGCTATTGTTGTTGTTATCACTGTTACTATTACTGTTCTACTTTTTTTTATTTCCATTATTAAACTGTTTTTATCTCAACCCACGAGTTTTCCTACTTGTGCCCTCCCAATTGTCTCCCCCATCCCACTGGAAGGGGGGGATGAGCGAGCGGCTGCTTCGGCTTTAGTTGCTCGCTGGGGTTGAACCACGACAGTCCTTTTTGGCGCCCAATGTGGGCCACGAAGGGTTGAGATAACAACAGATTAACTGGAGCGTATTAAGGAATTTATATCTGTTAACAGTTGCTGGTCACAATATTGATTCATCTGTTCTCAATACTAATTTGTCTGATCTGCACCATGCTCATGTTTTTACTGTACCTGTTAAAGATTGGTGTTGGGTTTTGTAGTTTGCAGTGATTAATGACGTTTTTCCTGAGAGATTTGTTATTAAAACGCTGGCATTGGGGGTTGTTTGGTATTTGGGATTTGTAATGAAGCCATTACTGTATTTCAGGTACCACCTCATGGAGACCATTAGCAATTACACCTCTTCCTCTGAGAGATTTTTTATGGAGGAAATAGAGAATGGTACCCTCGCTACCTTCCTCTATGAGTGGCAGGGTGAGTGGGATAGCATGAGCAAATGCCGGTGGGCACCCCCGGTGTTTTGGCACTTCACACCTGAACAAGTGCAGAATCCTGAAAAATTAGTAGAATATTCGGAAAAAGTATGCTCTCACCCTGGCCATTCTAGGGAGACACAAATCACTGCAATGTGCTGGGATCCCTTTCTAGGGAAGGGGGCATTGACAAAGCGATTGGACAAGGGGCACAAGCCCTCAGCCTCTGGAGGCAACTCCTGTCAGGCGTGAAGGAAAGGTATCCCTTCAAGGAAGATGTTATCTGCCACCCAGGCAAGTGGACCCCCATGAAGAGAGGTAGCCAGTACCTGAGGGAATTAGCCGTGCTGGAGGTGATTTATGATGCCCTGAACAACGAGCAGTTATCCAAAGACCCAGATGAAGTCAAATGCACCTGACCCACGTGGCGGAAGTTTGTACGGAGCGCACCAGCATCGCATGCAAACTCATTGGCAATAACGACCTGGAAAGATGGAGAGGAACAAACAGTGGATGAACGGGCTGGCCAACTCCGGCAATACGAAGAAAGTCTCTCTTCCTCCCTACAGGCCTGTGTCTCTCCTGTGGAAAAAATGTCTCGGGAGGTCCACCAACTCAAAGAGGATATGTCCCACTCCCCACCTGCACAAGCCAGTACCTCAGCCATTAGAGTAAGCGTCCCTCTGCTCAAGAGAGGAGACATCGTGGGTACACACCCCGGGGCACCCTGTGGTTTTACCTGCGTGACTACGGAGAGGACTTGAGGAAGTGGGATGGAAAACCTACCTCAGTCCTACAGGCACGGATACGTGAGTTGCAAGGAAAAACAACCACAAAAGGGGATTCTTCCAGGAAAACTGCTGCTCCAGTCTCCAGTGGGCAGTTCCCCAGACAGAGTAGAAGGGCTGACCTTAATAAAGGCAATTCTGATTCGTACTTACAAGAAGTGGGTAGCGAATACGATGACCAGGACTAGAGGGGCCCTGCCTCCAGCCAGGTGGAGGAAAGGGACAACCGGGTTTACTGGACTGTGTGGATTCGATGGCCTGGCACATCAGACACACAGGCGTATAAGGCTCTCGTAGACACCGGTGCACAGTGTACCCTGATGCCATCAAGCTATAGAGGGGCAGAACCCATTTGTATTTCTGGAGTGACAGGGGGATCCCAAGAGTTAACTGTGTTGGAGGCCGAAGTGAGCCTAAGCGGGAATGAGTGGCAGAAGCACCCCATGGTGACTGGCCCAGAGGCTCCGTGCATCCTTGGCATAGACTGCCTCAGGAGAGGGTATTTCAAGGACCCAAAAGGGTACCGGTGGGCTTTTGGTGTAGCTGCCTTGGAGACAGAGGAAATTAAAGAGCTGTCTACCTTGCCTGGTCTCTCACAGGACCCATCTGTTGTGGGGCTGCTGAGGGTCCAAGAACAACAGGTACCAATCGCTACCACAACGGTGCACCGACAGCAATATCGCACCAACCGAGACTCCCTGCTTCCCATCCATGAGCTGATTCGTCAACTGGAGAGCCAAGGAGTGATCAGCAAGACTTGCTCACCCTTTAACAGTCCCATATGGCCAGTGCGAAAGTCCAATGGAGAGTGGAGACTAACAGTAGACTATCGTGGCCTGAACGAAGTCACGCTGCCACTGAGTGCTGCCGTGCCGGACATGCTGGAACTCCAATACGAACTGGAGTCAAAGGCAGCCAAGTGGTACGCCCCAGGGGTGGAAGCACAGCCCTACCATTTGCCATGGACTGATCCACACCGCACTGGAACAGGGTGAGGCTCCGGAATACCTGCAATACATTGATGACATCATCGTATGGGGCAGCACAGCAGAAGAAGTTTTGAGAAAGGGGAGAGAATAGTCCAAATCCTTCTGAAGGCTGGCTTTGCCATCAAACAAAGTAAGGTCAAGGGACCTGCACAGGGGATCCAGTTTTTAAGAATGAAATGGCAAATGGATGTCGGCAGATCGCAATGCATGTGATCAATAAAATAACAGCCATGTCCCCACCAACTAGCAAAAAGGAAACACAAGCTTTCTTAGGCGTTTTTGGAGAATGCATATTCCAAATTACAGTCAAATCGTAAGCCCTCTCTATCAAGTGACCCGGAAAAAGAACAATTTCAAATGGGGCCCTGAGCAACGACAAGCCTTTGAACAAATTAAATGGGAGATAGTTCAGGCAGTAGCCCATGGGTCAATCCGGGCAGGACAAGATGTAACCTGGAGCCTCTGGCAGAAAGCACCAGGGGAGACTCGAGGTTGACCCCTGGGGTTTTGGAGTCGGGGATACAGAGGATCCGAGGCCCGCTACACTCCAACTGAGAAGGAGATATTGGCAGCATATGAAGGGGTTCAAGCTGCTTCGGAAGTGGTTGGTACTGAAGCACAGCTCCTCCTGGCACCCCGACTGCTGGGCTGGATGTTCAAAGGGAGGGTCCCCTCTACACATCATGCAACCGATGCTACGTGGAGTAAGTGGGTCGCACTGATCGGGCTTGAATATGAAACCCCAGTCGCTCAGGAATCTTGGAGGTGATCACGAACTGGCCAGAAGGCAAAGATTTCAGAATATCCCCAGAGGAGGAGATGACATGTGCTGAAGAGGCCCCACTGTATAACAAACTACCAGAAAACGAGAAGCAATATGCCCTGTTCGCTGATGGGTCCTTTCATCTTGTGGGAAAGTATTTGAGGTGGAAGGGTGCTGTATGGAGTCCTCTAGACAAGTTGCAGAAACTGCTGAAGGAGAATCGAGTCAGTTTGCAGAAGTGAAAGCCATCCAGCTGGCCTTGGATATTGATGAACGAGGAAAATGGCCAGTACTTTATCTCTATACTGACTCATGGGTGGTGGCAAATGCCCTGTGGGGATGGTTGCAGCAGTGGAAGCAGAACAACTGGCAGCGCAGAGGTAAACCCATCTGGGCTGCCGCATTGTGGCAAGATATTGTTGCCTGGGTAGAGAACCTGGTTGTAAAAGTACGTCACGTAGATGCTCACGTATCCAAGAGTCGGGCCACTGAAGAACACCAAAACAACCAGCAGGTGGACCAGGCTGCTAAGATTGAAGTAGCTCAGGCAGATCTGGACTGGCAACATAAGGGTGAATTATCTATAGCTCGGTGGGCCCATGACACTTCAGGCCACCAAGGGAGAGACGCAACATATAGATGGGCTCGTGATCGAGGAGTGGTCTTGACCATGGACACTATTGCCCAGCTTATCCATGAATGTGAAACATGCGCTGCAATCAAGCAAGCCAAGCGAGTAAAGCCTCTTTGGTATGGAGGACGATGGTTGAAACATAAATTATGGGGAGGCCTGGCAGATTGATTGTATCACACTCCCACAAACCCGCCAAGGCAAGCGCTATGTGCTCACCATGGGGGAAGTAACCACCGGATGGCTGAAAACATATCCTGTGCCCCATGCCACCCCCCAGAACAGTATCCTGGGCCTTGAAAAGCAAGTCTTATGGTGACATGGCACCCCAGAAAGAGTTGAATAGATACTATAGAGGGGGATAAAGTCCCTGCCATGCACGTAAGAAATAAGCTGGGGAAGACAGTCTGGGTTACTCCTGCATCTGGCAAGGGAAAACCTATTTGTGGGATTGCTTTTGCTCAAGGACCTGGGTGCACTTGTTGGGTAATGTGTGTCCTGGTTCTGGCTGGGATAGAGTTAACTTTCTTCCCAGTAGCTTAGGGGGTGTGCTGTGTTTGGGGTTTGGAATGAGAGGAGTGTTGATGTCGCATTGATGCTTTGGTTGTTGCTGGGTGGTGCTTGCACCGGGGAGTTTTGGTTTCTCTTTTTGGCCTCCCATGCCCTGCTAAGTGCAGGGGAAACTCTGTGTGTGTGTGTGGGGGAGCATAGCCGGGGTTGACCGAATGAGTATTCTATACCATGTGACGTCATGCTCAGTATGAAAACCAGGGGTCTTGGGCAGGGCTGGCCCCCCGTTCGTGACACGCAGTCGGCGGTCGGTGAGCAGTTGTATTGTGCATCGCCTGCTTTGTATATTCTGCTTTGTTGTTGTTATCATGTTATTATTACCGTTCTACTTTGTTTTATTTCAATTATTAAACTGTTTTTATCTCAACCCGCGAGTTTTCCTGCTTGTGCCCTCCCGATTCTCTCCCCCATCCTACCAGAGGCAGGAGGTGAACGAGTGGCTGCATGGGGTTTGTTTGCTGGCTGGGGTTAAACCATGACACTCATACACTGATAAGGTTTTTAAAAACGTTTACACTGCTGTGCTCATGGTCAGTGTAGATGAGATTTTGTCTGTATTTTGGCTCCGCATTACTCCAAGCTAACCCTTAGTTAATGGTGCAGAATCTTATTTAGGTGGTAATTTTTCTCAGCAGATTAATTGTCCATCCTGCTCGCATGCCTTTGTTTGGATTCTTCACTCACTCTGACCTTTATTTTAACAATCATGGTAAAGAAACTCTTTTACAGTGAAAAATTTCATTTATCCTTCACTAGCAGTGATTGATACCAGTCACCAATGAACCTGTTTTTCCTCCCACTGAAATAAGTGGTAGAGTTTCCTTTAAATACTGATGTTAGAGGAAGGAATCTTTTCAAGGCAAGAAACTGTCTTGAATTTATGGCTACAGGTTGGTTAAATAAGCATATGCCTAGGTCTGCCTTTCATTTGCAAAGTGGATTTTTGTCTCTGTGTACTCATAAATCATGAGTTGAAGTCTCAAAAAATTATTGGGTCATTTTATTTTTAAATGGAGAATATTTGTGTGTTCTTGTTTTTCATCTTTTGAGGCTGTTGAGTGTGTTCTCTGTTGTCTTTCTGCAACTGTGAAGGGCAGAAACTTCTTTTAAATGAAAGTTAAAATTCTTAATCTGAAGCTTTGAGAAGAGCAACAAATACCATTGGACTTTGATACCATAATAAGAGTTGTCAGCACTAGCAGTAATAGTGATAGGAAAAATGAGCAAAGGCTGGTCGTGTTGGGCAGTGGCTCATACACTTTTGAGAATAGCACACACCTGAAGTTGAAAGGGCTACACTATGCTATGGACTTATGCAAATGAGCAAAATATTTCTGTTGCTGAGGATTATTTATAATCACAACAAAACTCTGTTTCTGTACTGGTGGTGTTTGGTTATAAAATTGCCCTTCCATTACAGCTTTGAAATTTGTCCAGGATAGACTTGTGGTAAATTTTGTGGACTAGCAGTGATCACATTCCTTTTCTCCGTTTTCCCTTCTCCCCTTCCAACTCAAAGTGGACTTCTTGCAAATTCAGTTTCCATCCTGTCTGCAGCGACAGCTGCTTTGTGCTCAGCTGACTCTGCATGTCTTTGAGAAGTTCTGCTTCAGAAATTGTCTCTTCCATTCCCAGTCATGGAAGTGCTCCTACTGTGGAGCTGGTGTAGTGTTCATGTCATTTTATTTTTATCTTCATTGAAATGCAGCCGAGACTAGGCATGAATCCACTAAAATGTCTTGGAAATGGAAATGTCTTTCTGTGACTGGTTTAATGCGCCTTTCTGATTGAGAATTGGAGGCGTCCGTCTTGCTTTGACGAGCTTTTTAAACATCCAGTTCATTATTGCTGATGCTGTGAATTTCATTTGTAAAACATCTCTTTCAACATATGGACTGATAAACTGCATCCTGCTTAACAGTAGGATAGAGATTTCTTTTTTACATCATGGTTGAATGTTCTTCAAGACTGATTAACTATTGAACAGCACATGCTGGCTAGTCTAGAAAAGCATTTGGTGATTTTCTGTAACGATTCAAGTATTGCAGGTAAGTTCTGTCTACCAAAAAAACCCAACCCCACAAAATCCCAAACAGTGCACTATGCGCTTAGTGTTTCACCTTCAAATGTTACTTTGACAGCAAATGCTGCCTGGTAAGTATGAAGCAATTCTACTAAATGAAATAGGCTTAATTTGTAAACTTCACTGAAATAATAAAATTAGTCCAGAACTAGTGCCCTTTCTGCAATACAGTAAAATTGTTTCACTGGTAGTATATGGCTGTTAATTTGGGGGGAATTATGTTCTGCTATAGGACAAACGGATGCATTTGTCGTAGAAGCATGGTTGCTTGTCACCCATCCTTCTGTGACTGACTGACTGGGTTGTTCTGCAATCATGTGGGAATAGTATCCCACAAATGTGAATTTGTTTTTCTTTCAGTGTATCTTTGGGGTAGGAGCCTCTGCTTAAAATAAAGCATCAGCATTCTCATTGAGCAGCTTTCAGACATTATTTGGATTATACAGAGAAAAAGGAGCTACAATTATAATAACACACACTTTAAATGAGACAGAGGCAAGTGATAAAATAAAAGTTCATGTTTCAAAAGGCAGTGTCTTGTTTAGAGAGTGTAATCTCTCTTAAAGGAAAAAATCCCCAAAGAAGTAAAGGGGAGAGTAATTATTCTGAAACATGTCTCTGAATTAATGAAATTGCTAAGTAGCGAAATAGTGACACACTTTTGATGAAAGCATTCTGCCTCTGAAAGAGAAGGGTGTTGTAAACTGTTGCTCATTGTGGCATGCTTCATTGCTACCTGCGTGGCTTTCCTAAAGCCTACGAGATGTTAACGGACATAGTGATTTCTTTTGCATGCCTGCATCTGTTTAGTAAGAGTCGTATCATGTTAAAATGATTATACGAGTCAACAGTAGACATGCAAAGCCAGGAAGATTATCTGTGTGACTGAGGTTTGCTTAGCTTGTGCATCCCTTCTACTAGCTGCAAAATAAACAAAATTCTTCTTGTGTTGGAGATTTCCTATAAGTAGGATATCACGTGTTCCCAATGGGGTAAATATCCTGTCCTGCTTGGATACTGTTGCGAGGTCTAAAATAAACCTTAAGTTTCTTATATGGTGGATATGAAATACTGCTATGAATTTTCACCCTTGTTGAGCTCTACAGTGTGCATTGGTTGTTTCACTCATCTTGTTCCAGGTCTTTAATTCATCTCTGGTGAACCTAAGCCAGTGGTATTCTATTTCCAAATCTTCTGCCAATCCCTCATGAGCATTGAGCAACCCTGGAGTCACTTTATGGAAGCTGGGCCTTGAAAATGCCATGGGGAGTATTAAGGGCCATCCCCATACAAAGGAAATGTGCTGCAGTAAGATGCTCTTTCAGCTGCCATGTGCTTTCTTGTCTCTTCCAGAGATGCTCTGTGAGCACTCAGAGTAGGCACCCATCCAATGTTGAGCAGAAATTGATAGTTACTGTGGTTACTTTTGAAGTTACACGGATAATTTAAAAACAAAACAAAGCAAACACCCTCACTCCCACTCCAAACAAACCAACCATAAACAGTTACTGGTTAATAGTCCATGTCTCGCAGGCTTTCAAAATCCACGGGTAAATAACCGTGCAAAGGCATTTACTCTCAGTGTTGTTAAACTCGATGCAAATGTGGTGGAGCCAGAAGATCAAGTCTTGTTGGCTGTAGTTTCTCTGCTTGTAGTGAAGTGGATAAGAAAACTCCTTGACTTAAATGAAACATTGAGCTCTTCTGGTCGGGTTGATTAGACCTGTTTCATCAGATTACAGTAATTCAAATGCAGTGACTGTTTAAAATTATATTTGGCATGTGTAAAGCAACTGACACAAGAGTATACTAAACATACAGGCTCTTCATTAACAGATAAAACTCTCAAAATTTTTTAGAGGGCAAATACTGGTTCATCGTGGAGGTGGGCATAACCCTGATTAACCTTTCTACCAGTGGTTAATTTGGCCCAGAGTATATAAATTTTCTGTGAATTGTTTTATATCTTTGTAAGCCTAGCATTCTGTTGAGCACTGTCCTGATGCTACAGATTTTATTCTTTGTAAACAGGAACTTCTCCACTGAATGTAATGTAAATTGCAAGGGCATGTTCCATTGTGAAGAACAAGTTATGAAAATATCTGTCAGAAATAATTACAGTTGATCCTGCTGTCGGGCAGGAATATAGACTGGATAATTTACTGGTGTCTCCTTCAGCAGTATTTTCTATTTCCTGTTACCAGGACTAGCAGAATTTAACTCAAAATGGTGAGGAAAGCATAAAATCGCATGTAAGGAAAAAAAGAGAAAGGAAAGGGTATTAATCGTCTATTCTTGGCTTTGCACAGTGGTTTGTGACACTGTGGGCTTACTTTTCCATGACTGTGTAGAAAACAGAGTATGCTCATGGATACTATTTTTGAAGATGTGGAGGCTTTTGAATGTACAAATGCTTCCCTGTTTTTCACTGACACCTAAGGATGTCTTAAAGGCCTCAAACAGCTGTTTGTTCCTTTTAAAGTTTATACCCTAAATCAGATGTGGCATACAGTACAACCCTTTGTAGAAGACTAAGGACATATGGAGGTAAATACACAGTAAGGTGGTCTGAAGTGCGTATTGTGCCAAGCTGTCTATAAGAGTGACTTTTAAGCAACTTGTAGAATAAGTTAATGGGAGAAGTTGCAAAGCTGTTGGTTGCCATTGCTCTCTGCTCCCCTGTTCTCTAGATTATAAGACTTGCTACAATTGTTCAGGACAGTAAGGCAAAAGAGAAAGATGAAATGTATAGTTGGCAGGACCAAAAAAAGGTAGGTTGGTAAACAGCTATTGTAATTTCATGAGTCTGGTAGAAATTGAATTGTCAGTATTATTCTTGAAGAGTGGACAACAATACATCTTTTTAATGTACCCTTTCTTCACCAATATGTAGTTGATAAGATTTTATTCATTACCTCTGTTAAATTTCTATTCTTGAGTATTTCAAACACTGATGTTTTGGGGAATTTAATTTACCTTTTCTCAGAAGGTTTCTTTATTTCTCTGAATAAAGAATTTTCCCTTTCCTGTAAGCCTTCAGTACTGTGCAGAAAGAAGATCAAGGATGTGGACTCCTTATTCTTGTAAAATGGCTCATTTAAGGAATATTGTATTGCTTGTTTATTTGCCTTTCGGACCATTCTCTATGCCCAAAGGTCCACAGCTACAGAAATGTTCTCTACCTGCAGTTGAACAGGATATTGCAGTCATTGACTATTGCAATGCATTGTAGCAACCTCCAGGCTTTTTTAATCCAACAGTGTATACCAGTGGGTGAAAGTACTGACCTTAGAAAGGCTGCGGAGGGTTTGAAAGAAAACAGCTAGTTTAATGAAAGAAAATGGACCACTTGATGTCCCTTGCTCATGTTATCTGTGGCTGTTTTGAATTGGAGAATGGTAAAACAGAACAAATGGTACCAAAATGAGCTAACTGCCCCAACTCAGACCCCGGCTTCCTTCACCCTACATGTCTTAACTCCTTTGACAGCTGTCTTCCACTGGGACAGAGGTGAAACTTTGCCAGGCCGCATTTGTTGAGCGGTGGTCCCCAGATTTGCAGCTCTCCCTGGGAAGACCTCAGAACAATAACAAGTGTGTCACCTGGACAAAATGTAAAACTTCACTGTCAGACTATCCTATCCCGGGTAATTACTGATGAAAACAAGCTTAATAAAAAGGAAAATCCCTGCAAAAGAAGTGCACTACTATGGAGATGTTACACGTTTGTGAAAAGTTCATATTGCACTGTGATGAATATACTGTAAAAATGCAAACAAAGGAACAGTAGGAGAATCAGTACAGGAAAAGAAACACTTTCTAAAGGTGTTCTGTAGTTTGTTGTTTGTAGCTATTGTTTGTAGTCTGCCCCCTATGAGGGAGAACTGATTGTGAGCAAAGACTTCATTTATGAAAAATGCCTGTGAGTGTTATGATAGAGCTGGTTTTGATTTGACCAGTCAATGAACCTTTGAAAAAACATTGAATGAATATGACATTTTGCATGATAGTTCTAAACCTGGGCAGCATGTGGTGAGGTAGGCTGTATTCTGTAGACCTGACCTATTTAGCTGCGGATCTTACTGTGAAGTTTCACCTCTAAATCTAATTCCAGTATTACTTCCCTTCCGTGAGCATGACTGTGCAGCTGTGGATCCTATGCAAAGCCTTAGCATATGTTTACCTCTGTGGTCTAGAGGACATTGCACATGCTGATATTTCCTTTAGGCCTGTATTTAAATTTTTGCAAAATCAAGATCTCAATGCACTTGCAATATTCTTGTCTGTGTAGCACGGATGTGTAGTATTATAATTGTCCTGGTTTTGACTGGGATAGAGTTAAGTTTCTTCCTAGTAGCTGGTATAGTGCTATGTTTTGGATTTAGTATGAGAATAATGTTGATAACACACTGATGTTTTAGTTGTTGCTAAGTAGTGCTTACACTGGTCATGCTCTGCTTCCCATGCTCTGCCAGATGCAGGAGAAGCTGGGAGGGAGCATAGCCAGGACAGCTAACCCAAGTGGCCAGTGGGGTATTCCATACCATATGATGTCATGTATATAAAGTATACATGTATATAAAGGTGGAGGAAGAAGAAGAAAGGAGGGGACGTTTGGAGTGATGGCATTTGTCTTCCCAAGTAACCGTTACGCGTGATGGAGCCCTGCTTTCCTGGAGATGGTTGAACACCTGCCTGCCGATGGGAAGTAGTGAATGAATCCCTTGTTTTGCTTTGCTTGCGTGCGCGGCTTTTGCTTTACTTATTAAACTGTCTTTATCACAACCCATGAGTTTTCTCATTTTTACTCTTCTGATTCTTTCCCCCATCCCACTGGAGGGGAGTGAACAAGCGGCTGTGTGGGGCTTAGTTGCTGGCTGGGGTTAAACCACGACAATAATATAAACAGAATATAATAATAGTGTAAATGATAATATAAAAGATGAGTTAGCAGAACCCAGTACAATGTGACTGTTCTTAGTTAATCTTTAAGTGCCCGTACATTAATATGATAACAATGATAAATCATGATAATGTGCTAAAACACTAACAAGGACTAAAGATAGTTCTGAATGATATTTTGTGTTAAATTCATTTGCTAAGCAATGCTGAGAACAGCTGCAGAAAATCACAAAGCATTCTTGTATCCTATGTAGCCTACTTTTTTTTCTTTTTACCTTGGTGTGTGGTTTTCTTGTTTTAATTTGGTTTGTTGGTTTTTGTTGGTTTTTTTTTTTTTACTTTGATAAACATAGCCAATTAAGTTCATGATATAATGTGACTGGGTAAACTTAGCTTCCTAGGTACTGGCCCTACTGGAGCTATAACTGTTGGCTTCATGTTAAGCGAATGCATGGGAAATAGGAATAAATGAAACATTTCCATTCTTGGGTCCCCAGTATGTCATTTTAAGATGATCTGCCATTAAACAATGCCTGAGTGATGCTAGAGAGGAGGTGTTAATGCTGTTCCAGCAGTTCTACCTGGCATCACTCCCAGGTCAGCCTGGGAACACTGGTGCAGAGCCTGTACCAGGAATTAATTTTGTTGGAAGCAGCATTGTGATAACAACGTTCAGGTCTGTTCATACCCCTCTATGGAAGGTTAGAGAAGTGACACAACTTCCCGTCAATCTGTGTAGAAGAGTTGATGGCAGCCCAAAATGCAAGACAGACTCAACCTGTGCTTAGTAAGAGGTTCTTTTTCTGTCTAGATGAGTACAAGAAAAAGCCTTTGTTCCCTTTTCACTTTGTGTCTAATGAACATTGCTTAGTGTCAGGATTCTCTAACAGCTCCAGCAGCAAACCAACAAGCAACAAGAGTCACTGAAATGGTGGAGTTGACAGTTTATGGCTAATGGAGGGAGGATCTAGGCTGAAGCGTGCAGGCTCCATGCCTCTCCAGAAGTAATTTCTTGCACATTTTTGGTAGGATGTATGTGCTTAATGTAAAACAAAAATAGTCCTCCTCTCTGAGACCATAGTCTCTGTTAGCTAGATGTACAGGGCTTAAATTTCCGAGGAAGTAATTATTTGCATAGTTTAGGTACAAGAAAGAACACTGACATTCTCACCACACAAGTGTCTCAGAATATTTTTGAACAAGCTGAATGTGTGCAAATTCTTTATGCTTTACATCTGAGGAGAAATAGTACAGTTCAGCACAGGAAAAACTCCAATATGCTATGTTGGATACTGAAATCATGGCATTCACAAACACGTATATATTTCACATATCTAGTCTGCCAAGCCTGTTCCATTCAGTTTATAATATTTCAGTGTTTCTTGAGGTGTAAAATTACATGTAAAAAACACTGTTCCCTGAATCTTGTTTTTTTCAAAGGTAGTAGCTTCAATTGTAAATTGCAAAGACATGCTACCTGTAGATAAAATGTAAATTAGAAAGCCTGAGAGATTGTGAGAGGGAACGGAAATCAGACACAGTTTTGGATAGGACTGAGGTAGGATCAGTCTAGTACATTGCAACTCACAGTAATCTGCTGAAATTATTCTCTCTTGTTATTTCAGAGAATGTGTTTCATTTAAATTATGTATCATGGGGTACTAGCCCCTGTGCAAGCAAAGTAAAGGCAGCTGGCACAAAGGATTAATTCTGATGCTTTTTTATTGCAGAGTCATAGCCCTGTAAGTTAGAGAACCGGGCTAGAGTCATGAGAAGGAAAACAGGACAACATTTTCCTTGCTATTCTCTTGTGGTCAATACATGGCATTTCTGCTGATTGAGTTTCAGTTTGGGAAAGTGTCTGAATCGTTTAATTTATGTTGTATTACTGCGCATATCTATATATATTTATGGAAAATGAACAAGGGTATAAAAATGCCTGTCTTCAGTTTGAACCTGTTCTGTGTAGATTAGGGATGAAATGTTTTTATAACATTGTGTCTTGCCAGTCGTCTACTGCAGTGAATTTTTTGGACTCATTAAACATCCTAGAGGACAAGATGTCTGTACACTCACTCAAATTAATTCATGAACACCTAAACTACTGTGATAAATGACTGAACCCCGAAGAAGGTTCCAATTAAAGTTTACAATTTATTAAACGAATAGAGGCAACCAAACAGCGCTGGGTGTGCCGGGAGTCTCCGCTCCACACACACCATAACGCGGCACTCATCATAAATATATACAGTAAAACATTACATATTCATATAATTTTGTAATATGCCTATACATATGCATGACCTGTCCCCGCTTCATATTAAAATGAGTTCCAAAAGTCATTTACATAGTCCAAGCATGCGCAGTAAAATTAGGGTTAGGGTCTTTTCCTCTCCAGTGGTCGTTCATAGTCTTCTTCACTGTGTCCGTTAGTTGAACTCTGGGCTTCCTTTGTCTATATATGGTCATTTAATTAACTCATCCGTTCCTCGACTCTTGTAATGTAACAAGGCATCGGGTTATCTTGTCCTTTAACACTTATCCTTTCACAGGTGTTCATTATTAGTGATTTACATAGGACACTATCTCATCACAGCTGTTACACAGGAGGCTTGACGAGCCAGCTCAAGGCCTGTCCGCTCTTATCAAGTGGGAGGATGTACCATGGTGAAATCTCAGTCAGGAATTGTTAGTTAATTTATGGCTTAGGCTAGACAATGGCTCTGTTATTAACCCTTAAGTGTTAGTTCCCTCTATCAATCCCCCCTTTTCTAAAAAGTTAGTAAATTCATTTACTATACTAGAATGTTCACTAAGTGGCTTTTGCAAGAAGCAGGAACTATATACATACTATATACATTAACCACTCTGCTAGACTTAGGCTTGTGGTCATAGAAGGGTATGTAGGACAGAAGGTCACACTTCATCACACGAATCAGATGAACATATTTCACACTACTAAAACTTGGTTTTCTCTGTATTTCTAGGTCCTGATTAATTACACTTTCAAAATTTATTTAAAGTTGAAGGATGAACAGACAAGCTTTATTCCAGTAGGAAAACAAGCTAAAACTTTCAGTCTGCATGGGAATGATTGGTATCCTGCTTGCAATGTCTGCAAAGATGCCAGAGTTTACCTTGAGATGCTGCAGGACAAGAGCTGTCTCAGTCAGTCCAGCTTACGGCGCGTTAGCAGGCCTTCACTGGAATTGCAGTGGTTCAATGTGGCATCTTTCAGGTGTGCTCTATTGTAATGCAGGAAGGGTGAAAACCACACTTGTACAACTCGCATAAGGGTTAGGTAAGAACAAATGGCAGCTGAAGACAAAGTTTGGAGGAAGAAAACAGCAGTGATGGTTAGCCAGATTTCAAGCGTCTTATGGTAACTGGTGTGGCCGGTTCTTATTTGTTGTTGTAAATACTGTGCGACAGTATTATATTAAAGATCTTGTGATAGTACAGTCAGGCTCTAATAAAAGTGGAATTTTTCTTCAGTATATGTGTTACCATTTTAAAAAGCTGTGGCATAGAGTAGAGTTAGAACTCTACTTTTAATCAGAATTGTTAGTGGTGGTCCGCTCAGGCCAAAAAAAGCAAAAGACCCTTTTACTATTAGCCCCAACTAAGAACAAAACAAACCAAAAACCTCAGACACCAAACAAACAAAAAACAAAGGAAAGGAACAAACAAAACAAAACAACTTGAGAAAGTAGCAACTGGTTTGGTAAACAATGCAGTCCGGAAAATTGTTATTCAAGCTGATGGGCTATCTAGGTTAAAAATAAAATTTAAAAAAATCCAGTATTGTAAAATACTTCCTGTGAGGTCAGGATCTGGTGTAAGATTTTATCTTTTTTTTGTTTGTTTTTAAGGCTACAGTTTGTATATTGGTAGTTGTAGGTACTTAAATAACAGAAAATCTAAGCCTTCCCCTTTGCCATGACCTGGACAACAGAGTATTGAGGACAGAGAGGATCAGGGAAGACATGGAATGACTGATAAAAGGTGTTTGTACTGATGCAGAGAGGTAAGGGTGGGGGGGAAGGTTACTTTTATAGCCACACTTACAAGTGTTTTAAAGGCTCATTGTGCTTCAGAAACGTCATGTTCCTTTTCCTGTTTCCCACCTTCATTCACAAATTTCTGCCCAGCCCAACTTAAAACTCCCTGCCACTCAAAAGAATATGGAGTCTGTTATTATTCATGCATCCATTGATTTCACACCAAAACCCAGAAATATGTCCTAGGAAAAAAACATGTTAGTCAAAAAAAAAAAAAAAAAAGAAAAGAAAAAAGGTGATGAAAAAAATACTAGATGCTACAGAGAAATATATTATTTTTTTCAGCTGCTCATTTCTACACTCTAAGATGTTTGGATTAAAAAATGAAATACAAAAAAAGAAAGCACTTGGCTGTGCAAGCAAAATTGGATTTTGTTCCTTTGTTTCTGGGGCAGCTATCAGAAGGATGGGTTTTAGTGAAACCCAGTCTTCCTTAACTTTTGTTTTGTTGAGGAATTTGACCCATCCTATTTATATTAGCTTTCAGTGGTGCTTTCGGTAGGTGGATTAAAACCAGGCACCTAGGCCATTATTCCTGACTGAGTGGACATGTAGTTTGTTTTGCTGTGCCTTGGTTTTATTATCTGTCAAATGTGTGTGGAAGAGCTCTTGAGGAGTGTTGTAAACCTGTTTTTGTAAAACATCTACCTCCTACTTTTGCTTAGCACACTGTACTTATTGGAGGAAGAGGGAGGGGGAAGTCTAAAAGGTTGTTATCATCAGGTTTCCTCCCTGTGGAGTATCACTGAACCTGTCTCTTACTGATTTTGCTGAGAAAGCAGTAAACAGTCAATTACCTAGGAAATACATGAACTATGCACGTTATTGCAAAGGGTTTATGTAGTGTAGGGTGTGGAAAGTATGCTCTGATCTGTAGTCTACAGGAGGCTGGAAACCATGTGAAACAAATTTCTCGTCTAAATTCAGGTGTTTTTCATGGACAATGAGTCATTTTTTTGTGAAGCGGCTTTACGACATTCATTGCATGTTGCTGTAGCTCATGCTACCACTTTGAAATAGAGAAGAGGAATCAATCAGCAGGATAATTCCTTGCAAGTGATGTCAGGTCAGTTGGATTTAAGTTGATTTGTCTTATATGCAGCTTCTATGGGAGCTGGAAATGATATCGGAAAATACTTAGGGACAGTAATATCTGATTGTCTGGGCATCTGCTCTGGTTTAGGAAGCAGGGTTCAAACTTATTTACGATACAGGAAATTAGTGTCCTTCAGTGCATTTTTTCAGCTTGGCATTAAAAAGTAGACAGCAGAGCTGGCTGCTTATGCTTGTATTTTGGACACATGGCCTTTGTGAGGTTCAAAAGAACAAGAAATCATGGAATTTCCTAACCTTCTGGAAATAGGAACAGAGAAAGAGGCAGTCTGTCTTAAAATGCACGCTCTGTCAAGGGAGTAATGGCAATGGTTCATGTACAGGCACAAAAGAATACCTCTTACTCCACCTGTGTCATCACGGCAGCAGCAGCCCCTTGCCCCAAAGAAGGGTAGGTACCTCAATGTAAGCAGCCCGTGGACAAGATTGGGGTCACAGACTGCCAGCTGGGCCACCCCAGTAGGTGATGTAGTAGACTGAGTAGACAGTTGCTTCAGAGGAAGCATACTTTAACTGACTTAAAACTATCTAGTTCAAATTCCAATTGCAAATTAGGGACAACAGCATAGAGCTTTGTGCAGGCCAACCGACCGGGTTTTTATACGTGAAATTTCTTCCTGAATATTTACAAAAAGTATTAATAGGTTGAGCTACTAGCCTCGGTATTTTCCAGGTAGGTACTGAAAGGTTGTTATTGGCACTTCCTAGCTGGATTGCAGTGTAGAAATAATGTGAGGGTAAAAGACAAGATGAGGGTAAAATGAGGGGGGAAATGGCAAGAATATGATAAATATGAATGAATTAGGATTGGTGCATGTTATTGGTAGTGTTGACAACATCTCAGCTGTCAGGTCTGTGTAATTAGCAGCAATAAAAGCAGCTGTCAGTGATGGATGCTCGTATTACAGTTACCTGGAACTTTTGCACTGTTTCATGTATTCATGCACTTCATGCACTGTTTCATGTATTCATGTCTATTATAAATTGGGAACAGTCATTTCTGGAAATTCTCCTTAGTTTATTTCTTAATTCATGTTTCAGTATTTCCTCAGTTAGTCGTCTCTTCAGATAGTTTCTTTTGGAAGCGATTATTGCATTTTATGAAGTGACCTAGAAACTGCACCTCTTCTGGCATATCATATATCTTTACTTATTTCTAATAGTTTCTGTCTTTTTCTTGCTGGCTGAACATTTTCCTAAAATTGCCTGAAACGCCAGTCTCTTTTTCAGAAAAACAGCCATGATATTCATTGCCTTTCTAAGAAGAAAAAAATTACTTTATTCATAGACTAGGGCAAGAGTTTGAGGGAATTTATGAACTCACATCTTTTGTTCACCTTGGGACTGAAATAAATTATCTTAAAGTATTCAGTGGACTAGTGCTAGTGTTGTTCTGTGGAACAGAATCAGTTAATACGGATTTCCTCTTCCCCTGCCCCAATTTGGTAAACTGCTTTTGCATAACTTGAGCAAAAATACTACACTTGACCTTGGGAAGAGGAAGCACATTATAGCATTTACAACATGGTGATCAAGCTGCAGCCTGTCAACTGGTCAGTTTTGTCCTGTCCATTTTGCCATGTTTACATGCTGGAAATGTTGCTATATTCTTTTTCTAATGTATTTCCAATTATCTTGTAAATGGCTACTTTTTTTTTCTTTTTTTTTTTTTCTTTTTTAAGGGATATACACAGCAGTGTCTAAAATGTGAATGTGTCTGGCAATGTTGATTTAATGTTGTAGTTTGTGCAATCGTAAGCTTTTTCTGCGATCTTTCTGCCAGACAGTGTAGCTTTGGAGTGAAAGGCTATGACCAGACTGGCAACTCTCAGATGGCACAAGCACCTCACAGACCTCTCCAGCAGAGGATCAGGTTTTTTTCGAAGCAGGCTACACGTGAGCATGTATTATTTTTTTGAACTTTGAGGATTTAGACTTGGAAGTATGTTTAGGAGATATTATTAACTACAGCTGGTTGAAGAAAATGTTGGTAGAAGACAATTCATTACAAAAAGTGCTTTTAAGAGAACAGAAACATTTGCTTGTGGGAGGGAGGAAATTAAAGAAAATTGATCAAAGACTAAATATTTCAATTCATTTGTGTTTTCCTGTACTCTAAGCAATATGTTTTCTTAGGGTTTTTTGCTTGAAATTTTGACTGCTAAGGTTTTCTTTCTAGTTTTCAGTCTTTTTTAAAGTGTTGGATATACTGCAGGTTGGAAAATGCAGTTCCAATGACTGTTAGTAGTGTGGGAACTTGAGCGTACTAGAAAGAGTTGCAGTCCATCAGCCTTGAGACATTTGTCTGCTAGTGTTTAAGTATTAATATATTTTATATATATGCATTTTTCATATGTTTTTCATAATATTCATACCTGTTGAGAAGTCTAGAAGGTAGGAACTGAATAAGAGTAAAATTAGGCAAGGTACTGCTAGCTTCTGCCTAGTTCAGGAAAGGTTTACATTTGTAGTTAAACTGTAAAAGCACTAGGAAGTGAATCCAGAAACCCTTATGTTTGCTGGTCTGTTGCTCATTCAAGTGGCAATTACTTTCTTGTGGTATATACTCCTTGCCTGCTGCAAGAAAAGACCTAAGCGTAATTGTGACTTTACTGGCCAACATATGTTTCAGGAATAGAAAACGATCCGCTATTGAGCCCTCGATAAAGGCTGCCACCTGAAAAACATGTTAAAACCCTGAAACCTTAATCTAAAACTCTAGAGCCCTGGCATATGACTGAGTTCTACATTTTTCATTCATGTTTACATTTCTAGTTTAGGACAGTGAATGCCAGTGCTGCAGTGGAATTGTGCGAGGGTCGTGTGATGCTTTATGAGCACAGGCCTCCACTGAGGCTGCTGTGAAGCTGCACTGTCCCTGTGGGAGCTCTAGGAAGCATTTGTGCCTTGGGCACACATTAAATAGCTGAGACTTTCCTCGAACAAAAAGGGCATGTGGGTTTATATCACCCTGAAGAGCTTTCTTTTCTTTAGATGACTATGTGCATTACGCACACATGTAAGGGGTGTGATTATTATTCCTGCTATGTAATACTGATCTGATGGCCTGTGTGCATGAATGTCGTGGTTTAACCCCAGCCAGCAACTAAACACCACGCAGCCACTTGCTCACAACCCCCACCTCCGGTAGGATGAGGGAGACAATCGGGAGAGCACAAGTAGAAAAACTCGTGGGTTGAGATAAAAACAGTTTAGTAGTGGAAATAAACCCAAGTAGAACAGTAATAATAACAATGATAACAACAACAATAACAGAATGTACAAAGCAGGTGATGCACAATACAACTGTGAACCGACTGCTGACCGCGTGTCACGAATGGGGGGACGAGCCCCCCCCCCGTTTATACTGAGCATGATGTCATATGGTATAGAATACCCCATTGGCCAGCTGGATCAACCGCCCCAGCTATGCTCTCCCGACAGCTTCCCCTGCACTTGGCAGAGAATGGGAGGCCAAAAACTCCCCTGTGCAAGCACCACCCAGCAACAACCAAAGCATCAATGGACCATCAACGCTCCTCTCACACCAAACCCAAAACACAGCACACCCCCCCCAAGCTACTGGGAATAAAGTTAACTCTGTCCCAGCCGGAACCAGGACAGTATCCACCCCTTATTCTATATCATCTACGTCATGCCCAGGCCTCATGTTTTCCAATACATTCCAATTAATCATCACCACTTTTCCTGCCTTTTGATATATACACATAGATATCATTCCCTTAGTCCATGGGCGATCCCTCTAAAATGTCCATTAAGTTCATTGAGTCCATGACTGTGGGCTCCATCTATCATAACAGTCTTTCAGGGCAGGAGAGATGGTGTGTGGTGGTGGATTGTTGCATGCTGAAGCCAATTCTGGTTCCATCATCACTGTGCTCGTCCGGTTCTATCATTGTTGCACTTTGCTTGGTTTCATCGGAGTTCCTTCTTCATTAATCTGGGTGATTCTTACTGCAATACCATTGATAGCAACAATGTGTGATGCACAGTATTATATAGTAATTAACGTCATACAATTCAGTTCATTGGCTATTTTCACCCAAAATCAAATCCCCTTGAGGTACACAGTGGAATTCCCCATCCTTTCGCATTACCCACTAAGTGCACCTGCCAGAGGCAGGAGTAACCCAGACTGCCTCCCTCAGCATATTTCTTATGTGCACGACAGGGACTTTATCCCCCTCTACAGTACGCCAGGGTTTGGACTGGGCAGGCCCAGCTCGGGTGACAGACCCCCTAGTGTTGACTAACCAGGTAGATTTTGCTAAATGTGTATCCCAATGCTTGAATGTCCCACCCCCCCATTGCCCTCAGTGTTGTCTTTAGCAGTCCATTGTATTGTTCGATTTTCCCAGAGGCTGGTGCATGGTAGGGGATGTGATAGACCCACTCAGTGCCATGTTCTTTGGCCCAGGTGTCTATGAGGGTGTTTCGGAAATGAGTCCCGTTGTCTGACTCAATTCTTTCTGGGGTGCCATGTCGCCATAGGACTTGCTTTTCAAGGCCCAGGATGGTGTTCCGGGCGGTGGCATGGGGCACAGGGTATGTTTCCAGCCATCCGGTGGTTGCTTCCACCATGGTGAGCACATAGCACTCGCCTTGGCGGGTTTGTGGGAGTGTGATACAATCAATCTGCCAGGCCTCCCCATAATTTATATTTCAACCATCGTCCTCCATACCAAAGAGGCTTTACTCGCTTGGCTTGCTTGATTGCAGCGCATGTTTCACATTCATGGATAAGCTGGGCAATAGTGTCCATGGTCAAGTCCACCCCTCGATCACGAGCCCTTGATGGCCTGGAGTGTCATGGGCCCACCGAGCTATAAACAGTTCACACTTATGTTGCCAGTCCAGATCCACCTGAGCCACTTCAATCTTAGCAGCCTGATCCACCTGCTGGTTGTTTTGATGTTATTCAGTGGTCTGACTGTTGGGCACGTGAGCATCTACAGGACGTACTTTTACAGTCAGGTTCTCTACCCGGACAGCAATATCTTGCCACAATGCGGCAGCCCAGATGGGTTTACCTCTGCGCTGCCAGTTGTTCTGCTTCCATTTCTGCAACCACCCCCACAGGGCATTTGCCACCATCCATGCATCAGTATAGAGATAAAAGTACTGGCCATTTTCCTCGTTCATCAATATCCAAAGCCAGCTGAATGGCTTTCACTTCTGCAAACTGACTCGATTCACCTTCTCCTTCAGCAGTTTCTGCAACTTGGCATATAGGACTCCATACAGCAGCTTTCCACCTCCGATGCTTTCCCACAAGACAACAGGACCCATCAGTGAACAGGGCATATTGCTTCTCGTTTTCTGGTAGTTTGTTATACAGTGGGGCCTCTTCAACACACGTCACCTCCTCCTCTGGGGATATTCTGAAATCTTTGCCTTCTGGCCAGTTCGTGATCACCTCCAAGATTCCTGGGCAACTGGGGTTTCCTATTCGGGCCCGTTTTGTGATCAGTGCGACCCACGTACTCCGCGTAGCATCGGTTGCATGATGTGTAGAGGGGACCCTCCCTTTGAACATCCAGCCCAGCACCGGCAGTTGGGGTGCCAGGAGGAGCTGTGCTTCAGTACCAACCACTTCCAAAGCAGCTTGAACCCCTTCATATGCTGCCAATATCTCCTTCTCAGTTGGAGTGTAGCGGGCCTCGGATCCTCTGTATCCCCGGCTCCAGAACCCTAAGGGTCGACCTCCAGTCTCCCCTGGGGCTTTCTGCCAGAGGCTCCAGGTAGGGCCATTCTCCCCGGCTGCGGTGCAGAGCACATTCTTTACATCTTGTCCTGCCCGGACTGGCCCAAGGGCTACTGCCTGAACTATCTCCTGTTTAATTTGTTCAAAGGCTTGTCGTTGCTCAGGGCCCCATTTGAAAGTGAGGCTTGATAGAGGGGGCTTACAATCAGGCTGTAATTTGCAATATACATTCTGCAAAAGCCCGTAATGCCTAAGAAGGCTTGTGTTTCCTTTTTGCTAGTTGGTGGGGACATGGCTGTTATTTTGTTGATCGATCTTGCCATTTTATTCCTAAAAACTGGATCTCCTGTGCAGGTCCCTTGACCTTACTTTGTTTTATGGCAAAGCCGGCCTTCAGAAGGATATGGACTATTCTCTCCCCTTTCTCAAAAACCACTTCTGCTGTGTTGCCCCATACGATGATGTCATCAATGTAGTGCAGGTTCCGGAGCCTCACCCTGTTCCAGTGTGGTGTGGATCAGTCCATGGCAAATGGTAGGGCTGTGTTTCCACCCCTGGGGCAGTCGGTTCCAGGGGTACTGGACGCCCCTCCAAGTGAAAGCAAACTGTGGCCTGCACTCTGCTGCCAAAGGGATTGAGAAGAACGCATTAGCGATGTCAGTTGTGGCGTACCACTTGGCTGCCTTTGACTCCAGTTCGTATTGAAGTTCCAGCATGTCCGGCATGGGCAGCACTCAGTGGTGGCGTGACTTCGTTCAGGTAGTCTACTGTTAGTCTCCACTCTCCATTAGACTTTTGCACTGGCCATATGGGACTGTTAAAGGGTGAGCGAGTCTTGCTGATCACTCCTTGGCTCTCCAGTTGACGAATCAGCTCATGGATGGGAAGCAGGGAGTCTCGGTTGGTGCGATATTGCTGCTGGTGCACTGTTGTGGTAGCGATTGGTACCTGTTGTTCTTGGACCTTCAACAAGCCCACAATAGAAGGGTCCTGTGAGAGACCAGGCAAGGTGGACAGCTGTTTAATTTCCTCCATCTCCAGGGCAGCTATACGAAAAGCCCACTGGTACCCCTTTGGGTCCTTGAAATACCCTCTCCTGAGGTAGTCTATGCCAAGGATGCACGGAGCCTCTGGGCCAGTCACCATGGGGTGCTTCTGCCACTCATTCCTGGTTAGGCTCACTTCGGCCTCCAACACAGTTACCTCTTGGGATCCCCCTGTCACTCCAGAAATACAAATGGGTTCTGCCCCTCTATAGCTTGGTGGCATCAGGGTACACTGTGCACCGGTGTCTACGAGAGCCTTATATTCTTGTGGATCTGATGTGCCAGGCCATCGAATCCACACAGTCCAGTAAACCCGGTTGTCCCTTTCCTCCACCTGGCTGGAGGCAGGGTCCCTCTAGTCCTGGTCATCGTATTCGCTACCCACTTCTTGTAAGTACGAATCAGAATTGCCTTTATTAAGGTCAGAAGTGGAATCAGCCCTTCTACTCTGTCTGGGGAACTGCTCCCTGGAGACTGGAGCAGCAGTTTTCCTGGAAGAATCCCCTTTTGTGGTTGTTTTTCCTTGCAACTCACGTATCCGTGCCTCTACGGTCGAGCTAGATTTTTTCCATCCCACTTCCTCATGTCCTCTCTGTGGTCACACAGGTAAAACCACAGGGTGTCCCGGGGTGTGTACCCACGGTATCTCCTCTCTTGAGCAGAGGGACGCTTACTCCTAATGGCTGAGACACTGGCCCATGCAGATGGGGAGCAGGACATGTCCTCTTTGAGTTGCTGGACCTCCTGAGACAGTTTCTCCACAGCAGAGACACAGACCTGTAGGGAGGAAGAGAGACTTTCTTCGTATTGCTGGAGTTGGCCAGCCAGTTCATCCACCGTTTGTTCCTCTCCATCTTTCCAGGTCATTACCACCAATGAGTTTGCATGCAATGCTGGTGCGCTCCGTACAAACTTCCGCCATGTGGGTCGGGTGCATTTGGCTTCATCTGGGTCTTTGGGTAACTGCTCATTGTTCAGGTCATCATAAATCACTTCCAGCACGGCTAATTCCCTCAGGTACTGGCTACCTCTCTCCATGGGGGTCCACTTGCCTGGGTGGCATATAACATCTTCCTTGAAGGGATACCTTTCCTTCACGCCTGACAGGAGTTGCCTCCAGAGGCTGAGGGCTTGTGCCCCTTGTCCAATCGCTTTGTCAATGCTCCCTTCCCTAGAAAGGGATCCCAGCTGCTTGGCTTCCCTACCCTCGAATTCCAGGCTACTGGCCCCGTTATCCCAGCATCGGAGCAGCCAGGTGACAATGTGCTCACTAGATGACGACTGAAATCTTTTCGCACATCTTGCATCTCACTCAGGGATAGGGATCAGGTGGTTACCTTCTCAGTTATGTGTTCTGCCTCTTTGTCTTCGTCTTCTCATGATGGCCCTGGTTCATTTTCATCCCTTACTAAACAAGCTGATTTTCTTGTGTATTTCCTCTTTTGTATAGGGGTGACTGATACCGGCACGGGTTCATTCTGTGTCGCAGGGGTTGGGGTAGCCGCAGTGCCTGCTGTGGCGGGCAGGGTAGCCACAGGGCCTGTTGTTTTATCATCGGCTCCTGAGACCTTCTCTTTCCCTTGAGGGTTCTGAGTAGTGTTAAGCAAGGCTCGGTAGGCGTGGGCCAGGCCCCAGCACATTGCAGTGATTTGCGTCTCCCTAGAATGGCCAGGGTGACAGCATACTTTTTCCAAATATTCTACTAATTTTTCAGGATTCTGCACTTGTTCAGGGGTGAAGATCCAAAACACTGGGGGTGCCCACCGTCCTAGGCATTTGCCCATGCTATACCACAGACCCTGCCACTCATAACTATCCAGCTTTGGGGCAGATCTCTGGATGATATTCTTAAGTTGCATATTAACCTTGGATAAAACCAAAACAATATTCCCAAGGAGTACCAATAGATGTATCTTAACTATCCAGGGATGTTCAAGGTACGGACAAGTTATTGTAACGCAGGAGACGACATCATAGAGGAAGGTAGGGAAGGTGCCATTCTGTATTTCCTCCATAAAAAACCTTTCAGAGGAAGAGGTATAATTGCTAATGGTCTCCATGAGGTGGTACCCGAAATACAGTGACGGCTTCATTACAAATCCCAAATACCAAATAACCCCCAATGCCAGCGTTTTAGTAACAAATCTCCCGGGCAAAACAACACTAATCACTGCTGAGCACAGCAGACTACAAAACCCAACTCCAATCTTTAAGAGGTACAGTAAAAACAAGAGCATGGTGCAGATCAGATAAATTAATATTGAGAACAGATGAATCAATATTGTGACCAGCAACTGTTAACAGATTTAAATTCCTTAATACGCTCCAGTTAATCTGTTGTTATCTCAACCCTTCGTGGCCCACACTGGGTGCCAAAAAGGACTGTCGTGGTTGGTTTAACCCCAGCCAGCAACTAAACACCATGCAGCTGCTCGCTCACCCCCACCTACGATAGGATGGGGGAGAGAATCGGAAGGGCACAAGTAGGAAAACTCGTGGGTTGAGATAAAAGCAGTTTAATAATTGAAATAAACCCAAGTAGAACAGTAATATAATAACAATGAGAACAACAACAATAACAGAATATATGAAGCAAGCAATGCACAATGCAACTTCTCACCACTCGCGGACCACGTGTCGTGAACAGGGGGGAGAGCCCTCCCCTCCCCCCACAGTTTTTATACTGAGCATGACATCACATGGTATAGAATACCCCATTGGCCAGCTGGGTCAACTGCCCTGCTATGCTCCCCCCGACAGCTTCCCCTGCACTTGGCAGAGAATGGGAGGCCAAAAAGTCCCTGGTGCAAGCACCACCCAGCAACAGCCAAAGCATCAATGGGCCATCAACGCTCCTTTCACACCAAACCCAAAACACAGCACACCCCCCAAGCTACTGGGAATAAATTTAACTCTGTCCCAGCCAGAACCAGGACAATGGAGCTTTACAAAATGTGTAGTGTTTATACCCTCCAAGCTTCTAGTCTAACTGGGATGAGTATTAGGCAGATGGGTTAATGATTTATAGGGAGTAGATTTAATCAAGTGTGAAGGGGTGAACAAAATAGAAGAGTATTTACATTGCTATTTTGTGTGAGCCTAAAGAAAGCTTGGCACTATGCGCATCAGAAGGTGTTCTAACTGTGGGGTAGGTAATTGAGTCACAGCTGAAGAAGAAACCAAAAACAGAAGACAAAGCTATGGATTGCAACATTTTTGGAACGATACATAAGAAGGTGCTAAATTGAAGAGCTTGAGAATTACTCTTGCATTTACATTTAGGCAGTCAAAAATAGGGTAAGGTTGTGTTCTTGTACTTCTTAAATTCTTTAATAAAAGTAATTCATATAAAATACATGTTTACCCTGATCATGGCAACGTATCACTTTGTGGTACCCATCTCGGATCTTCCAGTCCAAACTCTTTCAAAGTATCACAAAGGTTTGTCATTTAAGTTATTCTTTAGTGTTTCTCTCTCTCTTGCTTCCTGGCATTACTCACCGCAGAGTTCTTCTGGTGACAAAGACTTTCTCAAGGATGCTCAGCTTGATCTTGCTAGGATATACCATACCTTATTAATGGTAGTGTTTTGGGGAGAAGAGAGAAGTTTTCAATCCATCTGGTGTACCCAGGTAAATTAAACTTATTCCTGTACAGTCCTTAGCCCCCTTGGCTTACTAGATTAGAAACCCATATTTGTTGCTTTTCACCCCTTTGCCCAGCTCTGAGGTGAGCTGAGATACAAAAGACAATACAGTTCTTGATGTCATTTCACATTTGAATTATATTCAGTACCTGTGAAAATCTTGATTTCATATGAGGTGTTTGACCTTGCGTGTTAGATTTTGAAAGCCTTTTATCCCTGTCTCTGAGCTCTCTGGTTCCTCAGCAGAGTCAAGTATTTCTGAAAACTTTGGACAGCTACCTGAGAGTAGGAGAGGCAGACAATTACCCGATTGTCCAAAACATCTGCACTGTATCTCTGCTTTAATGCACTTACAGCATTTCTCTACAACTGTGGGGATGCCCATGCTTTTAAATGGTGCTGTGTGCCTCTGACTGGCAGAATCAATTCCAAATTGCTGTTTACCCATATCAAGGAGTCTTTCCCTACAGTCAGAAAGATGTAGGAGCTAGTGTCTCTGTGTCTTGGTGGCTATGAGGAGGGAGAAATTACAAAACAGCCTGTTTTGCTTTCTATTTTCTCTTTTCCCAAACCGTTTGTCTAGAAAATTGCCCAGTTTGCCTCTTTGGCTCCTTTTTTTTTTACCAAAGCACTAGCAGAAGCCCTTCTTTGGTTAAATGGAGCATGCTAAGAGGGCACCTCTGCCCTTACACCTTCAGCTTAGTTTGCAGTGATGTGAAGAACAGTTTTTACATTGTTACTGGAATCTTGATATGCTGCCTTCCATTTCAGTACTGTAGAAACTTTCATGTTGCTGTATTAGTTCACCTCCATGAATCGCTTTCTCTCTTCCTCTTTCTTCGGTTGTTTTAATGAATGGCTTATGAAAAATTGCATTTAAAATTTTACATTTGGAATGGATGACACACTTTTCTGAATATATAGTGTCTGATGTAAAAGGTTAATCCCCAAGTCCCTCAAATCATTGAATCTTTTGCCACTCAGCAAAGTAGGACCAAACATATCTTTATGCTGTCTCCATATTCTGTTATGTATCTCCAAGGATATGATGTGATGATCTGATGTGATGAAAACTTAGAGAGAGAGAGAGAGAGAGAGAGAGAGAACAATTTACTTTCAGAAAGTGAAATTGGGAAATGTAAGTAGAAAAATAGCTCTGCAATTGCAACTAGAGAAGAATGTGATGGCCCATGAAAATGCAATGTCTTTCATGTGGTAATGTTTTTATTTGCTACAGAAAGGTAACTACAGGAAAGTATTTTGCAGCAGAGTTATCTTTTTTTAATGTTGCTGTTTTAACTTCACCTGAGTTGTTTTGTGCCACTTGGCACAGGAAAGTAGACTAAATTTAGTATGTATTCCTGCTGGCCATTTCACACTTGGAAAAGAACCAAAGCTAGGATTATTTTCATGCACAATTCTGAGTGTGCTACATCCCAGCTCTCCGAAGTCCATGCCCATTGAAATAAACTGCTGGGCCCTCTGCAGGGGTCAGTGTTTTGTGGGGTAATATTTGAAGTGAGCCAGCATCCTAGGCTAATGGAGACTGGCCGTGGGATTCAAGAAAGTCCACACTCCTCCCCTTTATCTCTTGTCCCTATTCCTTTATTTAATCCATGACAGCCTGTTAAAAATGGAAGAACCTTGAAAAAGAGAGAGATTCTAAATACATCTCCTGAAATGGCAGAGGCTTGAGAAGGCTGCTGTAGTGCGCACAACAGAGATTCAAAGTTTCTGTTGCAGCAAAGCCAGAACATGGGCGTGCTTGTATCTGCTTCTCATGGTCTCTCACAGAAGATTCACAGGTAAGTATAAGAATCCGTAAATAACCATATAGGACATTATCTGCCCAGTAAGCCTCAAATAGGAGGACCCTAACTGAAGTACTAAACTAGAACATCTTATTTCCTGTTACCATTAGCTATTATAAACCTGATAGCCTTGCATGTAAAGGCTCAAATGCCTCTATTAAATTCCTGGCCTCGGTGCACTTTCTGCAACAATAAATCAGTTCCGTGGTCTAAAAAGAAATGTACATGAAGAAGTGTTTCTACTTACTGTCTTTGAAATTCCCTTTTGTCAAAGTTACTTTGTTCCAATGATACAGAACAAAGAAAAAAAAAATTGTGACAGTTAGCCTTTGCATTTTAACACACCCTTCCTTGTTTTACTTGTATACAAGAACCTAACAGGAACATGACTTAGGTTTAATCATTCCTTACCTGTCCAGTCTAAGTTCACAAAACTGTAAATTTTTTTCTAATGTGCTAGTTTGTGGTCATCTTTATAACACGTAACTAACAATAACCTTCACAATTCTGTATGTTCACATTAATCAGCTACTGTATTTCTGGTTTTGCTTATGGGAAGACAAATGACACTGTTGCAGCAACACCACTCAGCAGCAGTAGATATGCTTTCTTTAAATAGTTCCCCTCTCATTGTTTTGTCAGACCCTAGAACTTTAATTGTATTCACTGGATATATAATTATCATTATTATTCCTCGTAGTAATGGGTAGTTTTATTTCTTTTTGTTTTATTTTTGGTCTAGCTGCTAAATATAGTAAGCTAAGTTTTTTGCAAATCGTGTGTCAGGCATGAAGAAGTTGGGCATCAGTGAAAGCGTAGGTGCTGTGCTTCAGTTTTTGTGTAGTTAAGGGCTTGATTAATGTAAGAACTTCATGGCCAAATCTGATGTAGCACTTAAAGAGAAGTGCCTATTTGGAGAAAGGAAAACAAACCTACGTGAGTTTAGTAGCACATAGTGATTGTAGTATCAGTGTACACATGCTACATCTAATGCATGCAGACAGCCAAGGAAGCTAAAGAAGAAAACATTGTGCAGTTGTGTGCATCAGCTTCTAGGCTGAAAATCGTTCTGTATTAGTATTTTATTTAGCACAAAGCCAATTATCCTTTGAAAAACTTTTACCCAGCATTAGCTACAGCTAGATTGGAGCAAGGTAACACCCACTTTTGCTGGGTTTGTACCCTGCCTGACTCGAAGAGAGTCTTGGTTTCTTTAGTCTTCCTGCACTGGTATGACATACATTCTAAACAGCAGCATAGGTAAACGGATATAGCCCAGCAGCAGCTGTTCTTTCTAATCTCACATCGTATTAGATTTAATTGTTGATCATCAGAAACACAGGGCCTCTTCTTACTCCATTAAGAATTTTTTCTCATATGTTTAGAGTTAATCAACACAACCCAGAAAGTATCAAAATATTTTCTGTGTATTCTTAAACAAGATGTAAGTGCCATTTGATACTAACAGTTTGCAGTGATTTTGCAGTAAATCCTGCTTGCATCCCTGAGATGAATAGTTCTAGTAGCGTTTTTGTTATGGGAGTAATTAAAATTTACAAATGTTAAAGCTTAGGAACGGGAAAAGCTTTTCAGAAGGGAAGGAATCTGGATTTTAGTTGTTTGAGAAATAAGCTGTTTTGTAGCTACAGAATTTACAGTGTAATCTGCTCATGGCCACAGACTTGTACTCCAGAACTAAGCCTCTTTACATTTTTTAGAGTAATAGTATTTTTAGTTGTGTAGCTACTGTATTAATATGTAAATACAAACCAAAGTGGGGATTGAGCATCCAGACTTTGCAAACAACTGAAGTTGTGTCCTTGCTTTGAGCAGAGAGGTTGGATAATAGATTTCCCAAGGTCCTTTCCAATGTGAGTGATTCTGTGATTCTGTTCCTGAATAACTATGAGGTGTAAATTGGCCAGCTCAGTTCAGTGGCCAATTATACAGTTCTTTTAAAGTTATGATGATAAATACGGATGTTTCAGTTAGGCAAGTTATTCCATAGTCCTAAACTGCTTTTTGAATCTCCATCATACAAACTTTGATATAAGAAAGATGAGCATTGGTAGAGTGTAATATAATTTTTTATCAAATAAGTAAAAGCATGGCTAAATATTATTGTTTACATAATTTGATTCTCTTACACCACCAAACCCATAAATTTTTCCTCTAAACTGAATGAAACAGTCACAGAAATCACTGTTTACCATAGTCCCACAAAATGAAGGTACCCTGAAACAGCATTTATAACTGGATCTAAGTGCCCTGGTCTTTCATACATTTCTCCTGAAGTTTTGCTTTTGACTAGGATATTCATTGTTTTTACATGCACCCTTTGTTAATGGGGTGGTTAACTTGCATAACAGAGCAGCATATGCAGAATGAGATCCAAGAGCATACAGTTCAACATATTAGAAATTAATTCTGAACTGTTAGAGTTGAGAATATATAGTTTAGTCAAATCTATTAATTTTATTAATACTGCTTGATGCAGACAGTAATTGAGTATTTTTCTCTATGTATTCTATAGAATAAATGTCATTTTCACCAGTCATACAGTGCCAGGGCCATCTGTGTTGAAGGCAAATTTAACTGAATTTGAATTAGGTTTGGAGGTTGTGCTCTGACTTGGGAGTGTATTAAAAATAGTTTTGATGTGGTTCATTACATACCTTCAGGCAGTTTTACCAATGTAAAGTTTTACAAATTTCTGAAAGGGCAGAATTTTTCATTCAACTGTGCTGAGATGGTTACCTCAATTTTTTGTCCTTTTTTTTTTTTCCCCAGAAAGAGAAAGCAGATTAAAACCAAGTGCCAGAATAGAAAAAATGCAGCCAAAAAAAAAAAAAAATCTTGCTTTTACCATTGTGGTAAAGGTTGTTATCTTATGGTAGGCAAGTAGTAAGTGTTTTACTGTGCTCAGCTCTTTCCAATTAGGTTTTTTTTCATTATTTGGTGACAATAGTAGCCATGGTCTTGCACACTTACCACTGGAGGTTCATCCTGTGCAAATTCAGAGCTGCTTCCAAGATCAAACTCTAATTTAATGCCTCTAGGAAGTGGCTAGATTTTATTTTCTCTTTGAATTTGCATCAGAAAATGAAGATATTCAGCTACAAATGAAAGGATGGTATGAGAGATTATGACAAGATCATAATAAACTTGGACTAATTAATCTGCTGCAGCATCTCACAGAAGCACGTTCTTCCTCTGATAGTACCTGTTCGTGAAAGTAAGTATTACTTAGGTATGTGATATCTTGGACTATTATAACTTGGGCATTTACACCAGGTATTGTTAAGTGTGGAAATCTGACTCATAATAATTGACTTGAGAATACATGGGAAGCTGGTAGCCAGGCCAGACTTGGAGCTCATTTGTTCCTGTCTTCTGAATGTGAGCTGTGATCCTCAGGAAAACCTGCTTATCAGTCCCCTATCTTTTCAGTTTGTATGCTCTTTTCCCTTTCATATGTATTTCGTCCGAAAGCCTTTTCAGTGCTATTCCTAAGTTCTTTCTCTACCACTCTCTTTTCTCTTCCAGCAGTTCAGTGTTGAGCTGCTTGCATGATTCTTGTGAATTTTTACATGCCATCACTTCTCATCCCAGTGGAAGATGATCTGTTTCTGCTGGGATTTAACCTTAATTACCCTGTTTACATCATTGCTTTCCCCAGTTATTCCAAGAATAATTAAAATGAGAGCATAGACACAACAGAAGAACACTTTTTCCCAGTAGAAGCACTCTCCTTGTCTGTTATTAATCCACTTGTGAATTTCAGTTCATATTTATCCTCTGTCAGGTCTTGAAACTTCTTGCCAAGCAGTGGGTCCCATTGAAGCTGATATTGAAAGTGCCCTGTTGTTGCAGTGCTCTAAATTAGATATGGAAAAAAAATTAAGTTCTATAAAAATTGCTGATAAGCCTGAAGGTCTGGTCTTTGAAGACCAATTTGAGAGGATATTCGAACATATATATCCCAATCATAACTGGCAGCAATTATATGAAAAATTTGGGTAAATTGCAGCCCTTCTTTCTTGATCCAGCATGTTAAAGAAGACAGAGCCCACGTACGAAATTCCATAGGAGTCTGGGGATCAGAAATTACCATTCTCTCCCAGTTCACTTTCTCACGCTATGTGACTTTGGTCAGGTCTTTGTTGTTTCATACATTCAGGATACAAAGATGCTAAATGGAAAGATGCAGTATACCAACAATATTCTGCAACATCTGTATCGTTCTTCCTGTTGTTTATATGGAGCAGAATAGCCAAATTTCAATAAAGGAAAAATACAGTTACTGGAGTGAGAGCATTACTCAAAGCTTCAGAGAACTGGTAAGTTACTGTGATAAGAGTATATATTTTCCGATGAAGGAGAGAGGAATTCCAGTACTGGAAATGCATGAAATGATTCAAACACATTTTCAAAACAGGAATCATTAATAATTCATAAATGTTAATCTTTGAACATTAGTGTTTTTCAAAAAGGGTTGTAAGTGACAGCTGAATTGATAAATTGCCCCCTTTCACTGAAGTGGGACAGGATTTTTTTTTTTAAATAACTTTAAATGGTTGTGCTGTTTCATTAATTTTTTTCATGCTCTGAATCTTTCTGTTCATGAATGAAATATAATGAGGCAGCAATAAATACTTTAATTAGCCTTTTGTGACACAAGTATAGAACTACATGACTGTGAAGATAGGGAACACATTCACTGCACCCTGTGCTCATGTGATGTATTTGGATGGTAATATCAAATAAGCAGAAATGCTGGATTTGGTTCTTGATATGAATATATATAGTTTCACCTTGTTGTTGAGATTATCACACTTGATGGGACTGGGAATAGGTTATAGCATATTATTGGGGGATGTCCTGTGATTTTGTTAAAACCTTCCAGTTTGCAGCCATACTGTGCCAGCTTTAAATCTAGTAATGTTTTAGATACAAGTAGTTCTGTCTATGATACCTTCAGCTGCCATTTGATTTCTGTTTAAATTGGAACTTGTACGTTTTAATTTCTTTTTTCTTCACACGGGGTTATTTTTTAAATTAAGATTTCAAGGATTTGTTTCCAATTTGTTTTGTTGTAGGGCATGTAAATACCTCTCAGAGTACAGCCTCAGGAGTGTGGGAGATGGTGAGAACAGCACCGGGCTAGTTTGGGACTTGATTCATTTAAACTGCAGCAATACTGGTTTAAATACATGTCAAACAGCTGCTGCAGCTTTTCTCATCAAGAACCTTGTTTCAACCCTGGATCAGTGTATTTGACATAGATGATTTTGCTGTGGGGTGAGTCCTGCCTGTCCAGGCTGTGATGAAGAAAGCAGTATCGCAGCAGGGCAGCTGGGTCCTTCATCTCTCTGAATTAAAAAGTTATATGGAACTTTTCTGAGGCTCCACATTTGTCTCCCGAATTGTCACAAAAAAAGCTTTAAATATGCTTTGACAGGCCAAGGCAATATCCATTGGGCATGAGGGATTTGCCTGTTGATTAGGAGATGTAGGGATGAGAAACCATCACGGGGATATTTTCTGAAAAGAAAGTGGCTGTGATGCTTTCTCCAGACAAGAGAGCTTGTTAAGTGTCAGCTAAAGAATCAGCTTAGGGGCAACGTGGTGAGTGCAAGTGCTGAGATCTCCTCCGACCAGTACAGCAACAGTTCAGGCCCCTCAGGCTCAAAGTTTGCATCTATTGGACCTAAGGCAAACACAGGCTCCCCATTCACGGTCCAGAATTATGTGAACAATAGTTCAGTCTGGGAAGGAAGGCTCCCTAGGCCAAAAGACTGGTTGTCAAATTGCCCAGACATTCACTGGGTACCAACATCGTATAGCTTTGAGGGTGAGGAAAAATTCAAGGACAAGTAGAAAGATTTACAGTGGGAGGCTATATTTGAGAACTACAGTTACTATTGCTTTTCTTGTCTGCTTTGTCTACTGTCATTGCGCAGTTTCCTCTCTGCTCTCAGTAATTATGCTAATAGTATTGATTCTATCCTTTCAGTCTTCAAAGAGCTGTTTGAAAAATAATGAGATAATCCTCCTGACCCCTGGAGAGAAACATAAGCATTATTAAAAATAAACAGTCCTTCTCCAAAAAAGACAGATTTGGTAGCAACACTAAGGGGAAGGGGAAGTTCATGTCTGAAATTGGGGCATGTCATTAGCCCACGTTCTGTTTGGAAGAGTAGCTGTTGATAAGGGAGGAGGAGTGGAGTGAAGAAGAGGATGACGAAGCAGCAGGCCAGGTAGAGGCCAAGCCTCAGTGGTATCTTCACAGTCCCAGGCAGCAGTTCACTTGGGGGCTGTGCCACCGGACAGCTCAGAGGATTTTCAGGATTTTCTAACTCTTGCCTTCATGTCTACTTTCCTCCTCCTATTTTAGTGCCTCCTAGTTTTGTCTTGTCTGAAAGTAGATCATGCATTTGCTGCAGAGACTTGTATGTTTTTATGGGTTCTGGCATACAGATGCCTTGATCCTGATGAAAATTTGAGATCCAATTATGGTGTTCGTGTTTCATAGACAGATTTTCTCCCTGTGATGCTACTGCGATCTCTGGCTTCCCAGCTGGATGCCAGCCTGGGTTATTACAAGGTGTTTTGTTGTATCAGCACTGTTCCATTCTCCCAGTTCTTCCTACCTGGATGATTTTGCTCAAGGTTGAAAAGATTAAGCGTCAGAAGTAGAGTAAAGAAATATTGGATGCTTATGCTCTCACCTAAAGCTTAGATCCCTAGTGAGTGAGGCCATTTGTCAGTAGCTTGTTGTTTTATAACTGCTTTATGTTGTGACACAATTATCTCAACATCAGGCCAGTTCTTTATTCACTTTACACCGACACTTCTTCAATGTCTCTAGTGATGCAGTGTCAGCCAGCACCAGAGGAGGTATGCTCAAGGGTATTTACACAGTTGACTGTGAATGTATTTTCTGCATGAAGAAATTAGAAGTTACATACATGTGTGATTACTTACAGGGCACTGAAGAGAATCTTGTACGAATTCAATATACAAAGACACGCACTACGTAAAGCATGAATTCAAATCTGGTTTGCCCTGGGTATACAGTCTTACAGACCTCTGTGCCACAGAAAGGTATTCTTATTCCTGATGTACAATTGGAGGATCTCAGCTCTCTAGTGATTCATTTGATATATCTCATGTACAGAGGAATATAAGTATTGATCTAGGCCATTAAAATGTATCATACTTCTATTATTTTATAAGCAGTAACTGCATACAAGGACAACATAATAAATTGTAAAATGCATTCCAGTTCATAAAATTCACCAGTCTATTGCTCTGCCCAGGGTGACTATTAACAGTTACAGTCACTCCTGTGGAAAGCTGAGGAGCTGTGTATGACTAGAAATGCATATATAATACAAAGTGTGTCTTCTCAGCAAATTCAGTGAGGAACCAAATTTCCCCAATTCCCTTCCCTTCCTTTCTTCACTTTCCACTATTAGACTCAGTCTTGAATGTGGTATGTTACAACTAATGACATTTCAGTCATTGATTATGATAGCAAAATAGAATGCATCTAGCCATTAGGATTTCATAGTGTATATATCTGCAGTGTGAAAGTGTAATTATCTGCTGGCTTTCCAGAAATCACTGGCAATATGACTAATGTTAAAAGCTTTTTTTATATCTTTCTTTCTCCTTCTCATTTTAATATAAACCCTCTGTGGAATGTGAGGCTCTGGTAATGACTCGCTGGGCAATGAGGCAGCAATCTCAGACACTGTAACGTGATGCAGAAAAGGTCATACACTTGCTTTCATAAGAGGATTATTCATTCATTCATTAAAAATTAAACACACGTGGGAGCACGTGATGGCAAGTATTGGTGAATACTTTCTTGTAGTTTCTTAAGTCCTGATCAGTTTGTGTGAGATGAAGTTACTCCAAATTAAGTCTTGTCTTATTTAGTGGCATTTACACCTGAAGTTAGTTAATTGTTCCTATTGAAGACGTGCCCTAAGGAGGCATATCGTGTTTCAGAATCATGGCTATATCTTAATGGAGTGATGGTTGCATTTCTTTGGTTTTTAAGTCTTTGCAATGAGCTTATATCTAAAAGAAAAACATGAAGTTCTATATTATTTATCTCTTTTTACCTAAAAGTTGCTGATTTTTTAATTGTACTGTTAAAAGTTTTGGGTTTTAAGTGGAGTCATGCAGAAAAATCAATGTGCTCCAACGTCTTCTGACATAGCTACCTATTTCAGCCTGATAGCATTACTGAGTTTTTTTATTGATGTTCCATGCTAGAATGCAGCTGGGAAAGGATTGGTTAGTCAGAGCTGAATGTGGTACTATGGAATTAAATTAAAACAGCTGTAATAGGGTAGGCCTATCTAGTCTAGTGTATGGCTCCCTTGGCCAGTATCAGATGCCTGTGAAAGAATCTAAAAATAGCGTGAGAATATAGTGGCAGACTGTGACTCAAGGTTGTCTTGAGTCAGAGGTGATATTTTTGAGGTTAATAGCCTTCAGCAGATTCCTTTGTATGTGAATTTATCCAATCATACTAGGACTTTCGTTGACTTCTGACATCCACAGCAACGTGAGGCAGGAAGTTTCACAGTCTGACAAAACAGTGTATGAAAAATTCTCTCCTATTGCTGATTCTGAATCTGTTGTTTGATAACTTATTTTGATGCCACATACTTCTTTTATTTTAAAAAAAACAGGGAAGAGTGTTTTCCTTTTCACTTTTCAGTATGCCATTCATTTTATGGATCTCCAGCATATCTCCACTCAGACAGCTCTTTTCTAGGGTTAAAATTCTCAGTCTGTGCAGTTGTTTCATGTAAGGAATCTGTGTATGTGCTTTGGACCCTTCTGACTGCCTTTTTTTGTAACTTTTCTAGTTGTAAGATGTTAAGATGAGAACCAGAACTACATGTAATATTCATAAAATGGTTGTGCCACGAATTTATACAGTGACATAATTAGTTTTTCCATTTCTATAATTTCCTAATAATTCTCAACTTAGGACTTGTTTTTTTCCTCCCCATAATAACAACTGTCTCCCATTCCCACATTGTTTAGAATGTTATTGACCTGATTTTTATTTTTGTTGTTGTAGAAATATAAAAATGACATGATAAACTTTGAGGTAATGGCATCAGTTAAATTTTGCAGATGTAAAATTTTTTTTTATAAAATTTTGCAGATGTAACCAAGTTGTATTTGAGGCCATAACCTTGACGCATGTCACAAAGAATTTAGAGCCTATTTACAGTTCAATGTTCTAACTGATTTCTGTTGTGCATGATCTGGGTAGCAACTTAGGTTGGTTTTATAATTCGAATGTAGATAGAGCTGCATTGTACTTGCACGTCAGCAGACATACAAGATTTCTATGCTTTCTTTTCTTTAATTGCAGGTATTTATGAGCCGCCATTTCTTGTATTATTGTGGTGAACCTATTCTGGATGTGAAGATTGCCTTTTGTCAGGTGTGTGTTCCTTACAGGTAAAACAAGGTACAGTATATACTTGTACTTCATTTTTGCAATTCATGCCATAATAAAAGAAAAAATAGAAGTGAATTTCAGCAGCTTACTGCAAGTAACTGGTTATAAGAATGAGAGTAAATATAAAAAATAGAAGAATGCATCACAAAAATTACTTTTCTATTTATTTGAAGTTTATTTTGTAGTTTGCTCTTAATGATTTTTAATTTTGTTTTGCTAAAAAGTCAGTTAATGTTCTGAGAATTTTTTTTAGGTAAAAATAATAGCAGAGTTTGCAAACAGAAAAAATGATGGCTGTACTTCCAATAAACTTAATAATAAATCATAGAATCATAGAATCATTAAGGTTGGAAAAGACCTCTAAGATCATCGAGTCCAATCATCAACCCAACACCACCATGCCCACTAAACCATGTCCCTAAGCGCCTCATCTACACGTCTTTTAAACACTTCCAGGGATGATGACTCAACCACTTCCCTGACCACTCTTTCAGTAAAGAAATTTCTCCTAATGTCCAATCTAAACCTCCCTTGGCGCAACTTGAGGCCATTTCCTCTCGTCCTATCGCTAGTTACTTGGGAGAAGAGACCAACACCCACCTCGCTACAACCTCCTTTCAGGTAGTTGTAGAGCGCGATGAGGTCTCCCCTCAGCCTCCTCTTCTCCCAACTAAACAACCCCAGTTCCCTCAGCCACTCCTCATAAGACTTGTGCTCCAGGCCCTTCCCCAGCTTCGTTGCCCTCCTCTGGACACGCTCCAGCACCTCAATGTTCTTCTTGTAGTGAGGGGCCCAAAACTGAACACAGTATTCGAGGTGCGACCTCACCAGTGCTGAGTACAGGGGCACGATCACCTCCCTGCTCCTGCTGGCCACACTATTTCTGATACAGGCCAGGATGCCGTTGGCCTTCTTGGCCACCTGGGCACACTGCCGGCTCATGTTCAGCCGGCTGTCAACCCCCCCAGGTCCTTTTCTACCGGGCAGCTTTCCAGCCACTCTTCCCCAAGCCTGTAGCATTGCATGGAGTAATCAAACAACATAACTGTATGTACACAGATGCTTTCACAGAAATATGCAATTTAAAACTATTTTATCTTAGCCTCTGTTTTTGTGAGACAGAGCCTTTTACATTGTAGCCTGTGACTTCAATTTTCTGCACCTTAGTCTACCTTTACTAGAAGTGAAGGGAGGGTAATTAAAATTGTGGGGTTTGTCTTGTCTGCAGTTGAACACCACGTGCTATGCAGGTTCTGGAGTCATGAGACTGCGCTATAGCCAATTCTGTATTTCTAAATTACCCTTGAAATTATTTGGTCACGATACTTGGAAGTCTACAAGGCTGAAACTAACTTTGAGGTATGAAGAAAAAAGCGTATTGATTTGTCCAGGTTTTGGTTCTCTTGGTTAGATTAAGCTAGTTAACGTGTATATATGAGTCACAAATCTGTGTGCCTGTTTTTCCATCATGAATGAAAGATGACTTTTTTGCTCACTTCTGAACAGTGTTTTGAATTTGAATTCTGTCTTTTAATAGTTTTTTTGGTGAGATGGGACATCAGACACTAACAAGCTGGAGGGACATCAGGGACATTCTTTATTTTTTGAGGGGCAAGAACACTGCTACATTCTTAGAAATGGATTATGGTACACACTGGGTTTTTTCCCTTTATATTATTTATGGGGTCCAAGTAGGTGAATGTACAATTCTAAAAAAGTAAGGGCTATTATTTGTATGTAAGCATTTAACACAAAACAGTGACAGGTGTTGGGAGGTTTGTTTTGTGTTTTTTAACTCAGGAGTACTAAATACTTGTTTGCTGAGAAGGTTGGCTCTGCATTTAGTAAATCATCAGCTCTAGGACGGATCTTGGCTATTCAGTTTGATAACCTGTTTAACTGTCTTCTCTGTCCTTTTTTATCTCCTGTTCTTCATGTTTATACGTTTATCTAACTGGCTTAATTCTTCCACTGTTTTTGAGAGAAGAAAGGATTTTGTCAAACAAACATAGTATTTTTGTAATTTTTTGACAGAGTTCACTTGCAAAAAGAAAAATTCAAAAAATTCTGCAAAAATTGCAAAAAAGGGTTTTTCCTCAGATTGTATAAAAAAGACGTTATTGATGAGAAAGTTACTTTCACTGTGCAGAATACAGTTTTTTGCATAGCTCTTCTTGCCAACTTTCCTCTCCCTTTTACTTAGACCAAAATAGAGCTGTAGAAACATTTCTATTTTACATGTGCAGAGGAAAGGTACCCTTAATCACTTCCTTGTATGTTCAGTGCTTCTTTACTCTTGGCATCAATCAGTGCATGACTGTGTGTAGCCAATGCTTTCTGTCACTGCAGTCCGGGTTCTTGATTTAGTGGAACTATGCCGCTGTAATTATTCCTTTGCTGTTAACTTAATAAAAGGTATTCAGAGGTACACACAGAACCAAACATATTCACAATGTTTTTATTAAAGTATATATGATGAAATCAACAGCATTTTGGGTGAACTTTTATCACTGAATGAAACTGATTCATGTTTAACGCCTACAGCAGGTACCCAAAGAAGAGTCATCCAATAAATACATACAAGAGATACTATCCTGACATTGCAGGAAACAGGATTCTATCCTTCAAGCACTCATCGCACAAATACCTTTTCAGGGTCTTCAGATCTTCAGATTTATTCTCCTGGGGATAAAAGCTGGTTCAGGCTTCATGTTACTTTATTCTCTCCATAAAGATAGGCCCTGATCCAAATAACAGTTAAGCGCATAGTTAGCATTAAGTACAAGAACAGTCTCTAAATTAAGTGTTTTGTTGCATTAAGACCTTACCTGTCATGGATGCTGTTCATTTGTATTGCATAGGACGGGATGTGGGTTATATCTGTATCCTGGTAATACTTGGTCCAAACATCCAGGTCTTTATTTAGAGACTATTCAACAGTCTCCAGCTAGTAATGTTGTTTATTCCATGCTTATTCATAATGCTAATGTGGAAATCAAATGCCCTGTGATTTACTAGTAATATTTCTGCTCTAAGTGTAAAGTTCGTTTGTCCCTTTGGGAAACTTCTTTCTGCTGAATCACTAAATCTAAGAGGTTCAGGAACTACTGTTAACAGAAGATGATGATGTGACAGCAGAATGGTTATCATCAGCAAGAGGTAGATACTGCCACTCAAATCTTGAGGTGTCTACAACTGACAAGTATCCCAGCAGTATCTAGACAGCAGACCACAAAAATGTAGTTTCCAGTGAACATAATTCAACTCAATAATTTTTTCATGTGGTTCAACAAATGCAAAAATTATTTCTACTATATAAGCATGGAACAGATATCAGAAAAAGTCAGCATGGTATAGTTCGATCCTGTCCTGTTGACCTGTTAATATGAGAGCCTCTAGTGATGGTGTACTAGAATGTACAATTTATCCAATGGACTGTTGCAATGGACTCATATTTACCACGTAGAATAGAAGTCCTGCTCCCATTTGGAATTTGTGTATCACTGTGGACTTTCTACAAAATATATAGAGTTGTGCTGAAGTGTCTTTTATAAAGATACAATATTGAAGAGTAGTCCAATGGTTGTTAGTACTGTGGACGTATTTTTCTTGTAATAAATATTTTGTGGTGATTTCCCTCTGATGGCCTAAAAGGCATAGCTTTATGTGCTATGAAAGAAAGTAAGTGATATATACCTAATTATAGGCTGTTCCTCTTGACACAGAGCTTATGTCATTGAGTATACTAGATTTACATGATTAAATGCTAATTCAACAGGAATAGAATCTTAAGAATTTCCAACTTAAGGAAAAAAGAAAAGTCCTTCCTGAGAAATACTCAGTAGCATAAGAGGGGTAAACATGCCTTTCCCATGCTATTTGCAGTGTAAAAATACCTAAGTCTGGCATTACTGTACATTGCTAGCCAAATCATATTCTGAAACAGCCAGCTTTTTTAAGGCTGAGGAAAAGGACATCTGCTTTTCTACTGTAATAGAAAGGTAGGACAAAAAGATTTCTTTTTTAGGCTTATAGAATTTCATTAGACTTCTGTACGGCTGATATCACCAACAAGTTTTATCTGTAGGACCCTACACATTCTTATTGAAGTACAGCATAATGCAGAGTAGTATATTCTGAGTAGAATAGGACATTAAAGTTTAAGTGCTGAATAATAGCTAACAATGTCTAAAGGATACTGACTGCTTCATCCATGTTTTCCTTCATTTAGTTTTTCAATATTTTTTTTTAATCAACATCAAGACATGTATAGCCTGTCAGAATTTTCACATTTTCTAAACTGTAGCTGCATAGGATACCTTTATTTAGAATAAAATTCTATTTTTTTTTTTTTAACTTGAAGCAGTAGTCCTGAATTTTCTTGTCTTTGAAAAACACATCTTTATTACTAGAAATTGTATGTCAAAGTATTTCCTTAGTGCTGCAACAATTAATTTTTTTAACAGAAAAGCAGGACGTGGGATTACTGAGATGAGATATCAGGGACCTGGCCATGCATGTTAAGAAAACATGCTAATTCTTTGGGATGGCATCATCACTAGTCTTTATTGCCCAGTTTAAACAATTTCATGTCCCAGATAGAGTATGTCAACGTTTTTGCATACTGAAATTGGAATTGGTGCTGTACTGATGCCACCGAAAGAAAATGAATGAATTAGAATGAAATTTTTGTTTGCACGTCGAGGGTACTTTTGCAAACTTCTACTCAATTCATGTTTTTAAAAAAACCCAAAACAAAAAGATTTTTAAAAGCTTTAATTTCTCTCCAGACATCTTTTTTTCCCTGTATTCTGCTAACTTGCTTTATTTCCACAGTCATGCTTACCTGTCTTGAACAAAACATGTCTAGACTTCCTAGATGCAACATTGCATCAATGACTGTTTAAAAATCACATGATTTTAGAAAACTTTTCATTTTACACACAGAAAAGACCAGCTTTATTAATTTCATTGCTCTCCATTGATTGGTTGATTCATCTGGTCTGTTTTTTAATCTTGTCCTAACTTTGATAAACCACTTTAATTACAACTATATGCTTTAATCAGATTGGATGGAGTTACTACTTTGACCATTAAAGAAACTGCCCTGATGCAGAATGTTCTATAATTATGCCTTCTATCCCACAGGAGATTAATTGGTATTCATAAGCCATCAACGTGCAGTGACCTATAGCTTAGATTTCTAGGACTAAAATGATACTTCATAGTATCAAGAGCTGTCTATTCTAACAAAAGGTGTGATTAAATTATTCGGCTCCGAATAGTCTTTACTTATAAAAGGGAGGATCTTTTCATTAGCTATTGTCTTCACAGCGAATACTGCAATTATATAATTATATTGAGAAATTTAATTTTTTGAATACTTCATCTGTATTGTTGTTACTTCTTTACCCTTCTTTTTAAAGGAAGCCAAGATGTGCATTGAGGCATAGTATTTTGTGTAGTCAGTCTTCTTGCTGCCCTGCTTGCATACTAGAAGAAAGCTTCTTAAACAATACCCAGTGTAATTCCAGTTTCCTGAGAAATGTATACCATTTGAAATATACTGTATTATCAATACACGCAATAAATAGAGGAGCTGTTAATCCTATCTTGGCTCTCCTATGCTCTTAACACACTGTGCTTCTATGTTGCCTTCACTACTGTTGATAAATTGAATGTACTTTTCATTTCTTAGTGTTATGATGTTTTGGCCAACTTTTAGTGATACCATTTCTCTTTCCTAATCTTAATTGTATCTTGCTTCTTCCCATGTTATTGCTTCTTTTTCAAATCTAGAGCCTCAGAACAAACTGATTAATACAAACTGCAGTGTTTCCTCTCTTCTCATTTCTCCTGCGAGTTAGATCTGGCTGCTGCTATTGCTTTCCTCTCTTTTGGACACAATTCCACAATGTGTCTTTGCTAGCTTCCTATCTCTGGAGCTGTGCCAGAATGAGATGTTTCCAAACATCGTTACCGTAGCTTTCTCACTTACTCTTAAATCTTTCTTTCCTGTATTGTTGGCTACATTTTCCATTTGGATCACTGATTAAGTTCCTATCCATAAAGAAACCTCACTCTCAAGGAATCTTTTCTCTCAGTGTTTCTTGATCAGTCTTCTCATACTTACCTTCTTTGGTATGACGACCAAGGTTGGATGTTACCTGTGTGTCAGTGTTGAATTCTTCAGGCACCAGGGGAATGAGGAATCATTTTGAACTTGTTGTTTTGTTGTGCGGATACTCGCATATTGCTCATCTCTTAGAAGTCTGGCCTGGTATGAAGCACACACCTTTGGGTCACAGTGACTTTTGAGCAACACGTGATACCACAGTTACAAATGAACTACAAAATTTTGTGCCTGTAAGAAAGAAGCAATTAAAGGTAGTTAAAGCTCAGTGAACATGTGGAGGACCAGTGAAGAGTATGTAAATAGTGCTTTGCTTTGTGTTTTGAGTAGATACCTATGAAAAGGAAACAGAAGGCAGCCCTGCTGCTTCTTGTGTGATCAGAACTAGGTAAGAGCCAGTTCTGAAGCTGCTGGGTTTTTGGTATCTCAGTTAGAAGAGGTTAAACAAGGACAGTGTGTTTAAACAAACAAACAAACAAAAAAATCCCCAAACCCCAACCAGCACTTATGAGTATTGTACTCCATCTAATAAGGTGTTTTAATATGGTGTTTTAAAATAGAGTGAACAAAGCAAATACAGTAAAAAGATCAATGATTAATCGATCAAGGTTGAGTTGTTTGCAAGGGTCAGTTGGCTACTTGAAAGGCTGACTTCATAATGGAGGGTAGATTGTGTCTGGGCTTAGGACAAGACTACTGCAAAGACATTAAAAAAAGGCAGAGAATTAACCTGTTAAAAATCTCACTCAAAACACACTAAAATCAGGAAGACTGGGTGACTAATACAATCCTTACAGGATGGGAATGAGATGGAAGAATGGGGATGAATGGGGAAGAATGGGGAAGAATAGTATGATGTGGCTGATGAGATAAAAATCTGTAATATTACACCCAAACACACACACAAGATGAAAAACCTATTTTTTGTAGGAGATTTGATCACTATCTATGGACTTTTGAGTTCAGGCAGAGCCAGAATAAGTGAGAAGTCTGACTTTATGGTGAGAAAAAAAGATAGTATTTCTGCCATAAATGTGGCATATACAGAATACACAATGAAAAATAATTTAGTAGGCCTTTCTATGCAAAGATACTTTGTATTTCTCAAGTGGCGGCTTCTGTGGCCATCCAAATTTATGCAGCAAAACCTGTGACCGTTAAATCCAAAGCAGAGGGTTCAGTAAATGCCTGTTTATCCCAGAATTCTGGCACTTGAATCTTCTGAGAAAATTACAGCTGTACAAGTGGGAGCATAGCCATTAAACTAATAGTGTTGTTGACTTAACAGATGCACACAGGTGAGCAGGGCTTGCCTGTATGTACATTTTTGGAGCTGGCAAGAAGACTCTGAGGATTTTACCATGCTTCAGAATTTCAATTTGTATAATCTCAGCATCTGACTTCTAAGGTAAAATTGTAGCTTTAAGATATTATCCTTTCGGATCCTGAGGGAATCGAAGGCATCCATCTCTGAAATGTGCTGTCCTCCATACTAGTGTCTTTGTCTGAGGTGGGGTGAAGACATGGGGGCCTCTGGGGAGCCATTCTGATTGCTAGCTCAGAGCATCCTCTCTTTTGCATCCTGCTTATCTTCGGGCGCTGTGCCAGCTGCAAATTAGGAGTCAGCCTTTCAGTCTTCCATCTAATTCACATATGTGGAGTCATTTAGTTGTTTTCAGTAGCCTTGAATCATAGCAACCTTAAAAGTTGATGTGTTCCTGTAGGTATTTCTGTGTGTAGACAGGGAAGGATACTAATATTGAGGTAAAATTTCCCCTCAGCTGATGCCTGCTAACAGACTCTGTGACAGTGCTCATTGTCTTGGAAATGCAAAGGAGAACAATTTAGCTTAAACTGCCATTAGCATGGTTTGTATTTATAAAAGCTAAGATATGTGAGATACTGAAGAAATTGTGATATTTTAGGCTCATCAATAATAGGAGGAATGGTGTTCAGAAACAAATATTGGTCAGTGAAATATAATAATATATAGTTCTTTTATGGGGTAGAAATGGACAAAAGAAAAGGGATATCAGAAAACAATTAACCTCAATACAGAAAATAACATAATTTTGTTTCTGTTGTGCTTTTTAACCTTCTCTTTTGCTCTCTATGCTGTGAAACAAAAAAGGGAAAAGAATACAACTTGCAGCTGTGTGTGAGGCAGTAAGTCATTTGAGTTTCACCAAATTTTTAAATAATTGTTCTTTGAAAGCAAGATATGTGTTCTCTAAGCATTTAGTAATGGTGAGAGTATCTTTTTCCTTCATCTCAAATGCTTGATTCTTGACCGTTCATTTTCTTTCCTCCTCCCCAATTGTTGGGATAGTAAGCAAACATCATTGCAGATATGGCTATGCATTTAAGTGACCCAAGAAGAATAGCTATGTTTTCAGGTCTGAAAAACTTTTACTCCTCTCACTCTTAAATTTCTCAGTGTGGAGGAAAGAGAATGGCATTAGGTGTGTGTGTTAGAAGTTTTCAGTTAGACACTGGAAAAAGAAAATAATGGTGCATGCATTCTTGTACATGTGAAATGAAAGTTTTCTGGTCAGTGTTGAAGCAATGTAATTCCATTGTCCAAATATTTATGGAAACCAAGATCAAATGGCTCTCCAATGCATAGTTTGTCTCTGACATGAAAGATTATTACACATGTTACACAGAGGTCTGAGAAACTAGATGTGTTTTGCTCAAAGCGAAAAGGTTGGAGAAATTTGCTTTTGTTTCACACCTTCAATGTTTACTATTACTTTGGGGCGTCAGTATTGTAGCTTGCCCAAGTTCATTTGAAGTTCACCTGAAAATTTATTAACTCAGTGAAATTCACTTTTCTATATGAGACCTATGCATCTTTGCTATGCTATCCTAAGAAGTAAACCTGATCGCCATGTATATGTATATCCTCCCTTTCCCCAGCTAATTCTTAACGAAGTGCTAATTCCTAGTTTCTTAAGATGTCAGTATCAATCAAATTTGAAAGACATTTTTGTTTTAGGTGTGTATAAAGAAGAGTGTATACTGGAAATTCCTAGCCCTGTGTTCCTTTCTGCTGTTTGATAATCAGAGCTTTAACTTAAGCTGCCAGTACAGAACTTGTAAACATTATGCAGTAAAACCTGAATCTGAAATAGCTTACATGGTGTAGGGGGGTGAAGAAAGGGGATAGTAACTGCTATACCAACAGAGGCTTCTGGAAGGGGTTTGATTAAGTGCTGAGTATGTACAGAACGAGACCAAAATGTGGTGTGTAGGTTTCTTTAAGATCAGCAATGTGGATTTGAAGACTTTGAGAAGAATCTTTTAATCAGGGTTTGAAACTAAAACGGACATTGATGTGCTCTATTTAAGAGTATGAATTTCCTTGCTAATGGGAAAAGCTTTTTTAGCTTAATTTTAGAGTGAAACAAAACTGCCATTTCCTTGTCCTCATTTAGGAAGTGGCTGTTGTATCAACTTGGACATGGTTCATGATCTGATTACATGTCATCTTGGTTTGGGGATTTGATCAACTGTGATTAATCCAATAACACTGTTAATTCATTGATTTAGGGATTTGATTTATATTACGATCATGACAAGGATAGTTATATCATTCATCTCCTGGTTCTTATAAGAGTAAGCAGTACTTTGGGCTTAAGCAGTAGGCTTACTGTGTTTTAATTTTGCTTATTTAGGCTTTGGTAAAAATCAGCAAAATATAGAGAGTAGGGGGTTTTGGTTTTTTTTTTAGCAGTGTGGGTTTAAACGGAGGAGGCAAATTAGTAGATGACCTGGAGACCTATCCACAAAGCTGAAGTGTTTGTCACTCAGAGGAGGCATTCTGCTTGGAGTGAACTTCAAACTAAATCAACCTGTCTTGAATTTTATAAGTAATTCTTGGTGTTAATATTTTCTGTCAAAGCTCCTTATGGCTCACAGATTTTTAAGCAGACAGACTTTGAGAAAAATATTAATCTAAAAAGAAAAAAAAATTCCTTGAAAAATAAAACAGTCTTTACCTTTCCTACTCACACAGTGTTAGGAGCAGATTGTCATAGGAGCGGTCTGTGTTACGCAGAGGACAGCTGCTCATCAGGACACTTGTGTGTTCTGACCAGGTCTTACCAGTTGTGGTCTTCTGTGTCCTGTTGATCAACGTCACTTTAATTGCTGTTGAAATGACTGAAGCAATTGCATACATTAATTATCCATATAACTGAGGTACTACAGAGTGGTTCTTCTGAGCTGTTTTACTTGATTTTTAAGACATTCCTGGATTTAAAATAACCACCTGCTGGAACTGCAGTAGTTCAGAAATCCCACTGTAGGCAGCGTGGGATTCCTGAGCCAGGAGTTCACAGGATCAATCTAACTTAAAAGCACAGAAAGTAATTACAAAAAGTAATTTTGATGTGCACAGGATTCTAAGCCTAGAGTGACAAAGTATCTTTTCCCATGTAGCTCCATACCACATGAGGAACTGTTGGGTAGCTCAGGAGTGAGAATGCAAACAAGTTATGGCAGGCCTGGCTCACCCAAGCCTTAACACAGTCATCTGGCTTGTTTAAAAAAGTTGCTGTATCTGTACTTCCAGAGGAGCTGGCTAGGAGTCAGGCTCACTAAGGAATGCAATTTTTATGCTGACTCTTTATATCATTGGTTTCGGAGTAACGGGTGTTAATGTTTGAATATTGTCTGCATTGTTCTAATAATGACATCAGAAAAAAACATGCTAGAAAAAACTAGCCAGAGGCAGCTGTGATTATTTCCTGTCTATCAGTAGCGTATTATTAAAATAAAGCTTCTCAATTCCAGGTCTGGTATGAATAGCTGAGCTAGCCAAATTTATGCATCTCTCTTCATGTAATGGAAGGAGTTTTAAGACTAAGGCTTGTCGTGGTTTAACCACAGCCAGCAAATAAACCCCATGCAGCTGCTCGCTCACCCCTCCTCTGGTGCGATGGGGGAGAGAATCGGGAGGGCACAAGTAGGAAAACTGCCGGGTTGAGATAAAAACAGTTTAATAATTGCGATAAAACAAAGTAGAACAGTAATAATACCAATGAGAACAACAAAATAACAGAATACACAAAGCAGGCAATGCACAATGCAACTGCTCGCCGACCGCGTGTCACGAACGGGGGCGAGCCCCCCCCCACACCTGGTTTTTATACTGAGCCTGATGTCCCATGGTATAGAATACCCCATTGGCCAGCTGGGTCCACCACCCCGGCTGTGCTCCCCCCTCCCGGTGCAAGCATCACCCAGCAACAGCCAAGCATCAATGGGCCATCAACGCTCCTTTCACACCGAACCCAAAACACAGCACACCCCCCAAGCTACTGGGAAGAAAGTTAACTCTGTCCCAGCCGGAACCAGGACAGGCTACACAGTGCAAATCAGATGCAGTCTGTCTTTCTTCAGATGAGAAAAATTCAAACCTGTTTCGGAGTCATTTCACTTTCTAAGCTTGAATTTAGCAGTGTATTAGTGTCCATAAATCTCTCACTTTCTGCATTTGGAGAAGGAAAAAAAAAAAAAGCCTTGCCCTATGTCTGATTAACAAGTAAATGTAATGTTTCTAATGCTCTTCTGAAATGACATTTTCTTTTTGAATGAACAGCTACATTTATTAAAATGTTTCAAAGTCTCTAAATGAGGTGGTTAGGATTAACCAATGCTGTCCAGTGACAATGGGCCTTCCAGTGAGATAACAGACAGAAAAGTTCTCAGCAAGGTCAGTTATCTGTTTTTAATGACCAGCTTCGTGGAACACTGGAATGATGTCCTTTTAAATTGAAAAAATAATATTCTCCAGATCAGCTTTACCTTTTCCTCTGTTCCATCAAAATTCAACTTAGTAGTCCATAGTCATATAACATGGTTGATTTTTCAGATTTTTTTGGGAAAGCAATTTATAATAGAGCAAATAGGAAAATTTAGAAGCTGCTTTTGCGAGCGCTGAAAATAAATGCACAGGCAGAGAGGGGCATGTTGGTTTTTTATTTTCCTTATAGAAGGCATTTGGAAAAGTCTTGACTTCCATAAGTGAATTGTCAATTAGTTGAGGACAGATCTGTTGTAATATGTTGAACTTTTGCATCCTGTGCTCAGCATCATGTAGTATAGAATCCTAAATTATAAACACTAAAGTCTGATTTTTATCTCAAATTACTATATGCTTTGCTCCATAGTCTTCAGGGAACTGAGCTCACAAGTAGTTATAAAATGGTTATAATGTAACTTTCTGCATAGTAATTCTACAAAGTTGGGTGAGGTTACAGCTATACAGTGCTAGCTTCAGTGCAAGCATAAAAAGTTTACGGTAACTTGTCTTTGTGTCATGAAAATTAACCTTTGCTTAGGACTAGTGCATTTGTCAGATCACGAGAGCAACTATCCTATCGATAGGAGCCCAGAACTTGGGAAGATCTCCTGAGCTACTGAATACTCTCCGTGATACTGCACCATGTCAGGTCACAGTTGGTCTCATAAACTCTGTTTATGAGTTTCTTTTGCAACTCATGTCAAAAGGTTCTCAAGGCCTTTATCATATGCTCAGGGAAAGTTTTAGCACTCATGTGAATAGACTTATTTCCTCTATCTGACCAATGATGAAGAGCCTAATTCCTTTGTCTCTTGTCCCACTTCTACACTGGTGTAGGTCTCCTCATTTTAAATATATTTATTGCAATACAAATGAGGGCAGAATCAGCATGAACGCATAAGCCAGTAGTCATAAAGCAGCAGTAACAGCAAGCAGAGACCAGTAGTCGAGAGTAACTGTGTCACAAACATCGGCTGGAGAATTCACTAGCTTTCTTTAATCAGTGGCTTTTTATGGTTACTTCCTGGGTGAAAGAGGGTTTGATAGAGTCTTTGATATCACTTGAGGATTCATGTAGATCTATGACAATGAGCCTAAAATGACAAGAATTTATACTGGAAGATTAGGCTGACTGTGTTTTATCAGTATTCTGATGTTTTACCAGCCTTGGTTTCTGTGTTTTTTCCACTCCCTCCCCCCTTCCCTTCTTCTGTACAACAGGGATTTGGGAAACAAGTGGATGTGTCATATATTGCTAAACATTACAACATGAGCAAAAGCAAAGTTGACAACCAGTTCTACAGCGTGGAAGTAGGTGACTCAACCTTCACAGTTCTCAAACGCTACCAGAACTTGAAACCTATTGGCTCTGGGGCTCAGGGAATAGTTTGGTAAGTACCAGCAGTTTCTCTTATGCTTTTAAATAGGATTTGCCTTTTGCATTTCTTCACAGTTTGATAGCCACAGACATTGTCTAAAATTGCAAAAGTAACAGTCAGGCAACAGACATCCTGAGGCAGAAGGACCCTAGTCGTTTGCTAATAAATTCTCCTGCTGGTGAGAATGATAGCACTAGGTTTGCTTCTTCACGTAGCAAAATTTAACTAGCAAGAAAGCAGGAGAAAGATCTTATCGTAATTGACAACCATGGCACTATTTCCAGAGGCAGTGCAAATAATATCCCAAGTAAACCCTGTAATTTTAGTACAGTAAAAATCTCTGAGAGCAATATAGAAACTTGTCACATCCCATAGCATTCTCAAGTATTCAGAATGGATGCCTTTTGAATCAAGGTAACTACTAATGTTTCCTTTATTTCTTAAAAGAGACGTTGTAATGATGTGAATAATGTGAACAAAAGACACAAATTCAGTAGCTCTCCTAAATAATACAAAAGGCTTATGGAATTTGAAATTATTATGTTCAAGAGTTGCGATATCCTGGTTGGCTTTTTCCTTTGCATTTTTAGAGATGGCTCTTAAATTTCAGTGGCTTGTATTTAAGTGTCTCTGTGCAGGCATTTGTTACCTGTTTAATTACAAGGCATTAGGGTAACTAACACTGTCTTTTATCTATAACTTGATCAGAAATGAAGTCTAATTCCATCTGTCATCTTTATCACTGCTCTTTTCTGACTTTGATGTAGTGTGTGTTGCCTTACATTTGGAGGCAGTGGTAAAGCATCAGGTTCCTTTAATCTAGGAGCAAGTGGGATCATTGGCATTGGCACTATAATTGACAGTGTAACAACAACTAGCAACACATCCTTAGGTTTCAGTCTGTCACTTCCAGTGTTTAGTATACTTTGAGGCCACACAAGTCCAAAGATTGATCTAAATGATCAAGTACTTTATTTCATATCTTAAACACAAAAGGGCTAAAGGTTAGTTTAAAATCAGCTTCGGGAAAGAAACATACTTTGTTGAGTACTATTAATGTTCATATTGCACTATTTGTCCACTTCCATATATGGCAACAGATGTTTTTTCTTCCTGCTTACTATCCTCTATTCGTTTTAGAGGAAAATCAGATTTTGTTGAACCTCTCTGCAACTGAATTGCTGTAATGATCAATTATAAGCAGCAAAACACCATAGAATTTAAATAAAATAAAATCAATAACATCCTGTGAATTTGTCTTTCTACTAAGAGTTGACAGGCAAAAATGAAGAATGCCTTAGGAAAGAAAATCAAATCAGAAAACAAGTAAGTTCAAGTGAAAGTTAACACAAATCCCCTGAAATGGCTGAGCAGCATGGAGAGGCCGTAAAAGGCCTTTTACGGTTTGATGATAGAGATGTAGAAGTATTACGTGATAGATGGGGAAGATAAGGAGCATTTTTGCTTAGTATGTGTTACATTGTAATCTACCTGTCACGAGGCATAATTTACCAGAAATACATTAACAAACTATGAGCAAAGCATGAAGAATCAATGGTGAAGTGATAAAATAATGAAAAAAATTGAGAGAGAAATATATGTAGTTTAGTTAAGGGAAGACAATACATGATAAACAAAATCTTCAGTTGTGTAAGTTTCTACTTGCGTAATAATAATAATTGTATAGTAATAATAAGTTTACATAGTAAACTTAAATAGTGTAAGTTTCTACTGTAGAAACTTAGACTATTTAGAAACTACAGGTATTTTAATGGATATAGGGTTACATTTAGAAGAAGCAGATTAATTTAAGGGAAAAAATATACTGAAAAACTGCCTATTTCTGGAGTGCTGCTGGCTCCGGTGGGGGAGGTATTATACCCTGCTCATCTTGTTCTTTTGCAAAGAATAGCCATGAGGAGTGCCTCTATGAAAACAGTGGGGAAAACCTAGGTCATATTTTCTTTTAGATCCAGTGGCTCTGTTTATACTTAATGACTTGTTGTTTGAGAAGCGTAACAGATCTGGGATGCAATTCTGTCTCTTAGTGCCAGAATTAGCAGAAGTGTAGGAGCTGAATGGGTGATTTCTGATTGTTCCCTCGACCAAGGGCAAACTCAGGTAGGATAGCTGAGAGGGATTTAGGCTCAGACTTCTCATAGCATGCACTATTTCTGGATTTTCCTTCTGGATAATTGTAGGTAAAAGGACACTGTTGTCTGGCTGGAGTGACGGACTACCTAGCTATTGGAGACAGCTTTAGTGCATAGCAATATCTGGTTTTATGGAGCGATAAAGATAGAGTATTAGTTGGTAAATGCTAACTACCCTTTCAGGACTGAGCTGCTGCCAGCAGCTGCCAGTGGCCTGCTTCTTGACTAGTCTGAATTTTTGCAGCTTGGCAAGTGAAGTCCATGCTGTCTTCCCCACACTGGAAGAGCTGAGCTGCTGATGACTTTTCCGCTTTGTCTAGTACTTGGCCACACAACTGTAATTCCCACATCTTGAGAAAAAGGGGCCTATTTACTAACAGATTTGACATCAAATCTCTCAGTACTGATCAGGTGCAAGGTATTCCATGCCAAGGACTGCCTCAGCACTAACTTCAGGACCAAACTCCACTTGCTAGCAACAGCTTCCCTCTTGGATGTGGGACCCCACATGCCCGGCATGCTGGCTGCCTTAGCACCTTGCCAGATATACTTGGACAGGCAAACTGTCTGCAGCCCAAGAGGTAATTGTAGAGGCAGAGGGAGATGGAGGAGAGACGTGATGTTTTTCAGGCTGCTCTGGAAGCTGGTGTTGCAGGGTTCCTAGGCAAAGCCACTGAGTACTGAAATCTTTCTCATACAATTCTGTAAATAAATGTCAACATAAGCAGGAGAATTTCAGTGGAAAATAATTCATGTCGTGGAACAGAAGCAGGCACGGGAAGCAAGGAATGGGGTTATGAAATAAGTTGGGACTTGGTTTCGCTTGATTATTCTGAAAATTACATCAAAGACAAAATAATTTTCTTGATATGGAAGCATTAAAGTAAAGATACTAAGGTCTTCAGGGGGTGATACTTTATTAAATTATGTGAAAAAGAGAAAGTCATATGGTGTAAGTGTTAGTTATAATTGTCATTGTGCCCATGTGGAATAATTATAAACTCAGTGAGAAAGCAGTATTGGCCGTAGATGTAGTGCATTTGGTATCTTCGGAAATTAATTGTGGGAGCTTTCAATGGGATTTGTGTTAACTATGTCCACAAAATTATTTTTGCTAGCAGGAAGAAAGAAAAAGCTGCTTGGAATCTCTTGAGCAGCGAAGTTCCTCTTCATTCTGCAAAAACTACTCTTAATGCAAGTGTAGCCTATTTGCTCACTGTACGTCACACTGACATCTGTGAGAAAGACTATATAGGGTGTGTTTGCATAAAATTATCATGTTGTTATAGGCATGATGACGATGGGACATAGCTGAAACAGAGCTTGTAGTTTATTAGACCAAGCTGTAGTTGTAAAAACTAAGCAGACTTCTAACCACACAAGTTGATTTTCAAGCCTGTGATAGAAACAGAAAATGTCAAAGGTAAAATGAGTTGGTAACAGTTTTCTGAGTTTAATTAGATACGTGCCACTTTTAAACCACTGAGAGAAGAGGTAGTTGATACCCCTCTGCAATCTTAGAAGGGAGTTGACAACTACCTTATTTTACGAGGGGGAGAGAGAGAGACAGGTCACTTTCAGCCTGCGGGTATGGATGGTTTAGATGAGGGTGGAGGGAGAGGAATTCTCATGTTCCATAAAATCAACAGAAATATGCTTATGTTGGAGTGGGTGTTTCTTTGTATTTTAAATGATTGCTTTTTGCCTGAAAGCAAGGCAATTTTGTGCTGTGGTTTGCAAGCTATCATTTTTTATATTGCCTGTGATATTTTTGATACTGCCTGTGATGTCTAGAAAAATGATGTTGTATAGGAATATTTCAAAAACAATTTGAAGAGGCTGTGATAGTTTTTGAATTTATGATGGAAGCAAGGGTGAAGTCCAGTTTTCCATGGCAAGTAGTGAAGACATCACTTAACAGGCTTGAGGATACAAGTAATTAAAATCTTAGAAGCAGCTTATGAAGACATTTGGCCTGGTTTATGACCACATTGGTGCATATCCGTGTGTGCGTTATGCGGAGAAAATGTTAGCTTTGAAGACAAAGTTGTCTGGGTGAGTATCAAATGGATGAGTGATGATGTCTTTCAGCTGAAATCCTGAATGTTTATCTTGCTCTTTTCTGAAGAGTGAAGACAGGCTTTCATGCTGTGTGATGTTGGGATGTGGTCTAATGATGTGTCAGCTGGACCAGGGGAGTGTTAGCTGGGAAGTGCATTATGCTATCTAGTTTATGCAAGAAGTTTTTGTGTCTTGGAGTAATGTTTGGGGGAGAGTATGGGAGCAGGAATGATGGTTTGAGGATAGTTTTGAAGAGTCCTGGTAGCTCTTCAGTGAACGCATTATAAATTTAAAAAGATATCTCATCTGCAGATATAGAGGAGACTATCAATATATTCTTGAAGTAGTAAATTGGGCAATTTGTTGTGGTTTTTTTTTCTTGGAATTAGTGATTTGATGGTATCTTTGAGCCTGAATATGAAGGAGATTGCAGAGTCTTTTTGTGTTCCCTGTAACAGGTAGAGTCAGCAAGTCAACTGATAGCTTGCTATGTTGCCTAAGTTTACCATAGGTTCTCCTTTGCTGATTTAATTGTAATTTGGTGGTTGAATCTTAAGGAGTGCAGAGTTCTTTCAAATCAGCATGTTGTGATGCTAGTGCTTGTTGTGGCTTATATAACTGCTGATTCTTTCCCTAAAGTAATCATAGAACCATAGAATCATTTAGGTTCAAAAAGACCCTTAAGATCATTGAGTCCAACCATTAACCTAGCACTACCAAGCCCACCACAAAACTGTGCCCCTAAGTGCCACGTCTACACGTCATTTAAATACCTCCAGGGATGGTGACTCAACCACTTGCCATAATGTTCAAAGGCCGGAGGAGCAATGCAACAGATATTGTCCACTACAAGATGTCCAGTAGGAAGGTTTTTTTGTTGCTGTTCTCCTTGGAACTATCATAGGGAAGTGTCCTGTTGTGTCATGATACTGGTAATGGAAGATTTGTTAAGATGGAGTTGGCTAAAACTTCCTCTACTTCTCCGTATATTCATGCATTATATACACTAAGACAGTTATTATAGGGAAACCTTTTCCATCCCATAGATCTTTGATGGAGGTCTGTGAAGATATGAACATAGTCAATCAATAGAGTCACTTAAAAATAGGTTTTAATTTAATATGACTACCTTCTGTGTGGAATGTGCCTGTAAATGATGAAGAGGATCAGATCTTTGAGTTTGCAGAAACACTTGAGCTCTTTTGTATGATGGTTATCCTTCAGTTCTGGTTTTGTGAAGCACAATTGACTCCTGGTCTCAGTATAAGGCTCTAAAGCGACATTGCAATGGGAATAATGGTAAAAGCCATAGAAAAGAGGAGCTGACACTTCTGAGCATAATCAATTCTGAGCCCACACTGATCGAAGAAGAAGAATAGTCTATGCTTTTGCTATGGTGCAGTGCAAAAGAGACAGAGAATAGTGGACATCTCAGTGTCTTACAGTTAATGCACAACCTTATTTGTATTGCTTAGCTAGACATTGGTGTATTGAAGTTCTTGAGAGATCAATGTATTTCTCCATCGTGACCCTGCTATCCCAGTAATATTGTTTTGGTTTCTTTGTGCCACTGAATTGAAATACTGTATTCCTTGATAGAGGTCAACATTTCCGCTTGTATAAACTGGCATAGTTCCATTGAAGTTCAGAGTTGTTCTCACCGCGGGATAGATCACTAATATTCCTCAGAAGTGGAGAACAAAGAATACATGTCATTCAGAGGAAAAATGAAGTGAACCATGTACCCAGATATGCCTAGAATATCAGTGGCCCTGAAGGGAGCGGCAGTGTTAATTTCGTCAGTCCCAGTCTCTCCTGTGAATCAGTACTGAACGTATGTCGTGAGTTCAGTTACTTGCATTTCAGTTACACTGTCACATCTCGCAGACTTTTTGTGCTTAACATTTTGTCTGCAGATTTATCCTGTTCTGTTAAAGATTCTCCAAATTGTATCCATTAGTTCAGCTTGTGTTCCCTTTCTCATGCTGTTGTGTGCTTTGCTGATGTGCTTTGACACTCCGCTCCTGAGGAGGTTTTTGAAGACAACCTTTAAAGAGTTTTACAAGTGTTTTGTGCAAGAGTAATGTAGAAAATAGCTGTCAGTTTGTATTGTGAACTGTTACTGTACTGTTAGTGAAATAAGCATGTCAATTTAAACAAATTCTCTGATGTTTCCCAGTGCTAATATCTCACACAATGGCAACATCTGATGAGATTTTTTTTTTTCTCCTGAGAACAAGTGGTTTAAACTGTTGCCAGAATTTTTTTTCACTTTGGGAAGTTCTTAAGTGTTGAAATACCGTAAGTAAACTCACAGCAAGCTTCAAGCCTCACTCGTTCATTTGTACGTTGAAGGATTTTTCTCCAACTACCAATTTGCATTCACATTATAGTGTTTGGATTTTCTAGCATGTCATTGCTTTGAAATGCCAAAAATTTAATTGTATGTATTCGGTTAGCCGTTGATCACCATCTGATGTACATCTGGAACAGCACATTCTGGTTTGTTGTTCTGATACTATACCTTACATACAAGATCTATGCCTTGATTCTTCAGAAGGATAGCAAATTTCCCAATTGTATTTGGAATCTGGATCACCAGCATGTGAATTTTAAGGTGCTGAGAGACTCCCACTGGGAAGAGAGTATCTCTGTGGATTTGAGCTCCCGAATATTGACTGAAGGTGCTAATCTAAGTTGTTCAGATTTATATTTCTTAAGGTGATGTTATTAGAATTTGCATAGTAACACATATTCAGAGACAGTTTGCTTGGATATGGGGAGAGAGGAGGAGGCAATGTCTTGCAATGCTCTTGCTAATGACTCAACAAAGAACTTAGCTTGGATGTGGAGGAAACTGCCATTAGGATCATAGAGAACAGCTGTCATATGTCAAACTGTACATAACATGTCTGAAAAATGAGGTAAGTTAATTGTCCTTAAGAATAAGCAGCTTCTATTCCATGTTTGCTTTGATTCTTACAACTTCCTCTATCTACTACTACTATCTTTAATGTAAGTGGGGAAGAACCAAAAAAAAGGTATATATCCAGTAGCATTGCATGAAGAGGCAGGGTGAAGACCCATTTTTATATGACAGGGGTACCTGAGATGTAATGTTTGAGCAAGAATTATTGTATCTTTTTTTTAAAGGTCTGACATATAATCACTTTACAAAAAATATTTCTCAATTTTTTTTGTAATGTCCTTTTTCTGCCTAACTGCAGAGATTCCTGGTAGGCAGGAACTCACCATGTATTTTGTGTTTGTCTTCTTGTGTTTCATTTCCCTTTGCCAGTACACAGAAATCTAAAATGTAATTTAGGTTCTGATAATCACAAACAATATGTAATAAAACATGCCACAGTATGCTCTCCTAGCAAAAAGATCAGGGTCTCTGTCTCTAAAATACTCAGATTGCCTATATTTCTGACTCTGTCCTTTTTTCTTCTTTTCTCCTTAAAGAACCTGTATAGTTTCCATGACTACAATAGGGCAAAAATCTATTCCAAATTTTCTCTCCGCAAGTTTATGAAAGAAAGTGTAAATAAGTTGGTGTAGAAACTATCTCTGCGCAACCTGTTTTTGTGAACCCTGACAGCAATACCCACTTTACTTGGTCATAAACTACAGTACTGCAAAGGCACTGTCAGGCTCATTTGAGAGCATTGACACCCAGGATTTTCAGTTGTAACAGTAACAGCTCTTAGGTATAGAGCAGGTTTGTTCATAGCCATGACTGGATAAGCATCTATGATCCTGTTAGAGCCATTAAAAAATTTATCAGCTGTTTGTAAATTCTGTGGCTGCAGAGAAGTAACTGATGTTTGTGTAACTTAAGCTCTTTCTGTGTTGGCTGATTAAAAACTCAATTTAATTTACACTTTTTGCTATCAGGCAGTAACATTTTATAACTCCCTTTACAGATGTCCGGCACCTATCTGCTCCTACCCCGTCAAAAACTTCCTTCTGGTCACTGCCAGATCTCCCTTTTCTCACATTTGTCTATCTCACTTCTACGCTGCGACATATCGGACAGATTTTTTTCAAGACTCTCCTTGCTTCTCCTGTTGTGACAGGTTGTCTGCCTTGAATTCAGTCGCAGACGAATTTCAGTTCAAGGAGAAAATCAGGGTTGGAATTAAGTACTGTCAGTGCATTGCAGCCATTCCTTAACTGAGTTCAGACTTATCCTTTTATTTCACTTACTTGAAATCTTGTCATTCACTGAAATGAAGACTGTTGCATCATCATCACTGATTGCCCATGTGTTTATCGTGAGAACAATTGCACTAAACACTTCTGTTCCCTCTTAAGGACAAGGGGTTTCTCCTGTGATAGGAGAGTAGCTGTGACTATATGGAATCAGAGAGGTAGGGCTATAGGACAGAGCATCCAAATAAAAGGGCAGGTATCAAAACAAAGCAGCAATGCAAACAGAAATAGAAAAACCAGAGCCAGTCTGGAAGGAAATGCAGCTCAGATAATTCAATTTTCTTTTCAGCATGTGTTGTTGATAGTTCTTCTCTGATATTAATGTGGTCTACAGATTTTTCACAGTGCTTTACAGAAAGCAAAAAGTTGTCCCTTGTCCAAGACCTGCTGTCCTTAGACAATCATAAAATACAGTGACAGCCAAAAAAATTGGAATATAACAGAAGTTGGGCAAAATAGAAAGACAGCATGAAACAAGAGGTTGTGTATGAAGCCTAGGTGAAGTGTTTGAACAATGTGAGATATGTTCTGGCATGGCATGAGTGGGAAGACTCACCAGAATTGGCAAGAGTTGGCAATAAAGAGAGAGGCAATTCAGAAGGGAAGGAGAAAGGAGGAAGACTCAAAGGCAGGAGTGAAAGCAAATGGCAAGCAGGACGTCGAGGTGTTTTTTGGATTTTTTTTGTTTTGCTTTTATTCTTTTCTGGATTCATGGTGTTACACTTTTCCATCCAAAATCAGTTGGTGCCCATTTAAAAACTGGAAATAAATCTTGTAGCTCTGAGGTTGCTAATTCACCATGAGCCACAGAAGGGGGTAGAGTTTCTAATTCAAACAAAAATCTTGTTTTAAAATTGTGTCAGAGCATCTACAACTTGCAATTTCTGGTGTAACAGGGCAACTCGAAAACCTAAGTAATTTTAAATTTTGTTCCTGTTGAACAAAGGCATTTTGGCTTCTTATACAGCAGGTAAAACATTTTGTACCCTTACAAACCATCAGTTTTACCTGCTAGCATCTTACCTGTGCCAGAGATGTCCCTCAGTATGAGAGACTGTAGATACAGAGTTACCCCAGCTGGATGAGAGAGTGCTGAATGAGTAAGAGCAACCGGGGTTGGTTGAGTTAGTGTCAGCGTAGGGGCAGGCTGTGGACTAGCCCTTTGGCTGGGAGGGCGAAGGTGACGTATGTGGCAGCATTGGCTTTCTTCCCTCCCAGAACAGCACCAAGTGACATTTCGGCATCTCCAATCTTCTGTTTCTGTCTGCTTAGAATAGCCTTGCAGAGATGGCAGGGTTAGTTTGGGAAACTAGAATTTGAGTAGCCTTTTAGAGTTAACCTTTTTACGTTGACCTTTTTTTTCCTTCCATGATTATCACATTGCAGATGATGACTTCCTGAGAATACGTTTTTAGTGCTTGGTATAATTTTGATTTTTAATCAGTTAAGAAATGCAGCAAGAAAGGTTGTGAAATAACGTTTCTTTTTCTGCAAACTGACAGCTTTTGTTCTGTTTGTCAAGCAAGCCAACAAGTCTTTTACATTATGACTGTGAGGTGGCTATGGAAGATAGTAGCTGTTTTCTATTTCAGTTTGTAGATCCAAAAATAACAGATTTATCATGTGACTGACACTTTGAATGTGTTAGGTGCTCAACTTCTGCCAGGTGCACAGACTCTGCGTCGGTGTCCGTATTTCCCTAGTCTTGTAAATTGCTGTTAAATGAGGAAACTGGACTTTTTCTGGCTTTGCTGCTTTGATGCTTAACACAACTTGAAAACTGTCCAAAGTTTATATACCCTGCTGACAGTTCAGAGCACTGAATGTGAGATCTCTCTGCCAGATTCAGTGTCTTATACCCTGTCTTGGTTCCGGCTGGGACAGAGTTAACTTTCTTCCCAGTAGCTTGGAGTGTGTGTGTGCTGTGTTTTGGGTTTGGTATGAGAGGAGCATTGATGGCCCATTGATGCTTTGGTTGTTCCTGGGTGGTGCTTGCACTGGGGACTTTTTGGCCTCCCATGCTCTGCCAAGAGCAGGGGAAGCTGTCGGGGGGAGCATAGTCAGAGTGTTTGACCCAGCTGGCCAATGGGGTATTCCATATCATGTGATGTCATGCTCAATATAAAAACTAGGGAAGGGGGGGCTCTCCCCCTGTTCGCGACACATGGTCAGCGGTCAGTGAACAGTTGCATTGTGCATTGCCTGCTTTGTATATTCTGTATCATTGTTATTATTATCTTTCTACTTTGTTTTATTTCCATTATTAAACTGTTTTTATGTCAACCCACGAGTTTTCCTACTTGTGCCCTCCTGATTCTCTCCCCCTTCCTACCAGCTGCATGGTGTTTAGTTGCTGGCTGGGGTTAAACCACGACAGTCCTTTTTGGCACCCAATGTGGGTCATGAAGGGTTGAGATAACAACAGATTAACTGGAGCGTATTAAGGAATTTATATGTTAACAGTTGCTGGTCACAATATTGATTCATCTGTTCTCAATATTAATTTATCTGATCTGCACCATGCTCTTGTTTTTGCTGTAAACATTGAAGATTGGTGTTGGGTTTTGTAGTCTGCTGTGCTCTGCTGTGATTAGTGATATTTTGTCAGGAAGAATTGTTATTAAAACAATGGCATTGAGCGTTATTTGGTATTTGAGGTTTGTACTGAAGCCGTCACTGTATTTTGGGTACCACCTCATGGAGACCATTAGCAATTATACCTCTTCCTCTGAGAAGTTTTTTTATGGAGGAAATACAGAATGGTCCCTTCCCTACCTTCCTCTATGATGTCGTCTCGTTCGTTACAATAACTTGTCAGTACCTTGAACATCCCTGGGTAGTTAAGATACATCTATTGGTATTTCTTGGGAATATTGTTTTGGTTCTGTCCAAGGTTAATATGCAATTTAAGAATATCATGCAGAGATCTGCCCCAAGCCTGGATAGTTATGAGTGGCAGGGTGAGTGGGATAGCATGGGCAAATGCCTAGGACAATGGGCACCTCCAGTGTTTTGGAACTTCACCACTGAACAAGTGCAGAATCCTGAAAAATTAGTAGAATATTTGGAAAAAGCATGCTGTCATCCTGGGCATTCTAGGGAAAGACAAATCACTGCAATGTGCTGGGACATGGCCCATGCCTACCGAGCCCTGTTCAACACCACTCAAAACCCCCAAGGGGAAGAAAAGGTCTCTGGATCTGATGACAACACAACAGGCCCTGTGGCTACCCCACCCCCCATGGCAGGCACGGCAGCTAGTCCGCCCCCTGCGACAGAGAACCAACCCGTGCTGGTATCAGTCGCCCCTATACAAAAAAGAAAATGCACAAGAAAATCAGCTCGTTGAGTATGGGATGAAGATGAACCAGGGCCATCACGAGAACAGGAGGAGGAGGAGGCAGAACCCGTAAATGAGATGGTGACCACCCGATCCCTATCCCTGGGTGAGCTGCGAGATATGCGAAAAGACTTCAGCCGTCGTCCAGGCGAGCACATTGTCACCTGGCTGCTCCGATGCTGGGATAACGCGGCCAGTAGCCTGAAATTAGAGGGCAGGGAAGCCAAGCAGCTGGGATCCCTTTCTAGGGAAGGGGGCATTGACAAAGCGATTGGACAAGGGGCACAAGTCCTCAGCCTCTGGAGGCGACTCCTGTCAGGGGTGAAGGAAAGGTATCCCTTCAAGGAAGATGTTATATGTCACCCAGGCAAGTGGACCACCATGGAGAGAGGTATCCAGTACCTGACGGAAGTAGCCGTGCTGGAGGTGGTTTATGATGCCCTGAACAACAAGCAGTTACCCAAAGATCCAGATGAAGCCAAATGCACTCGACCCACATGGCGGAAGTTTGTACGGAGCGCACCAGCGTCACATGCAAACTCATTGGCAATAATGACCTGGAGAGATGGAGAGGAACAAACGGAGGATGAATTGGCTGGCCAACTCCGGCAATATGAAGAAAGTCTCTCTTCCTCCCTACGGGCCTGTGTCTCTGCTGAGGAGAAACCGTCTCAGGAGGTCCAGCAACTTAAAGAGGACATGTCCTGCTCCCCACCTGCACAGGCCAGTGTCTCAGTCATTAGGAGTAAGCGTCCCTCTGCTCAAGAGAGGAGATATTGTGGGTACACACCCCGGGACACCCTGTGGTTTTACCTGCGTGACCACAGAGAGGACATGAGGAAGTGGGATGGAAAATCTACCTCAGCCCTAGAGGCACGGGTACATGAGTTGCAAGGAAAACCAACCACAAAAGGGGGTTCTTCCAGGAAAACTGCTGCTCCAGTCTCCAGTGAGCAGTTCCCCAGACAAAGTAGAGTAGAAGGGCTGATTCCACTTCTGACCTTAATAAAGGCACTTCTGACTCATACTTACAAGAAGTGGGTAGCAAATACGATGACCAGGACTAGAGGACCAGCCAGGTGGAGGAAAGGGACAACCGGGTTTACTGGACTGTGTGGATTCGATGGCCTGGCACATCAGACCCAAAGGAGTATAAGGCTCTCGTAGACACCGGTGCACAGTGTACCCTGATGCCATCAAGCTATAGAGGGGCAGAACCCATTTGTATTTCTGGAGTGACAGGGGGATCCCAAGAGGTAACTGTGTTGAAGGCTGAAGTGAGCCTAACCGGGAATGAGTGGCGGAAGCACCCCATGGTGACTGGCCCAGAGGCTCCGTGCATCCTTGGCATAGACTACCTCAGGAGAGGGTATTTCAAGGACCCAAAAGGGTACCGGTGGGCTTTTGGTATAGCTGCCTTGGAGACGGAGGAAATTAAAGAGCTGTCTACCTTGCCAGGTCTCTCACAGGATCCTTCTGTTGTGGGGTTGCTGAGGGTTGAAGAATAACAGGTGCTGATTGCTACCACAACCGTGCACCGGTGGCAATATCTCCGTTTTTGAGAAAGGGGAGAGAATAGTCCAAATCCTTCTGAAGGCCAGCTTTGCCATAAAACAAAGTAAGGTCAAGGGACCTGCACAGGAGATCCAGTTTTTAGGAATAAAATGGCAAGATGGGTATCGTCAGATCCCAATGTATGTGATCAACAAAATAACAGCCATGTCTCCACCAACTAGCAAAAAGGAAAGACAAGCCTTCTTAGGTGATGTGGGCTTTTGGAGAATGCATATTGCAAATTAGTCAGATGTAAGCCCTGGCTATCAAGTGATGCAGAAGAAGAACAATTTCAAATGGGGCCCTGAGCAACGACAAGCCTTTGAACAAATTAAACAGGAGATAGTTCAGGCAGTAGCCCATGGGCCAGTCCGGGCAGGACAAGATGTAAAGAATGTGCTCTGCACCGCAGCCGGGGAGAATGGCCCCACCTGGAGCCTCTGGCAGAAAGCACCAGGGGAGACTCGAGGTCGACCCCTGGGGTTCTGGGGTTGGGGATACAGCGGATCCGAGGCCCGCTACACTCTAACTGAGGAGGAGGTCAGTGGTTGGTACTGAAGCACAGCTCCTCCTGGCACCCCGACTGCCGGTGCCGGGCTGGATGTTCAAAGGGAGGGTCCCCTCTACACATCATGCAACCGATGCTACGTGGAGTAAGTGGGTCGCACTGATCACACACGGGCCCTAATAGGAAACCCCAGTTGCCCAGGAATCTTGGAGGTGATCACGAACTGGCCAGAAGGCAAAGATTTTGGAATATCCCCAGAGGAGGAGGTGACACGTGCTGAAGAGGCCCCACCATATAACAAACTACCAGAAAATGAGAAGCAATATGCCCTGTTCACTGATGGGTCCTGTCGCCTTGTGGGAAGGCATCGGAGACGGAAAGCTGCTGTATGGAGCCCTATACGCCAAGTTGCAGAAACTGCTGAAGGAGAAGGTGAATCGAGTCAGTTTGCAGAGGTGAAAGCCATCCAGCTGGCCTTGGACATTGCCGAACGAGAAAAATGGCCAGTACTTTATCTCTGTACTGACTCATGGATGGTGGCAAATGCCCTGTAGGGGTGGTTGCAGCAGTGGAAGCAGAACAACTGGCAGCGCAGAGGTAAACCCATCTGGGCTGCTGCATTGTGGCAAGATATTGCTGCCCGGGTAGAGAACCTGACTGTAAAAGTACATCACGTAGATGCTCACGTACCCAAGAGTCGGGCCACTGAAGAACATCAAAACAACCAGCAGGTGGACCAGGCTGCTAAGATTGAAGTAGCTCAGGTAGATCTGGACTGGCAACATAAGGATGAATTATTTATAGCTCGGTGGGCCCATGACACTTCAGGCCATCAAGGAAGAGATGCAACATATAGATGGGCTCGTGATCGAGGGATGGACTTGACCATGGACACTATTGCCCAGCTTATCCATGAATGTGAAACATGCGCTGCAATCAAGCAAGCCAAGCGAGTAAAGCCTCTTTGGTATGGAGGACGATGGTTGAAATATAAATTATGGGGAGGCCTGGCAGATTGACTGTATCACACTCCCACAAACCCGCCAAGGCAAGCGCTATGTGCTCACCATGGTGGAAGCAACCACCAGATGGCTGGAAACATATCCCGTGCCCCATGCCACTGCCAGGAACACCATCCTGGGCCTTGAAAAGCAAGTCTTATGGCGACATGGCACCCCAGAAAGAATTGAGTCAGACAACGGGACTCACTTCCGAAACACCCTCATAGACACCTGGGCCAAAGAGCATGGCATTGAGTGGGTCTATCACATCCCCTACCATGCACCAGCCTCTGGGAAAATCGAACGATACAACGGACTGCTAAAGACTACATTGAGAGCAATGGGTGGTGGGACATTCAAGCATTGGGACACACATTTAGCAAAAGCCACCTGGTTAGTCAATAGGAGGATCTGTCACCCGAGCTGGGCCTGCCCAATCCAAACCCTTGCGTACTGTAGAGGCAGATAAAGTCCCTGTCGTGCACATAAGAAATATGCTGGGGAAGACGGTCTGGGTTACTCCTGCCTCAGGTGAGGGAAAACCCATTCTTGGGATTGCTTTTGCTCAAGGACCTGGGTGCACTGGGTGGGTGATGCGAAAGGATAGGGAAGTCCGATGTGTACCTCAAGGGGATTTGATTTTGGGTGAAAATAACCAATGAACTGAATTGTATGTTAATTACTATATAATACTGTATGTCATCATTTCCGTGGTTGCTATATGTCATATCAACGGTATTGCAGTAAGAATCACCCAGATTAATGAACAAAGAACTCTGATGAAACTGAGCAAAGTGCAACGATGATAGAACTGGACGAGTGCAGTGATAATGGAATGAGAACTGGCTTCATCATGCAACAGTCCAACACCACACACCTGCCCTGCCCTGAAAGACTGTTATGGAGCCCAAAGTCATGGACTAAATGAACTAAATGGACATTTTAGAGGGATGGCCCATAGACTAAGGGAATGATATCTGTGTGTATATATCAAAAGGCAGGAAAAGTGGTGATGTTTAATCGGAATGTATTGGAAAATGTGAGACCTGGGTATGACGTAGATGGTATAGAGTAAGGGGTGGATACTGTCCTGGTTCTGGCTGGGACCGAGTTCACTTTCTTCCCAGTAGCTGGGGCTGTGTGCGTGCTGTGTTTTGGATTTGGTGTGAGAGGAGTATTGATGGCCCACTGATGCTTTGGTTCTTGTGGGATGGTGCTTGCACCAGGGATTTTTGGCCTCCCATGCTCTGCCAAGAGCAGGGGAAGCTGGAGAGGGCAGGGGGAGCGTAGCCGGGGCAATGGACTCATCTGGCCAATGGGGTATTCTATACCATGTGACATCATGCTCAGTATAAAAACTACGGAAGGGGGCCTCCCCCCCAGTTCGCGACCCGCAGTCTGCGAGTGGTAAGCAGTTGCATTGTGCATTGCCTGCTTTGTATATTCTGTTATTGTTGTTATTGTCATTGTTACTATTACTTTGTTTTATTTCCATTATTAAACTGTTTTTATGTCAACCCGTGGGTTTTCCTACTTGTGCCCTCCCGATTTTCTCCCCCATCCTACTGGAGGTGGGGGTTGAGCGAGCGGCTGCGTGATGTTTAGTTGCTGGCTGGGGTTAAACCACAATATACCCATTCTCCAGATGCTGGGCAAACATTTCCTTAATATGATTTAACTACAAATCATGCTTTAAGTTCCCTTGCCCATGTATTTTCTGCACTGAATATTCACAGGCATCCCCAACTCTGACCATTTTTCAGATTTTTATGTTGCTCTGGCTTCGGTAAATCCTTGAGCATACGAAGAGTATACTCTTTCCGAGTAGCATACTTCGGAAACCACGAGATTGTCATCTCTTACATGTTACACACGTAAGGGAAAGCATTTTGGCCTAGAGCCCTTTTAAAGCAGAATGGAAAAAGAAACTTGGCTTCTTTCACTGACCAGGTTGAATTTCCTAGGCTGGGACTTAACAAAAGTTATTGTCAGCTAGCAGACTATTTAGTGAATTAGTGACAAGAGAAATGCAGAACCAGAAAGTACTGGTTTTACAGTTCTGTTCAGAAAAGGATTCTACAACCGAGTCACTTTCAGAGCCAAGTATAAAGAATTAGCAGAGTATATACAAATGTGAAGTATGTAAACATACTTTATATTCAGCATCCTCATGAATATTTTAGTCTCCAGGCAAACTAAAATGGCACCCATTATGAGAGGCATGCCAGGCGATGTGTGAACAGTTTAGCTGTTTCCACATTGCCTTTCCTACCATATCCCTGCACCATCTTTGCGAGTGAGAATGGCTATGGGAACAGAGTTTATCTTGCTTCAATATACAGAACTGATCAGTGGATTCCAAAATGGTTCTTGTTAGGGCATCACCAGCTCATGTAATTAGAAAGATAACTAAACTGAGGTTCAAGCTGAGAATGAGAGAGCCACAGAGGTATTTTTGTACAACTTGAGCCAAAAGGGCATAACTTTGCGCATCTGAATTGTCAGCTCAGTCAAGAGATTTTGGTCCGTGCAAGGTGTGGAGCTTCTGTACACACAGGCTTGTGGTTTGTGGTGGTGATGGAGCTGGAGAGGATAGTCACCTTTAAGAACTACTTGAGGTTTTGATGGAAGAGCACTTTGTTAACGTGAACAAATTTGATACTTTCATGTGTGTAATTGTTTTAAAAGAAGATATCAGCAGAGCAGGTTCATCCTAGTAACAGAAGAACTTGTCAGCAAGTAATTTGAGGGCAAATTTTACTGCACACCCTCCTTTTTCTTAATAGATTCCAGCCTGTGATTTCTCTTTTTCCCAGCAGTGTTCTGAGTGTGTAGTTTCTTTTACCACACAGTGAATTATTTTGTTATTTTACAGTTTTACCCAGTAGTATAATTGGTGAAATTATAATATAACACATTTGGAACCACCGATGACAGATGTTGAGTGAACTTTTATTGTAAATATGTTTACTAAAAATATGCATTCTAGCCTTTTTTTTCCGTGCAACTTCTTTTAGATTGTCTTATGCATGATGGCTCGAACATCTTCTTTCAGACCACCCATCTGAAAGTATCTGTTTCAGCATGACTGAATTGTAAAATATATTTCACAGCAAAGTTTTCAAATCTAATTGCCCTTAGAAATACAAATTCATTGTGCTTCCCAGTTTATCTTTGCTGGAAAGGGCTGCTTGGCTTTGACATTTCAGGCAATGACTGTAGTGCTTTAAACAAAATGAGTAATATAGATTCAAAATTGGACTACAGATGTCATGGATATGAAAATGATACTATTCTAATCCTTTACAGGTGACAGTAAAGGGACTGGATGAGTTGTGGGCTTGGGCTTTGTGTTTGTTTTTTTTAAGAATAAGCATGAGTGCATTTGGATCTCTGAACAAGTTCTTTAAGATCATAAATATCTAGGCATACACTGTCACAGATCTGACTGGGGAAAGATTCCTGTTGAAGTAGTTTCTTCTAGCTGTGGCGAAGATTTGTCTGTTTGACTCCCATTTCAATAAGCACAGTTATGACTGGTCATGTGAACAGTTCTTATTTCTTTTTTTTTTGTCATTTCCATATGTTTTCAGACAGAAATGTGTGTAGAACTCTTGAAATCACCCTTTCTTGTTTAATGTATGGATAACCAGAGAGCTTTTGTCTGAGTTCTGAAAAAATGTAGCTGAACTAAAACATATTTCCATTTAACCAGTGCCTTTAGAGAGTTGTGTTTTGCAAGGTGGGAAATAGAATAAGTATGTTGTAGTGAAGTGAAGTAACTTGTATGAAAAATGCTACAGTAATAACTTCAGTGACACTATAATGAAATTATACAGGCGACGTGGACATGTTTTAGTCAAAATGTGCCACGTATGCTCTTCTCTGGACTGAAATATTTAATATCTAAATGTAAAATCCATAATATGAATTGGACAATAAAATTTTTCATTTTCAGAGGACTCTATTTCAGTATCAGAACTGTAAGTCTTACAAGCAAAGTTTGAGAGTAAGCATTTTCTAGTGCAGTACACTAAATGAAGAGTATTGTGCAAGCAAAGAGCAAGACATGTCTTTTCTGGTTTTAACTGGATTTTGCCTGCCATAAATTTATTAAATACATGAAAGCATGTGCACACTGAACCGTGGGCCTGATTCTCTAAGAGTTTTCTTTGAAAAGAAACCTGTCTTTCCTGATTAAACACTGAAATGTAAAATAGAGCCACACATTTTGAATTTTTGTCTTAAAATCATCCAGTTTTAATGGTACATCTTTGAAGTTTAAGTCCTACAGAAGTCACTATATGATCTTGACAACAACGTTGAACTCTCATGCAAGGACTAGGATGATAATCCCAAACGATTCAAGCGCTGCTGTCCTCTCTCACATTACTTCATTCCAACCCAGGATAAGGGGTCACATGTTGAATATTTGGCAGTGAGTTACCTTGCTTTGGCTGCAATGTTCCCAAACGCCCAAAGAGGGGACCTGCTCCCATTTAAAATGCACTGAAGTGGCAGCTTAGTTCAACCTTTCTTTTTTCTTTGCTGCTTAGGTTTCATGTCATCTTGGCATGTGAAGGGGCTCCAAAGGGCACCAGCTGGAGCACCTTGATGGCAAGATATTTGCTGTGGCAGGATGCCCGCGTTTGACGACTCTGCTGCACTTCAGCATGCGCAGACTTTGCTGCAGTGCAGGAAGGAATGTTTTGAGCTCAGTCGGTAATCTCTGCTGTGATGAGGAAGCTCATGGAAGGTCTTGAAGGCTGATTTATTTATTCTGTGAAACATCCATGGCGACAGTAAAAAAGTAAATCATGACCTGGGGAGGCAGCTTGATTGTATTTCCTAATCCAACTGCTACCAGCTGATTGCAAGAAGCTGTGAGCTGATGGAAACTCAAAACAAATAGCTGGAACCGTATATGGTAACAGGAAAAATGCAGCAGTCATCCATTATGAAACTGTATTGGTCTCCTTAAGCATCACCTCTGAATATTGTCTCAGAGGCCGCTGAATCTCTCTGCATTTTGAAGAGAAATAGACCTGATCCAGAACGTAGTGTAGCCATTCCTGACAACAGGTCTGCAACTCTTCATTAGGGTCATATTAGTTATTTTGTGGGTTTTCAGCACACAGGCTTGGTTCCAAACTTAATAAGCACATTGAAAGGCTCTTGTTCATTATAGTACTTGTACTGTTTGGGGGAAACTGTTTCTGCATGTTGGTGCATGTAATAATCTATTCTTTTCTTTTACACCATTTTCATGGAAATACTCACTATGTTTAAAGATACTTTCTGGAGAGAAGTTTTCACTCTAAAAATAATGATTTTTTTTTTCTCTTTAAAAGTAATTATTGAAGAGGGGAATATGCACTGTTTGTAAATAGAAATGTATTGATGTCTGCCTTTAGAAATTCAGAAGTTACATGTCAAAAGGAGGAAAAAAATTGTAAGAAAGAGACGGCCTAATTTGATTCTAAAATTTGTAAGTGGCAAGTGAGGTCAACATAAAAAGCAAACAAACAAAATCCACAAAAAAAGCCTACCAGAATACACTTTAAAATTTGCTTGCAAAATAACTTTTTCACTCTTTTTTGTTAGAGTGCTTGTCTGAAATGAGACCTTAAGTAGAGAGAAGAAAAAGCACTTAAAATAGTTTATGGTTAAAGTTTCATAAACCATTTTTACAGAAATTTTGCTTGATACAGGAAAGAGATTTCGCTCTTGTCATTCTTAAAGATTGTTTCTTCAGAAAGTGCAGTAGTGATAGTTATCTGAAACCAAGGGCAGGGGGTTTGAAGTCAGAGAATTTACTGTGAAAAGGGTTTATATTTACATTCATCTATGCTGTTCTTTTTATGTAATATGTGTATGTAACTTCAGATACGTATCTGTGTGTGTATATAGAATGTGCTCTGCTCCATATATTAGTGGTGATTGTTAAGGATGAGCTATCATTAGCATTCTTGTTAAACGTGATTTTCAAGGTTACCAATTCTCTCCACTGATGGAGATCTCAGCACTAAATAACCAGGGTATTTCAAATACACAGATTAGCGCTTTGTTTAACAAGATCAGTTTCACCTTTCTTCCCTCTTGCTGTGCTGGGATGAAGGAAATAAGGCAAATTGCTAATGTCAGTGGCAAAACTATCTTACTTAGAAGGATCAAGTAATGCAGATATAAATAGCAGTGATTCGTAAAAAACAGAGTAACAGAGTTGCAGCTGGAGTCTTTTTGGAGGAAGGCAAAGATGACCAATGTTTGTCACTTTAGAAAGTAGCTTTAATATTAAGTAGCTTTTCAGAAAGATTTTAATACCATATTTGTCGCAATATATATATGTATATGTATATATGTAGTGATAGGTAAGAGGAACGTTTAGTGTCCCTTGGATTTCTACAACATTCAGTGAAGAGACTTTCTTAATACAGAAAGCTGTTTGCTGAGATTGCCAAGAGTCTCCATTTCACAACCTGCCCCGGGAGGCTGGAGGCTGGGAGTTTCCCTTCCTCTTTCGGGCTTCCATTCCATCATTTGAGAGCTAATAATAGTACTTTAACAAAGCAGTGGCTTCAGAAAGGGTAAGCTTCTTGAAAAGGATGTGTGCGCCTCATCCGAAGAATCTTGAAACTAAAGACTATCAAAAATTGCCGTTTGTTATCCTAGGAATCCATCTCTAAAAGTTGATTTGAAAAATATATGTTTTCTGTGGTTTTGGCAGTCTGTTCTGGGGTAGAATGTAATGGAAGTGATAAATGTTAAGTTTCATTGTTAATTAAAAGCGTTATTGCTGTATGGGAAGACTAATCTATGTATTTACTTGGTAAGTGTCTATTGAAATAGAAACTTGGACATGAAACTAGAATGCTTTTCTTTGCTTTTTGAAATAGGTATAAAAATGAATGCCTGGTCCTTCAAATGTATGATAACAGAGCATTGCTCATTGATCATTACAGTCGGAACTCGCACACAATATTAGTGGTAAATGATGATCTGGGTTTGTATAAATCTGACTAGAATGAGTTTCATTTATTTCCTTCCCCCCCCCCCCCCCGGCCCCTGCTGAAGTCAGCAGAGAGTCTTGTTAAATAGCTGTAATTACTTAAATCTCTTGGTAGTCATGAATTTATATTCGCATCTGGCTAAAATTTTTTATCTCTGCTAAATAGGTTTGTTTCAAATTATTTACCATTTAAGAAGGCATTTTTAGCACTAACATTTACCTTGCCAAAATAACCGTAAACAGAATTTATAGGGAAAGAGCTTATTTACTGCATTTTCTGTCTGTACAGCTGCCAAAGATACGCTAGTAAACTTGGAGGATTTTTCTGAGCTCATGTTGCAGTAAAACTATTGTTTTATTAAAAGACCAGAGGTGAATTATAGTCTTTGTTATAAAAATAAATTCCTAGTTGAGAATTAATTAAAAAATAAATAAAATTTTAAAATAATTTTTTTAATATAAATTAAAAAATAAATTCCTAATTGAGCAAGAGGTGTTACGATAGAGTTTCCAGAGAAAGAAGCACAGGCTTTTAGATGCAAGTCCAGTCTCTTATTGGACATCTTGAAATTGACTTTCACGCTCAGCCTTTTCATAGCAGTTCGCAGACACTCATTACTCTCTCTCTCTTATTCCTGCTCCCTTGAGTCACCTGTTTATACAGCCACTCTTCTGCCAGTGATTGAAGTTTGTCTTAAGAAGGCTGATATATCATCAATACTAACCTTGGTGTTCCAAGGTAAGGATTTTGTGTAGCAAGCACCAGAGAGAGGACCTACATGTGGTATCTGTAATTTCATTGTAGTAAAATGCATAGTTGGCTGTCTGTAAACAAAAGCTTCTCTCTGGTGAATAGAAAAAACCATCAGTGCTATTAATTTACTCAGTGCAATGAATTTACGTATTGACTTTTTGAAGTAGTTGGACACCTTCCATTTGATAGAAGACAATGATAGAACTGCAGTCAAGATCCTTGTATCTCAAAGTCAATATCCCTATACAAAGGATTACTTTAGTTGTTTTATTTTCCTCCTTGGTATGTAAAGGACTGGGAATGGATCATAAAAGCCAAAGGCTTAAGAAACCTTTGGTCTTCTGATTTTAGATGGATGCTTTTTTATCTCTTGCTTTGACAAAGAGAGAAAATTCAGAAAAGCAAACAGAAATGAGAAACTGGAGAAAATGGTTACCCAGACAATCTTTCGGTGTTACCGTTTTCTAACTCCTAGTCAGTGATTTTATGATGTAACTAATGAGATTAAAATATGAGAAGAGAAAAGATTATTAAAATGATTCAAAGTACTCTTACATAGCTCAGATGAGTCTCATGTAGGTTCTTCTTCTTAAAAGAAGTTGGGTGATCAAGTAATACGGATTAGCTGAGAGATTTGTCTGCTGAAGTGTATTTGCAATATATGGCCATGAACGATAGAGACAAAACATTTAACTGTTGAAAGATCATGGTTTTTAAATCCTTCGGCTTTGCATTTTATTTGTTCATTACTTTCTGAATGGAATTGAGGGGTATTTTAGTTGTGGCCTTTATGATGCCCTGTTGTGGCTGAACTAAATGAGAATGAAAGACACAATTCTGACAGTTGCTACAAGAGGTTTGCTTTCTGCTGCGTATTAGGCTATAAATCACACATTTTGTTTCTACTAACGTAAGGTTTAGTTGAGTGAAATTCTCTGGCCAGTCAAGTCAGACAGGATCTTTGATAGCTTTATCACCTAAGCTGTTTCATATATGCTTTAACTAGTGAGTGCAATATCTTTGTTTATGCATGTGCCAGGCATGGTATTAGGTAGGTCATAAAAGTTATATGCCTTATTAATGAATAAAAGAAGAAAGAATTGTTACCAAATGACAGAATGGATGATGTTGGCGAGCGCCTGGTCTAACCTGTTCAAAGCAGAGCAGGTTGCTCAGGACCACTGGAAGAGTCTGGCTCCATCTTCTTTATTCCTCCCAGCAGATTCTTAAGAACAGTGGTAAGATCCCCCCAAGCCTTCTCTTCTCCAGCCTAAACAACCCCAGCTTGCTCAGCCTCTCCTTGTATGACAGATGTTGCAGTTCCTAATTATCTTCATGGCTCATTAGAATTGGTCCAGTACGTCCCTATCTTTCTTGTACTGTGGAGCCCGGAGCTGGACCCAGAACTCCAGATGTGGCCTCAGTAGCACTGAGCAGAGCAGAAGGATCACCTCCCTTGACCTGTCTTCCTAAATGCAGCCCAGGATGCTGTTGTCCTTTGCTGCGAGGGCACATTGCTGGCTCATGTTCAGCTTGTTGTCTACCAGAACCCCTGGGTCCTTCTCTGCAAAGCTGCTTTCCAAACTGCCGGCCCCCAAGAGTGTAATGGTGCCTGGGGTTATTCCTCCCCAGGTGCAGTATTTGGCATCTCACAGTATTGATAATTTGGGGAGATTCAGTATTTATTTTTACTTTTTTCTGTAAATTAACATTTTGATCTGAAATAGTTTCACAATGAAAATGTTAAAATGGAACTTCCTAACAGTTTCAGAATACCTGCAAGGGCAATCATGAGAATTTTTTTTTTCCCTCTGAACATATTTTCAGGGGAAATCCCACCATCCTGCCCCAAATGTCAATAGTGGACTAAAGTATTCTTGGCAAAACTCCTCATCACCTTTAGCAAACAATTATTCTTATTTGTGGGTTGTATTTGGTGTGTTATTTATGCAGGAGTAGTATAATTGAAATATTTCTTATTCTTCTCCACCTGTGTGGTTTCCAAGACATACATTGCCAACACTTTTTTACTTATTTAGAGTACTTGTATGTTTTTGTTGGCTTTGTGACTAAGCTGCTGATGCTTGCATGCTTTTCTGCTCTGTACTTGGTCAGTAAGACTCTGTAAGCGAATGTCAGTGAATGTCTACAATAAGCAGGAATTAAGAAGAGGAAAAATTACAGGGTTTTGAATATTTACTTTGATGCTTAAAAAAGTCATTATTTTTAGAACAACTAGTGGTTTGGTTGATTTATCTTTTGGGAAATACACTGTTGCTCTTCATGGAGTAGCAGAAAACTTGTGTCACGCCTTTCCACATTCTTGGTAAAAGGGAGAATCAGGAAGAGGGTCTGAGGACTGTCCGTTTGGGAACATTTCTAAGAATTAGTGTACTTTGTGAAATGTAGAAGTCAAAATTTGTGTAGTCAGATTTGAACCACCAAAATCATAGAATCATAGAATGGTTTGGTTTGGAAGGGACCTTTAAAGATCATCTAGTTCTAACCCCCCTGCCATGGGCAGGGACATCTTTCACTAGATCAGGTTGCTCAAAGCCCCGTCCAACCTGGCCTTGAACACTTCCAATGATGGGGCATCCACAACTTCTCTGCACAGCCTGTTCCAGTGCCTCACCACCCTTATCATAAAAAATTTCTTCCTTATGTCCAATCTAAGTCTACCCTCTTACAGTTTAAAACTGTTGCCCCTTACCCTGTCACTACAGGCCTTAGTAAAAAGTCTCTCTCTGTCTTTCTTATAAGCCCCCTTCAAGTATTGAAATGCCACAATAAGGTTTCCCCGGAGCCTTCTCTTGTCCAGGCTAAACAACCCCAACTCTCCCAGCCTTTCTCCCCAGGAGAGGTGTTCCAGTCCTCTGACCATTTTTGTGGCCCTCCTCTGGACCTGCTCCAACACGTCCATGTCTTTCTTGTGCTGGGGACCCCAGAGCTGAACGCAGTACTCCAGGTGGGGTCTCACCACAGCAGAGGGGGAAAACCACCTCCCTCGACCTGCTGGCCATGCTTCTTTTGATGCAGCCCAGGATAAGATTTGATTTCTGGGCTGCAAGCGCACATTGCCAGCTCATGTCCAATTTTTTGCCCACCGAGTCCTTTTCCGCAGGGCTGGAGACACTCACCTTCTTGACAGCTGCTTCTCACCCGCCACTCAGAGGAGCTGGAAGAGGCAGAGGGTCATGAGGCTTAAAAAGGGACAGCAGAAGAGTCTCGTCCCCCAGCAAGGCTTGCAAAGCAGAACCGAGTCCTGCGCCCCTGATTAGGAAAAGCACAGGCTGACAGAGGGCTTATCCCCCCAGAGAGGGACCCAGGAGGACAGGAGGGTGGCAGATGGTCTCTGAAATCCACAGCACGCTGTCCCCAGACCGTGCTGTCACCGAGGACAGCCTCTCCCTTCAGCCTGCCTCCCACAAGCACTCCCAGGGCTGGGTGCGGAGCAGGGCTGCAGCCTGGCCTGGTTGAGAGCCCATCTGGCATTGGCTTCTTCCCCAGAGACTTTGTCCTGGCCCGTCCCCAGCCCCCCTCCGTGTGCAATGGAGGCGGTGGGAGCCCAGATGGGGCTTCTGAGGCAGAGGAGGCAGTGAAAGCGCTGTCCCAGAAAGCAGCAGGATCCCTTGTCTCCCAACATGGGGATCCCTCCCGCGGCCATGGGGATCCTTTCCCTCCCGCTATGGGGATCCCGTGCCCTGCTTGGCGCCATAACCCCACCCCCTGCTGCCTCCCTCCAGCCCATCTGCCATGAACATAAGTGGTTCAAATTCATAGGAGGTGAAGATTATCAAAATAACTGCAGGTTGTACAAATCATTTAAAAGTTTAAAGAGAATTTTAGGAGCCCAGCTTTAAAAGCCCACTTTGCAAACCAGAGCCTGTATTTCTTCATGTTTTCAAAATTTTTAACTAAGTGTATGTAAGAAATTTTTTCATTATCGGAAGGAAATGGTAAAGAAAATTTGTGAAATGGTTCTGTTTCTAGGTATGTTATTGGAATTGGATTATATGGTCTCAAAGAATGATTAAATAACTTGATTCCATTAGAAATATCATAAGGAAAATACAAACTTCATTCTAGATAAAAGCGGGCCACTCAGTGAAGGTGTCCTTAATCATGACAGAAAAAGTAAAAGCCTCTCCGCTGTACCCAATGCACAGAGAGTTGCTTTATGAAACAACTTTTTGTCTCATCCAGTTTTTATTGTATTTTTATTTGAAGTTACTTAATTTTTTTTCCCACCCCTTGAAAATAAGTGTTAATTTCCTATGGAACTGGAGTTCAGAAGTAGTGGTGCATGCTGTCTTCTGCTGATGTGATGGTACATGTTTCCTTTTGATGTCTTCTTTTTTCTCACTTGAAACTCTCTCCTCCTTTTGTCCCAGTATTTTTCTTAGTGGAAAAAAAGGCAATAGTAGACTTGAGGCTCAGGAATTTGCCATGAGAAATGTAGGATATCCTCTAAGATGCATAACCCCTGTGTTTGTAATTACTGCAGTGCTGCATATGATGCCGTCCTTGACAGAAATGTTGCCATTAAGAAGCTCAGCAGACCATTTCAGAACCAAACTCATGCCAAGCGAGCTTACAGGGAGCTGGTCCTCATGAAGTGTGTGAATCATAAAAATGTAAGTTTTCAGTAGGTAACCAGAGAAGTGGTATGTATATTGTTTTGTTAGAAAGAAAATTGTTTTGTTGGGTGCCTTTTTAAAACAGAAGAAATGAAAGGTAAATTATGCTCAAGGGCTACAGTCTTTCTGGTACTATATGCCCACATGAGAGATGGGGATCTTCCATGTGCTTATTTAAAGGCTATGCCAAATGGGGGTGCTGCTCGTAGGGTTAGAGTGATAGAAGGGGAGAGAATAGAATACGTTCTTGTCAACTCCTTATCCAGAAATGCTGTTGGAATCCTGGCTCCATCCTCTTGTCACTGGGATTTGTGACTCAAAAGCAGTGTCTCTTGGGTTGGAGTACCCACGCACAAGCGTCACTCCTTGTTCTGGACTTCATCTGAAACCTAGTCATATAGATGCATTGTATAGATGGTACAAGATGAGGGGTCGTCGTGGTGAAGGTTGCTGCAAAACTGCCAAAGAAACTCAAGAACCGAAAGCACTTTTCCATTCTCACATATTTGTGTGTAAGCTCATGTTGTGGAGCCAGGGACTCTGAAGCCTCAATACATTGTGCCATTCCTTCTAATCACAGTGTTCTTTTTGAAATAAACAGCACTAGCAGGTTCTAGACTTTCCTGCTTCTTACACCCACTACCTATTGTATAACATTTAGTATCCATAACAAATGAAAATATTCCTACACTGCAGCAAAAGCGTTATTCCAGGGCTGTATGTTAATTGTAAGCATCTATCTATTAGTTAGAACTATCTGCCTGACACTGTATAAGCTTGCTTTTTTGTAGTGAGATACGTAGGATTGCCCCATCGCATTGTCAAGGGATCTCCCAAGGATTTAATTTTCCTACAATTCTTCAGTTTCTGTTGTGGCTTCGTGCCATACCTGTGTGCCCCTTCCTTTTCATTAGGAGTGAATTTTTCAGTTTGCCACATGTTTACTCTTGCCTCAGATCCTGAAATGACTCTTTCTCCTTATTCAAAGCATAAATGAGCTTGAAAAGCATGATGTAAGGTGAGATTTGACACTTATTCTCAATCACAAATTCACATGGGAAGAAAAAGGACTGACCCTAAAATGGCAAACAGCAGGCCTTGTCACCTATAGTGTCCTCTGCCCCACTTCTGGGCATTGACTTGTCCTTACATTTCCACTGTGTTGATCAGGACTGTACCTGTCTCTTCCCTGTTGGCTTGGATGGAAACTACCCTCAGTCAGACCAATGCACGGGGCTTTGAAAATGCAGGGATGAGTGAGTAGTTCTCCTTGTAGGCGGGAGAATGATGCGGGAGAATTCTCTCTTCATGTTTTTAATGGACTGGAAAGAGCAGAGGGCACCAGAAGCGGTATTAATTTTAAATATATAATTTTTAAAATGCTGCATAAGAGCTGATAACAGCACCACATTGGTTGGGTCAGAATTTTAATCTGTCTGTACACAGAAGTGCAAAGGAAGGAGAGGATTGTAAAGGTACCTGTGCGGAGGCAAGAATCAGTCAGAATATGTGGAGTAGACATAAAGAATATTGAACCATTCCTGTTAGAAAGCCTAGAGAGGTGATGGAGGTGGGGAGGGAGGCATTCAAATGTTGTCTTCATGGCAGCTGTGCTGATATCTTCTACCTCTGTTGCCCGCATAGAAGGAAAGCATGGGAAATTCAGATCCCTGAGGTCACGTTTTTCCTCTATGCTGTTTCACACATTCTTATCAGTGTCTTTCAACAGCCCAGCCCATTTAAAAAAAATAGAAAAGGAGTTGCAGTATGCAAGATGTCTTTGCCCAGAATGTGTCTACCATTTTAAAGTGCTTCTACTAAAAACCAGTACCTCTTATGATGGAATTTGTGTCAGCATGTGTGCGTATGTGCCCTCAAAGGATTTGAGGCCATCTCAGAGAGAAGGAAGGTCTTCTGTTTATTTTCAATAAGATGGTCCTTGATTATTTGTCCCCTCAGATAAGCTTCTTCATATATAAGAAATTTCTGGCTGTAGTACAAGGACTGCTACGCTACATTGAGCTGAAGTTGGTCTTTGAACCTGTGACTCCAAAATTCAGAGGACCGTCTCACCCTTAGCATTTTGGTTTGTCACTGATCATCGCTAATCCTTCTCTCAGAAACCATTTCAAGTGCACGTAGAAGAAATCTTAGAGATCTGTGGTATTTTATTTTGAATGTTGCTGACTTTTTACTGATCCATAAAGTGGGAAGAGTTAGTATAAATTGAGCAGTGAAAAAACAGAGTTTATCCTTTAACATACACTTCAAAATGGGTTCAACTGCTTACTTTTATCACTTCTCTTCATCCTTTTGTCTTTGCTTTTCAGATTATCAGTTTATTAAATGTCTTCACACCACAGAAATCTCTGGAGGAGTTCCAGGATGTGTAAGTAACACAGGCAGTAATTAAACTAAAGCTTTAGAGACGTGGGGCATTATAATGTACCTTGAATGCAATAACTCAGCAAAATACAAAGGTTATAAGCCCCTCTAAAAAAGATCATGTGTAGTCTACACGGTGGGTAGACAGATATTCTGCATTCCCATATTGAGAGCACTTTTGACACTTACAAGGTGCCAAATACTGGGTTTCCTAAGCACTGTAATAGTGTGCAAAGCCTGCTGGTGGCTCTTCTTAAGAGGGTTAGTGTGTTTGCATTTGCCTTCACATGCAGAGGAAGAGGTATGAGTAGTTAAAAGGGACTGCTTTTGTGTTATTAGTTTGCTTGGGAAATGGTGGTTGTTATGTGACTCCCAAACCCTGTGAGGTTTTGAAATGTGGCACTTCATTCTGAAATAATTTCCCGTAAAAGAGAGCGATGTGAAACGTTTCCTTATTTCATATTTGTTTCAATATAACCTTTGACTGCATAAAATTACTTGCCTGGGGAACTAGTGCTAGGTGTAGAGGACAACTAGCATCTCCGCTGAACATTGGCCTGTTGCAGAAGCACTACTGTGCATAGTATGAACTTGCTCTAAATGAAATTTTATTCAGTGTTTACATAGTTGTACTCCTTTTATCTTTCAGTCTTTCCCATATTCTGTATACCTTGTGTGGAAATGTATTCCCATTCTGTACTCTAGTATCAGTAGTGGTAACAGACAGATAGCAATGGCTGAAGTCAGGCGACTACGGTTCTGATTTTGGTATATGGAATTTCCACATAATATTGTCACTGCAGACTTGTGCAGATCAGAGGAGGTAATTAGTGCTGGAGAGGCATGCAGCTCACATTGAAATGGAGAGCTATTGTTTTCCCCAAAGTTTGAGAGTACTTTAAAGTAATGTTACAGTTATGAATCAGCTGTGCTTGTGAGGTGTCTCATAAGAAATGAGCTGATGTGTTTAACATACTAACTTACCACTAAAGGGGATTGGGTTAACGTCCTGCTGAGGTTGTCAGTGAAGCTTATTTATCAGAAGCACAAGACCAGTTAGTTGTAATGAGAATTGTGCAAAGTCATACAATCTTAGGAGGATTTTTGGAGACATTTCGCATGGGGATGCATATTTTAGCCTCTCAGACATCTCTACTACTTTCCGATTCGTACATGTACTGTGGTAGCCGTTCTTCATAATGGTCAAAGGCCAAGCAGTCGTATCATTTGCTGCTTGTGGCTCTTCTGTTTTCTGCACATTTTGGTGTCGTGCTACCTGTTTGCCCACGTGGGGTACAGTCTCTGTCATGGGGAATGCACCAAGAAAGGGCTAGCAATCGACCTGTTTTGCTGGGACACTAAAAGAATGGTGTCTCTGCAATGAGATGGTGCAGTGAGAAACAAACACCACAATGGTACCGTTGTGAGTGGGCCCACTCTCCAGCTGTGTTACTCCAGTCATCAGAATTAAAGTGAATTTTGAAGCAAGAAGAGGCATTGTTACTCATTTGAGATGATGCTGTCGTTCCTCTTCAACACAGACAATAATCCTATGACTTTGCTTTTTCATGCAGTTACTTGGTAATGGAGTTAATGGATGCCAATCTGTGCCAGGTCATTCAGATGGAGCTAGACCATGAGCGAATGTCTTATCTACTGTACCAAATGCTCTGTGGTATCAAGCATCTTCACTCTGCAGGAATTATTCACAGGGTAAGGGGTCTTTGGCTTAAAACTTAAGACAGCATATGACATCATCATGAAGACTTCAGTGTTTCTTGTGTACTGTGGATCAAAGCCATATCTCCCAGTAAAATTATTATAAACTTACAAGTCATAGTCCATCCCCTTAGCACAGTAGCTTCATGCTTGTGCTAGGAATGAGATTGTTTGTGAAGTTAATCAGACAAAAAGGTAATGTGATTATTAAAAATAAATAATAACCAAATAATAAGCACCGGAAATCATCAAAGATTATGATCTCTGAAATGTGTAGATAAGTGTTATTTCTCCTGAAATGCAGCTAGCTACATCTACCACACTTTGAATTGATACTGTAGTGTGGTCCAAGTATTGCTTGATCAGGATCTGCAGAGGTTCAGGGCATATGGAATTGGCATTTGCTATCATTTCTGTGTGCTAAAACAAATGAAAAGACTGCTAAGTCTATATTAAATGCATCCTCTCATTTTGTTTTTCCATGTCAGAGTGCTGTGTCTATTAAGGATGCAGTACCTGGCTGTGAATGCCAGAGGTAGCGCTATGTGTGATTGCTGACACCAGAGGGAACGGTTCATGGGACTGTGAGCAGGAGGCAATTTTGAATGGATTGAAAATATCATGAGTTAACTTCTTTATTGAAATGTGCTTTTACTAACTTGGGGTTTCCAGCTGAAAAAACAAATCCAAAAATGTTTCCCTTCCATTATAAGAGGAAGAAAAGAAGAGCTGATAAAATGGGTTACAAAGTGGGTGTTTCTTTACAATATACAAAGGTCTCCTTTCTTGGCATGTTGTATGTTTAGCAAAGAATGATAGATTTGGCTTCCAGATAGACATCCAGTAAAGGATGAGTTGAATTATTATAAATGAAGCATTAAGGTATCTCCACACGTACAGTTGGAATGTCTTTATTAGGCTCACAGCATTAAAAAAAATAAATACTCAGAACGGTTCTCTAATACTAATCCTAGTTTCTTGAACTGCTAAATGCAATTAATTTAACACCAGTAGCTCCTGCTATCCAGGTAAAGCCCCACAGCATGCCAAGTTAGAACATCTTCCAGAAGACTTTGCTTAGAGAAACACTAGCAAGATTTTTCTATCTATTTACAAGTATTTCTGATAGTAACTGTAAGTGTCAGAAGAGTAAAAGAATATTTGAAGGGTGACCTAAAATATCAGTCCATATCACAGCTGTGCCTGGCTTTATGAAGGACAGTCATATGTCTTCTCACTATCTTTTGCAGGATTTAAAACCAAGTAATATTGTGGTAAAATCTGATTGCACGTTGAAGATTTTGGATTTTGGACTGGCCAGGACTGCAGGCACTAGCTTCATGATGACTCCATATGTGGTGACGCGTTACTACAGAGCACCAGAGGTCATCTTGGGAATGGGCTACAAGGAGAACGGTAGGGCTGCAATTTCATACCAAGCACAGTGTGACCTGAAGTGTAAGGTCTGCCCCTGCAATTGTAAGGGGCACCAGAAGGAGAAAAAGAAAACATAATGGGAAATGACATCTTGAATTTAAAACGCAGGTCATTTACAGCAGTTTCTCACTGTTGCATACTGCAGCTACAGAATGTATTTGGGATGCAATGCTGGTGAATTTAGTGGTGTGGGATTGCAGAGTAATGAGAAACTGGTTCTTAGTTATGGTTGAACTTAACAAATACAATTAGCTCTTTCTGACCAGAATGTCTTTGGCTTCTGTGGCTGTGAAACAGTGTGGGAGCCACTGGAATTGCTGAACGAATGATGTGCTCTAAATTTGAGTCTGGGTCTCTGAATTGTTTGAGGGAAGAAGAAGAGGTACAAGCTGAAATAGGGAATCCTAGCCCTTCCAGAATTTCTCCAAATGCAGAGCTAGATCTGAATTTCAGGAATGGTTTCTGTCTTTATGATAGGTTTAACTAAAGTCCCAGGTTTTACTGACTGGTTTCATATTGTCAAGATCTAGGTATAAATTTTGCAGTTTGAGTCTTTTTTTAATAGAAAGTAGGGTTGGAGAGAAGAGGAAAAAGCTGAAGCTAAAAAACCATGCATCTAATTTGTATGTAATCTCCCTAGATGTTAATAGGATTTTTCTCTGAACAGTCTGTGAGGGATCGGGATAACTCCTGGTCCCTGGACAGATTGTGAAAAGCAGGTAGGGGGTGCTACTATAGAGAAGCAGGTAAGGAAGAATTCACATTTTGCAAGGAATGAAGGGAAAACTTTATAAGTGATTCTCATTTTGTAACAAACTGAGAATTGCATCTGAGTGCCAGGTAGACCAGGCAGTAAAAGGGGGGATACAACATATAGTGGAGAAAAATCTGCTGTGACTCAGATTCTGCTGTCAAAAGCTACCACTTGGCTATTTGACAAGGAGACTTTTCGATAACAAGTACAGCAAACGTCAAAACCAGGAATTTATTAAAAAGTCTCCTACTTAATTTACGTTGAAGAGGTTAGCTAATCTGCGGGAGAACTTTTATGAACAGCCAACCGCATCCTGCAAAGGGCAGTGAAACTGATTTGGGGAGCTGATTCCATGACTTAAGCAAGAATAAAGGCATGTTCACACAACCTCTTCCAAAATTAGCAAGTCTCTGCATGAATTATTTGTAATGTTTATGAATTTACAGTACACATTTTAATATGAAAGTCTAAAAAGTAGAGAATTATAAAGCAGAGGCTAAGCATACAGAATAATTTCTGAAGAAGGAATAATCTTCCTTAAAGTATTTTGTAATTGATATTTTTTATAAGTGCCATTAGAAATTTGAACTAGGCTCAGCATGCTTTAGATAGTTCCTTAATCAATATCTAGAGTTCCTTCTATTATGAAATGAATTATTTTGCATTTTTTTTTTTTCTCTCCAGACATTTAGTAGAAGATTACCATTGTTGTTGTTATTGTCCCTGAAAGGACAGAGAAAGCACTTGCTTTTCACATGATTAAAATCGCACCAAGAAAAAGTTAGACACACTTTTGCGATGAAGTACACAGCTAGGAAGGTAGTAAGAATGTTTGCCACATCCAAAGGTTCTGATCAAATGCCCATTGAAGTTAACATAAAGACTTCCTTTGACTTCCCTGGGCAATGAAACTGGCTCAGGATTAATTATCTCGTCTTATTTGTACAAAGCAAAAATAAAGTAAACAGAGAAAGAAAACAAAATATTTGAAAATGAAGGTCAGCTGCCTGAAGAGCCGGTCTGCTTGGAGGCTCTGATCCAGCTCCCAAGGAAGTCAACAGAAAGGGTTGTTCTTTGCTTCCCTGCTCTGGCCTATGCTGTCACATTACTGAAGCTCTTCTACTTTTTTTTCCTCTTACTATGTACACTGCCTGTGTAAGGACTGTTCACTGCTTTCATTTTCTTTCTGCACTTGGTTGGCTAAAGATGCATAATTATCACCAGTTTGCTGCCCTTCTGTGGAAGGTCCCAAAACTGTCACTATGAAGAAAACTTTGCCACTGCCTCAGGCATGCACTTGCTGTCCCATGCCCCTGATGCCTGTACCCTCCTTCTCCCAAATGGAACATTTCACCTTTATTTTGTTTTACCAAGAAAGGAGTTGTTTGTTTGTTTCTTTGGTTTGTTTTGGATTGCTTTTGAAGGATAAAAAGGGGGAAGAAAAAGAGGAGAAACTGGTTGTGTAGGTGAAACATGACCACAAAATGAGGATTCAAAGCTGAGAAACAACATAGTCTTTTAAAGCATTTGAAAGCAGTTTTTTCTCCGTCACGTGGAATACAGGTCTTTTCTTTCTGTGCATACTGTGTCACTATCTATCTAGTCTTTTTTCTCGTAAGACTTAAAGGGCAAAAAAAACCCCCACCCAAGTCAAGCAGATAATATAACTGTGCATATTGCATCTAAAAGCTGAAGGCAGGATCAGGAAGATAAGAAATGCTCTTAATCTTTTTGGTACTTGTCCTGTGAAGTGTTTGTTTTAGTGTTTATTTTGAGTACCTAAGCAGTAAAAAGCAGAGTCCACCCAGGTCATACCCTCTAGTTCTTTCCAGTCGGTATGTAGGTACAGAGAGATACATACAGATAGGTACCTATAGATGGGACATAGGTACAGATCCTGAAGCAGGAGTTTTAAATAACCCTTAAGGGTGGTATTTATCCGTACGGCCTTTACTCGTGTGAGCAGTTCCATTTGGAACCTCTTGTGTACTGCTGCAGAGAGACTCAGTCCTGCAGGACAAATCTTAGAAACTGCCTGGCTGCAGGTAGGATTTATTCCAGATGATCATTGTCTGGGTTTGGTGTTTTTTTTGTTTTTGTTTTTGTTTTTTTTTTTTTAAAAAAGTTTTTTTTTCACCATAAACTCAGTATATACCACGGGTCTGTGCAGATCTTTACTTGATAGGTGTGGACCTTTTCCCAAAAATGTTGATTTTAAACTTTTTCCACCGTTGTTACTAACTACCGTTGAGCTGACTGACACAGTTTTTACGTATTTACTTATTTATTTTAGCTTTTGGTGAGACATGAAAAAACACTCAACAAAACAAACTGTACTGTTCTGATCAACCTGCTCTTTTTCCCCTCCTTTAGGAGTGAAATGTCGTAGTTAACTTTGCTTTTTTTTCCTCCTTCTTCACTTCCCTGTCTCTGCTGTTCTAGTGGATATATGGTCTGTGGGATGCATTATGGGAGAAATGGTTCGCCACAAAATCCTCTTTCCAGGAAGGGACTGTATCCTTGTGCCATTTGCTGCAGCTTCACCTATTATTTGTTCCTCTCCTCTACCCCATCCCTTTTGCCATATAATGACTATACCAGGACTGTAAAGATAGAAGCAAAAAGTTGAATCCCAGAGGTATGAGTAAATGAAAATAGCACACTACTGATATGAACAAAATTGAAAAATGAAAAACAGATGCACAGAATTATTTCAGTCAAATAAGTTACTTTATTTTAAAATGTGTAATCATTCCATTTTATGTAGTCTTTATGTCATACTAATAAGCAATATAGAAAATAAGCATTATGATTGCAAGTTGGATAGCTTTACTTGTTATTCTTCAAAGGAAAAATAAGAAAAAAGAAAAGAATCCTAACTTGGCCCATCTGGTTCCTGTATATCTGTTTTTCTGCTTTTATGTTTTGGAAATAGTGATTTCATAACGTTTGTGGTGACATCATAATCTTTTGCTTGCTAATGCATCATGGATTTGGATTCATCTCAATGCTGTATGGGCTTAGAGTTGAGTCAATACAACATTTTTTCTCTTTAAAACAAAATGAAGAATTTGACTCACCCAGTTTAAGGCAATTTTTATCTGCTGTGGTTTCCAAATTGGCCTGAAATCAGATTCTCTTGATTTAAAAATGGACTTTCTTTTACTTGCATGAGGTCTGTGTCGTTAATTAAACTGTATTTCCTTCCCATCTTGTTCTTCTTGTCTTGGGTGATATTATTTTTACCACTTCCAAGGTGGTGAAAGCAATATTAGAAAATGAAAACAAAAGAGAAGGTGTCTGCTTAGTCTTCGATTTATCACAAGCTAAGCCAGGCAACTTGCCTGCAATGGCTGGGAAGTGTAAGGAGTGTGTATTTTGCCCATCAGAATAAAATGCAGCAACAGAACATGTTTTCCACTTTCAGAAACAAAAAGGCATATTATTTTCAGCAGGTTGGCAGAAAGACACCATAAAAATCTGGCATCAGCAGACACTGGCAGTTGGTGTGGAGAAAACCCAGCTTTTGCAGACATGTAAAAGTGGAAGTAATTATTTTTTTGCTGGCTCTTGCGTGATTCCTGTAGCGTTTGTCAGAGTTAGGTCCTGCCTGTCCTATTTTCACAGCTCTGTTGACTTTCTCTGAAAATGGAGCTCTGCCCGGTAGCCAGGTGAAGATGCAGTTATGCTTTACTACAGGTAATGGGGAAACTGCAGGTACCTCCTGTTTGCTGAGGAGGAAACGGCAACATTGTACTGGCTTCCAGTCTTACAGGGATACAGACTGGGAAGTTATCATCCGATGCAAAACATGACAATGAAGAAAGAACGGTGTTTTTTATTATTAGCGGAATAAGAATGGTGTTTATTATTGTTAGTGGATAGCTTTGAGATGTCACTCCATAGGTGCTGAGCTTTTCCTGCAACATTTGGAGCAGGCTGCACACCCACCTTCTGCTGTAATCTGAATGTGCAGAGCAGCTCCCAGCATTCATGAGAGCTGTAATTCAGTGTGATAGCTATGCTGTGTTTCAGTGGTAACACCACCTCAGAAACACCATCATAACTCTTCCTCCAAATACCGTGCTCTTTTCCTCTTTTTTTTTTTAATGTACAAAGAAAAACTAAAGAACCTACAATATACTTGAGGTTCAGCTATAGAGGATGTTTCCACTTAATCTATTTTGGGAGAAGTCTGACTGAGTTTTTAGTTGATAAGCAACTGGAATACAGGAAAAAAGCTATTTCAGTACAAAAATGTAGCACCGTGGTTAGTGGGTTGCTCTCCTTTTTCAAAAACCAATGATATTTAAGAGTCATGTTCTTCTGCCCATTTCCAGAAAAATGCTATATAATTTAAACAACATAGCTTTTAAAAAATCATTCAAACATGAGAATTCTTCGTTTCTGTCTGGCTGTGACAACAACCTCTTATGACAGTGTCTTATTCAGGGATAGCAACAATATTTTTAAAATACCTTTTAACATTTCAGTATCAGTTAAAAATAATGACTGAATTTTTGAACAAATGCAGAAAACATTGTGTAAATTGTGGGATAGTTCTACTGTTTAAATCATTGGAAATCCCATACCCTGAAATGCATCGTATGTGGGCTGGGTCACAACTGCTACCACGTTTTAGTGGTGAGTTTATTCATGTGAGTTGGAAGTTTAAAAAAAAAAAAAAAAAAAAAGAGAAAAGGAAAAAATTTAATTTGTACATTCATTTTCAAGTCAATACTAATTTGTAAACCAGCTTGACCCCATGAATAAAAGTTTTCAATCTTAGAAAGGCTGGTTTGTGTATGGGTCCATATTATTTCCCCTCTCTCCGTGGCTGTTGAAGAGCTGTTGTTTGCCTCCTAGATACAGGAAGAGTTGGAGAAGCATTTATGCAGCTGCAGGTAAACTTCACGGAATGACATTACAATAAAGCTTCCCTTGGGCTACTTAAGGCGTTCCAGCAGTGGGTTTTCTAGTTGAAAGAGGCAAGTCTGTATAGAAACTAAAAATTTTGGTTCTTTTTAATTATTCAGAAGAATGTCTACTGTGTGCACTTGCTATCAATATATGGAGCTCACTCATTTCTAGCCTGGAGTAAGAACATTCATGTATGGCACAGTATACATCTAAGAAAAATTTCACAGCTGCTGCCAAGTTTTATGGAAAGAAAAATTTTAAAAAGTTAATCTTAACCAAACCATCGCACTGAGTTACGATTGCATTTAGATGCTGCTGACTTTAAATGAAATTTCATTTTTAAAGTCCTCATGGAAATTAAAATATGGAGAAGATTAATTTCAGATCACCTCATCTACATAAATAAGAAAGTCTCTCTAAGTTACTATAAGAAAGCTCTGAAATTTGTATAGACTACAGGTACCAGTATATGATAACATAAATATAAGTTATGCATTTTCAAAAAAATGTGTATGTTTCTTAACTTTATTAAAATGCTCTCTGAACACACGTTCATGTGGTAAAAACCGCAGTTTTCATTAGCAAAAAGCCAAACAGTACTTGAAAATGATTGCTCTGTGAATATTGCTGAGGTATTTAATCTAATTGGCCTAGTAGGACACTTGAGATACAGCAGGACTAGAGGATTGGTCCATCAGTTTGGGATGAGCCAGCTGGTTTTCAGAAAAATTTTAACACCCTCCAGCCTCCTGGAGAGTACCGGGTAGAAATTGCATAGCAGATACCTTCGTTTCTTGTTACTCACCTAAAGCAGACATTTCAAAATACAGTCAGGGAGACTTCTTTGTCAGAAGTCAGACCCTCATGAGAAGAAATCCACCTTTTGATTTATTTCCAGGTGGATTTACAGACCAAAATATTCCTGGCAAGTTCTGGTAAGCTTTTGTAGTCCACTTCTGAGCTTCTCGCTCAGTGTTTCTTCGATCCTTATTCCACTCTTGTCTCAGCTAAATCAGAACGAGTGTGAGCAACTAAAAACTGCCCAAACTCTTGAATGCCATTGGAAATATGTTGGAAAACTCAAGGACTTTCCCCAAAGCTGTGTTCAGTTCTAGCTAATAATTTCTTCAAAATCTTACAAGATTTCAATTTAAGGATTGGAAATGTATTTCTGTGTATTTTTTTTTAAGAGAAGGGAAAACTTAAAATGGTCTGAATGCTTTCAAGTGAGATAGATAATATTAAGATCTGAGCTGCTGAGGCCACAGTGATGTCCCACAGGCACACATGATTTAGTGGGGAAATAAAGCAATCAAAGAGCATTTCTTTTTAGTACTAGGGAGGCGTGTAAAGGGTGGTACTCTAGCAAGTTCATATGTGAGTCCTTCAGCAGTTCAAAGGGGAAAGAGTGATTTAGTCATAGTAATATGTTGTGATAACAGCCAAGTGTCTTAAGTTTGGCTAGGCCTGGATTACAGCAGTGAATATGGAAAACAGAATTCCTACTGCAAATAGCTTAGAGTCTAAGAGAAAATACCATTAAGATAGCAAGAGAGAAAAAAAATCCAAACTTATTCTATGTAGCTATGAACATCCAAAACGGATTGTGAAGAGGTCAGCATTAACAGATGAAATTATTGTTTTCTGTGGCCAGATTTTCAAAAATTCCCTTGTCCGCCAGCTGTCTTTGAGAGTGGTGAGATTAAGAGATGCTGTCTGACATCTGACAGAGAGTATTCTATTGTATTTTCCCAGGAATTTATATGAAAAAAAAATTGCTTGCCTTAGGGAAAAAATTTTGAATCAAGAAAGTCTTTTAGGAAAAGATGTTGCCTTTCCACCACTCATTAGCAGAATTTGTCTTTGCATTTGAAATATGATCTGCATTTATTAGTGGGTATAATCCTAGTGTTTTGAGTGCATGTTGGGGGTTTTCTTAAACTTTGGTATAATAAAACATCTGCACTTTTCTTTAGTGCAGTCCTTTGTTTTTTCATGTTCCCAGCAGTATTTTCTTAAGGCTTGTTTTATCTTTCAAAAAAACCAAAATCAAAACCAACAATTAGCATCAGGATTATTTAAAAGAGACTATTAAGAATGGCTGGCCTGGATCTCCAGGTTGGATCAGCTGGTACATGTTAGCCTGCTGCTTAAGTGTCTGTTAACTACGATGGCACTGATGGCTAAGTTTGGATTTTGTTCAGCTGGATGATTCCTCCCTGGGTATATGGGTTTTGGTTTTGGACTCAGGATTTTTCTGAGAATATAGCAAGAGTTTGAATTATGATGATTTTATTGGGGGAAGTTTGCTCATATGAGATGAGGTCTACCTCAAAGAGACTTCAGTGTAGCTGTGAAGACGATTTGGCTGTTGCCATTCTTCTCTTTCTTTTTTAATTCAGATATGCATACTCTAACAGTTTATAGTGCAATTTGCACTTAGTGTAAGAGCCCCGTGCTGTTTGTGATCTGCGTGGTGTTTGGAGTGGATCCCAGCTGCTATAATGAAGATGATCCATTGCTCGTTTCCCAACACTTACCTTAAAGATTTTCAGCATGGGTCGCGGTTTCGAAAATGGCCAAGTGTTGAGGTGTTGATATGTGCTACACCTACTGCTGCCTCATATGAATTTCAGCCAAGTTAAGTTAGTTGCCATTTCAGGCACTTAGGAAAACTGGATCGTATCAAATGTCTTTTTTTTTTTTTCCTTTCAATGCCATTAATCAGCTTGTGCTTGATGGCAACTGTACTAATTTGAGCTGAGTTTTATTGGTACAATTGAGCAGAGAATTTAGAACTTGTAGACAAAACAGATAGTACTGAAGTGTCTTTTGTCAAGAGCATGTAGATATTTGGCCGGGATCAAAGTAGAGGACTGGAACACACTCAAAATCACATAGCATTTATCAGATATGAAAATATATAAGTATACTTAAATAATATGCTAATCTGTTTGTATTGTAGCAGGAGAGACTACCTGTGGGATTCCTTCTGGAAGAGGTAAAATGAGCATACTTGAGTACTCTTTGAGACCTGGGAAGTGATACTTCAAAGTCAAAATTTAAATTAAGCTAAAAAGAGGGTCTGAAGCCAGCAACTGCAGGATCTGGAAAACATATTTTAAATGTTACTGTCTGTTAGATGCAGTGTAGTGTGTTTCACATTCCTTGGCAAGATTCTCCATAGGTCTCTCTTACTGCGATGATTTTTTATATAGTTATATTCAAAAGAAAATGGGAGACAGGGAAAGGCATGAGTCATTCCTCGTGCCTCCACTCATTCTTGAGCTTGCATCTCAGGATTCCCATGGCCTTTTCTTATACACACGTGCCTCTTAATATCCTGCGACATCCCTTCCAGTCCCTCTGCAAGCTCTGCTGTTCTGAAAGGGACAGTAGAGCATGACTTCCCAAGGAAAAACAATAGTTTTTCAGCACTTGTTTGGCCCTGCAACCTAAGAGCCAACCTTTGAGGAAGAGCACAGATTTGGATGTGATTCGTACCTCCGTCTGCATTTTTCCAGGTGGGCCAGGCTCTGGCATCTGCATGTCTACTGCAGATCAATTCTGTCTATGGCAAATGAAGGTGAGCATCTGCTAGTCTGCCAAACTGCAGGTTCTCTGGGACTTGACAAAACACAATGAAAGGGAGTCCATAAGGAAAATCTGCAACTGCCCTTGCTGAAACTCTACTGAGGTGGCTCTTCAGACCTGCACTCAGTAAGCTCCGGTTTTCATTCAATGAAAATCATGACACTCAAATTAAAATTCATGAAATGCATGGCACAGCAAACTCTGGAGACCAGAGATGCAGGTGCAGCTGAACGAGCTTTGCTATCTTTCCCAACCTTATGGGCTAGTTCTCACTTTCTCTCTCTGCCCAGAGCATTAGTGAGAATGCCAAACATTGACGTTTGTAATAGCTCCTGTTTTAGTGATGCAGAAATCACCCCTGTGCAAGCTGAAAAGAGATGATCCTCAAAACTGACTTGGGAAGACTATGATAGACATATTATGAAGCAAATCATGATACCCAGTTTTATTTGTGTAACTGTAGGCCAAAATATTTAGCACACAATGCTGTTTCCCAATGGCTGAGGTGCAAACTCTAGTAAAATTTCAAGGCGACTGAGCATGCCTGTCACAACACACAGTGAGCTTCTCTCTCCAAATACTCCTAAAATGGAAAGACACCTTGCTGGGTAGGACCTCCCTTTACCTCCATCTCTGTTGTTGAATGCTCCTGCAGATCTGCACTCAGGTCTGCTCTGAAGAACCATTTCTATGCCCTTACTTGAATTTTCAGGAAGAAAAGTATAGCAGTCTGTATTGGACACTGTACCTTGTTTTTACAGGTTTTTCTGTTATTTCTATGCAATAAAAAAAGGACATAGTTTATAAAAATACTTGGTAATGGCAAATAGTTGATAAACTGAAGCTTTATCTAGAGTCACGCAGAGGTTTCTGTGACTATAAGGTAGCCTGCATTTGAGTAAAGCTTAGGGATATTCCACGTGCTGGTGGAGCATTGCCAGTCTTTGTGAATATCTTGCATTTGGAAAAAATCTTGAACCAAATGTAAATTTTCAGTGCTTTGGAGTTGAGTGCAAATGTTTAGAGATTGTGGTTTGTTTGTTTTTCTGATGCTTGTACGACTGAAATTACTCAGACTACATCTGGATTGGTGTTGGACTAAATGAAACTGAGGATTGAGGCTTAGGTCTCCGTGCTGCAGTCCCTTATGGAGCTTTGCACGAGTCTCAGTGCCTTAACTGGGGCTTCTGACCGCTGCTGCTGTATATGCTGAAACTCATAACCTCCAACTAACTACTTTTCTTAAACACGCAATGAAACTCTGGGTTCCAATTTGACTTATTTCTAATTGGCTCAGGAGAGGAAAAAGAGGCAGTGGTCAAGAAGGCACAGGTTTTTGTTCTCTTCAGATTATATTGATTGGTTATATTCAGATGTTCATCCTTGCTGCTTCTGATTTGGAAATTTCCAAAGAGCTTCCTTCCCAAAGTCTCAGGAGTAGAGGAGAATAATAATCTCTGCTTTACACAGTTTACAGATTAGTAAATCATTAGTTCAACTTCTGTGTGTGTGCTCCTGAGCACAGCATAGAGCAGTAATGTCAGGAGGCAGCCTCTGAAAATAAAAGGGAATTAATAGATGAACAAACAACTGCTTGCTCTATCTTTTCCTGATACTTTGCATGCCATTTAGCTTGTGATGAAAGCAGCAATAATTTGCATCTCTAGGTCTGCTTATTGCTTCCAAACAAGTAGCCTTTTACTTATTTCTTTGTTTGTTTATTGATTTATTTATTGTGTAGTGATGAAGCTTTCATATGCTAAATAAAGCAACAGGGAACCTTAGACCCAGGCATGTAAAGGTTTCCACAGACAGGACATTTGCCTTCAAAGTCAATCCACTTTAAACTGTTGCTCAATATGAACTTATAAGAGTAAATTTAACCAAGCAGCATGATGCTTTCATTTTTTTCCCACAGTTTCTGGCCCTGAGAAATCAGTTTGTCCCTTTTCTTGCTTCCATGCCCTATGACTTACCATAGAGCAAGGACAGCAGAGTAATGTGGTTTCATGGCATTGGTATGGGGGAAAACACCACCTTAATCCCGTACTGGATATAAGGAGCCTGATTTTCATCTCGTGTTCCAGTGTAAATTGTGGTTAGCTTTGTTTGACTCAGCTGAACTGCTCTTCTCTGTATGAGGTAAATAGTCCCCCAGTTTGCTCTGAATTTCAATGCAGAAGGTACAGCTCAGTGCTTCTGTGTCCCAACTGTCCTATTTAGAAATCACCATTTGCTATCATGGCAAATGGAAATCTTATGAGATTCTCAAGACCCCTATTATGGACTGCTGGCTTCACTGAGATTCAATGGAAGTGAGCCAACAGGCTCTCAAGCAAGCATTATTGGAGTCGAATGATCTCAACAATTTCTATTCATACCCCTGAATAAGAGGTGGATATGTCTTCGCAAGGACCCAAGTTCCTTTTGTGGCTTCTGGCAGTTCAGCTTGTGAAAATATGCATGGATCTCTGGTAACTGAAAGGATAAAGGAAAAGCCATTTGCATATCCTCATTGAATACAGAGACCAGCATTCATTTACAATACAAAGCAGTATAAACCTAGGTAATGAATGCAAATGAAAACTTAAAAAAGACAAAATTAATTGGTAAATTTTAATTACAAAGTTGTATTATGACACAGTAGCCAGCTGTGGGTCTCACTTGGTTTTCAGTATTTAACAGTATTTTCTTTCATCCACACTGGGGTAAAGAAAACTGTTGGAGTCGATTTTTCTCAGACCTGCTATGTTGTCATGAAACTTGTAAGCTCAAGCAGAAAAGCATCTGCAGAGAACGAAAGGCAGGTCGGTGTCTGCGGTGTGGGCTGCAGGCTGTGTCCTGTAGCATGATTGGATAAGTCTTCTCATTTATTTGTTGTTCTATTCCTGTTTTCTTGTTTACTTTCATTTCATTTTTGTTTTCAGTTGACATGTGGTCAGTAGGGTGCATCATGGGAGAAATGATTAAAGGTGCTGTGTTGTTTCCTGGCACTGATCGTATCCTTCCTAGCAGCTGTTTTGGCCTCAGTAGGTACTTCCAACCCTTTCTCCTCCAGCCCTTTCCCGCTAGACTAATGCTGACATATGTTTGTACTGTACCTAAAGAGCTGGGTTAAGTCCCACTGCAAAATCCTTGCAAACCAAAATGTCCATAAACCATTACTGCCTCTCAGTAAAAGCCCTAGGTGGAAACTGCAGCAAGTGTAGTGTAAGGAGATGGAAAACAATATTCTACATGGTTCATCAGAATTGCTTTCTGCAGCCAGTGACCACCTGGTTTTGGTTCTGTTGTTATAAATGTCTCTTTATTAATTTGGCAGGGGGGAGGGGCTCTTTCATGAGTGACAGTTTTTTTAAGTTCAGGTTGTAGCATGGTAGGCACAAGTCACTGTTTACCTCAGGATGGTGTGTAAGAGGTTCTGCGTTCTAGGAAGAAGGTATGATTAACTCAGACATGACCTTTAGAAATGCTTATTTCTTTGCTTGTTTGCTCTGCAAGTGCTATTGAAGTAGGAAAGTATGTAATGGCTTCAGTTTGGGGACAACTTCTGCTTCCCAAGACTAAAATTATCACTTAACTTTGTAGCAATTTGATGACTCAAAAGGTTGGGAATTTCCTTGGAAACTGTTGTAGTGGACTTCAGTCTGTCATCCTTTATTTAAGTACATGTAGCTATTATGTGAAAGCAGAATGTATTTTTTAAGAACAAGAAGTGATTTATAGATAACTGCATTAAGTCAGTGGACAAGCGGTCTAAGCAGACTAGGTATGTTTTCCTTAGAGACCATTCTGCATTCAGGACTGAGGCAGCAATAATTCTTACTTTATTTGATGCTTTATTAAAGCTTTGATATATACTTATATATATTTATCAGATTGTGAAAGTGGTTTTTTCTTGTGCACAACAGCAACTGAGCTCCGTGCATGCTTGGTCTCCAGTGATTCGTGGTCCATAGGATTATGGACAAATGAGAAATGGAGATGACCTGTGCACAAGTTTTCTTTCTAATTTAAACTCTGTACTTAGATGACAGAGGAGTTTCTAGGCATTATTCATTTTTATGTAACTTTCTCTGAACGTGCGTGCACACTTATGTGTGTGTGTGTATATATATATATACACATACTTACTAATTCAGTTTAGCACTTCACTTTTGGCCTCATTCACACTTTAAAGGGTTCAATATTTTGATTAAAATGTGGAAAAAGTAATATCTGAAGAGCATAAAAGACATGAAAGTAGGCAATGATATCATTAATATTTTCACAGCCTTGTCTAGTAAGATTCTGTTTTGTGTTTTTGTCCAAAATGGTGGATAAGCATATGCATACTGAAATGAATGCTAAAATTCCCATGCGTTTTCATATGATCTGGAGCACATCTCATCTGCATATTTGAAAGTAAACCTTTCCCTTCGATGTGTTAATATAAATCATTAGCACCTATTTGTGCTCCATGAAGATTTGGCCCAGGCTGTGCTTGTGTTTTCTGTGAATGTGGAGTGAGAAATTTAAGTGTTGGGGTTAGCATAGTTCAGTGTTGTAGTCGGAACTGGTTTTATGTTAATAGACTTATGTTTTGTAGGATATCATTTAAGGAAATTCCCAAATAAGTACAAAAAGAATTGAACATGTCTTATATAGCGCTTCAAAACCTGTTTTTTTTGACACAGCTGCATGCTTGTTAAAAAGAAATCACGCAAAGCTTCTATAATTAAACCATTATGTGCTGTTTATTATTGCAATAACCCCACAGAAACTGTCATTACCAGCTGCTTGTTTGGGATTGTTCTGTAATTGGGTTCACATTCTTCTTTTGTATTTATAATACATTGCTAAATTTGCACTGTGTTTTATGTACCGCTCTGCTTTTCTTCTGCTGTTCCATAAGTGTCTATTCTGTGAACAGAGGACGATGCTGTTGCTTTCTTTCAGGCCACTGAGCACCCCTCCTCAAAGCCACCTCTTCTCCAGATCCCCCCCGCCCCACCTCTTCCCTGCTGCTGAGCAGCCGCTGGCAGGGGTTCAGCACTTCTTGCTCCTGTGCCCCTCTGTGCAGCTGAAAACCAGTCAGAAAGTTGCAAGGGCAGACCCAGCCTGCTGAGATTGATGATCTTGTGGCATCTTCCTTAAGTCTGCATAGAAAACGCTTAGCGTTTCTGTAAAAAAGATTATTTCTTCAGAAGTGTGATGGAGCTGTATAATTCCATCAGCAGGGACTATGAGCCCTAAGAGCTTGAGGGCAGCATACTTAAGGATGTATTTAAGTGTAGAAGGAGCAAGAGTAATTAGAAATCTGTTTCTTTAAAAAAAAAAAAGCTTCCTCTTCAACATAAAATGGGTGTAAAATCGGTTAAGACTGGCAGTGTGCCATAATTTGTTATCAGCAATTTTTTCTTCACAGGCAGCTTCATTTCACAACCACACTGAGAGTATTCAATACTAATTTGTGTCAATTTTTATGCATAAATAACTGTGAAAAGCAGTTTTGAAATGGAAAGATTGAATATTCATGAGAAATGCACTGTCAGTCATATATTTGACCGCAAAATTTACTATTTGCCATTTTCCAGTGGTTACGGAGTATAGGTCATTTGATATTGTTTCTGTTTACAGAACTAAAAGTGGTCCGTTCAGCTAACTGAAACAACTTCTGTAGCAAAATAGAGCCATCTTATACGGTCGTGGAAAATTCACAAGCTGAAAAATAGGAAATGCCTTTGAGTAAGTGCGGAGTGGAGTGCTTAGCTAGGCTGCAGCTCTGTTCCACTCCTATAATCCATTGGAATTCACTGAAATCACTTGAGTGGAGCTGAGAACAGAATCCACCTCTATTCTTTTTTAAACTCCAATTGCGAGTGAATGCTTTGCAGTGTCCAAAATCCTCCTGGCCTTTACTGATCCTTGAAGTTTTACTATTTCTCTACCATTTTTGGTATATACACGTGATGCAGTTAATTGTGAGCTAAAGCTTTTTTTTTTTTTAATGTTATATGAAACTTCTTTTCAAGGTTGACAGCAGTAGTTCTGCTTACAGAGAAACTATTATCATGAAGCTTGGATATACTTCTGCCTCGAGCAAGGAGAAAACGGCAACATGGTTTTTTGTGTTGCCTCAGGAGCAATTTGGAAAGCTGACTGTACCTGTGAGTTGACTCTTGTTCCATGTGTTCGTCTCAAAATTTTATAAGGGAGACTGTTACTCTTCTCCCACCACTGCATAAATGATCTGAAGGAGTTAAGAAGGTGCCTTAGTCCTCTGGTGAGCTGTGAGAGTTACACATGGATTTTTTTTTTTTTTTAACTGCTGAATGCATTTTGGGCAGCCAAGGAAGAACGTGCCTTTAAATTCTGTAGTTGGGAATACTTAGGGAGACAAATATATATTCAGCAGAGAGATGTAAGGTTAGCGTGATGTCAGCTTCCCTTAGTATAAATCACAGATGGCCATAACAGCTATCACTTACAGAGCCTTATTCTACAACTGCAGTCATGTTATGAATGTCACAGAGATTGGGGTATAGGGTTTTTATGCACAGTTTTACAGTTCATTTAGAAGTTATTTAATAATGCTAATGTTCATAGGCTGCCTGCTAGGCTAGGTACATGATCATCATGCAGCCAGCTGTACACATTACAAAGACACAAATGTACCACAACAGAAGGTTCTAGAAGCCTAGAAACAGCCTGGAGTTCTACAAGTAGATATGGCAATGGTGAGAAGACGTCCACGAGGGAAACCGTAATACTTATCCAAGGGCAAGATTGCAATCATGTGCTGCAATATCTGGACTATCCGCTAAGCACTGATTTGCTTGCTGCTGTGTAAGCAAAGGTGCTCAGCAACTGAATGAAGTGCCAACTAAAAAAAAATAGCAGTTGAAGATTTTAGTGAAGGTGTCATCATAGATATGCATCCAAAGGATTAATGACAGCTATACAACCAACACTGCTATCTCCTAACTTAGAAATGATCAATGGTAATCTTTTAAAGACATTTTATTTATGTGTTACATGTTATTTTTGTTATCACCACATGTTTTATTATAACATATAAATAGCAGCTACTATTCTTAAAGATGCAAAATATTTTCTGTTACGGTCTAATTTTTACAAATGCCACATTCTTCTCAAAGCGTTCACCTTGGCACAGAAAATGCTCTACACTTGCTGTCTTGTCAGATGCTAGCATTTTCAATTTTTTGTGTGTGTTTTTTGTAAACTGTGTTGACATCAGTATGTAAATTATGGGACTGTGGAAAAAAATATGTATCTGACGCTGATGTCTCCCACAGTGAAGTTGGTTAGTTTGGTTTTTGTTAACAGATTTACTTTTAAAAAAAAGGTCCAATTTAAAAAAAAAAAGAAAATCAATTGAGCTATCAATTTTACAGTTGGTGCGACAATTTGGCATTGGGAAGGGAAATACAGAGCTGCTTATAGTAATTATTCTAATTTTGACAAGTTAAGAGCATCAAAAATTTGTACCCGAAGCAATGCAGTTAGTTTTCATTGGTGGAACATGCACAGTTAAGGAGGAAACTATCAGAAAGGTGGTTCCCTTAAGATTTTGAGATGGAAAAGAGATGAAGTTACCCTGTCTGTCTGTTATGAAGGAAGAGTTCCATGTCCATTTTGTTTTCGTTGTGCCTACCTTAACAAAAGCAAGATTTGACATGCCCTAGTCCTAACCATCTCCAGAAGAAGCACATTTAGCCAGAAAGAGCAACTCCTGTTCCAGTGCAGTAAAGCTAGTGTAGATGTGCTGCTCCATTTCCTTAGTTGTTTGAATATCTGCAGAAATGTAATTTAACTGAAGTCTGCAGGCCACCTGAAGGAACAAAACGGTGATCCTTAATTCACATTTCTGAAACATCGCATCAATGGGAACAGAAACAAAAATACTGGTAAACTTTCAGCCTGGACCTCTAAATAGATGACTTCACTGTGAAATCTGATTTTTCCAATAGAAACGCTTTATTGTGCACTGAAAATATTATTTTCCCATTAGAAATTTTGTGCATTTGCTTTAGAAAAATACATCTCTCAATCTGCAGTTCAGATTCTGGTTATTTTCCAAGTATTCCCATAACCAAGTATTTAGAAAGCAAAGGACAACAATCCTTAAAACAGTATTAGAGTGCAAAGAGAAAAGGTTGGCAACCTGAGGCCTCACTCAATGATAAATCTTCATTCAAAAGATTTGAAGATTCTGAAATTTTAGAACTTTTTTCTTAAATAAGTTTCTTTGCTGTAACTTTGTACGGCCATCTTAATGTTAGTAAAAATGCCACAGTGTTAGTGCCAGGAACAAACTAATAAATCCAGGTTAGATCCCTTCTTCTGTCTTAAGACATACAGGTGCTATTGCTATTGTCAGTTGACACATTTTCCTTGATCCTGTTTGGGGCAAGGGACGGCTGAGGTGATTCAAATAGCTTTAAAGCAGACATTTCATCATCTTCCAGAGTTTTGGTTTGTAATTCTTTCCAACTTCCAGTCTGTCCAACATTTGCTTAATTTCAAGGGGAAAAACAGGGTCTTCTGTTATCAGAAGTTTTTCTTCTTTAAGTTTTTTTCACTCAAACACAGGTTAATCTTTTTTGGCCTGGGGAATATCTGTCAGTTATGTAATCATTTACTCGTAGTACCATTTTTTCAGTTGGTGTGCAAATAACATCTACAGTCACAATCACTCATCGGTTAATGTAACCTACAGTAGGTTTTGATTCACATTAGGACTGTTCTATATTAACATTTGTTTTCTGCAGAATTGCTGAAGTTAATTCTGACTGCCAGCTAGAGAAAGCTTCTTCTCTTCGCTTCAATAAGTAGACCTCAGATTTTTTTCACAACTTTTTTTTTGGTCTTGTACCATGATGGTACAACCTCTCATTGTCAGGTGCACCACAGATGCATTACAACCGGTGACTAAATAAAACATAACAATGAAATGGAGTTGGACCAGTATTCAGCAAGAACATTATTACATTCTTGCGCGTTTTCATGTATTGGACCTCAGAATATAATCCAGTGCTAGTAAGGCCTAGGTAAGTGGAGAAACAATACTAGAGAGAAAATGTGTGTGTCCATCTGACTGAAAAACGGTCTGTCTCCACCTGCTCTCACTGGGCGTTGTTTTGCTATTGCTATTATTAAGACAAAAACAGGTCCTGAGTGCTCCATCACGTCAATTTGTGTGTGTGTGTGTGTATAGATATATATAAAGAGCAAATGAATATATTTTATTTAAGGGTTTTGGCAGTATTTGAGCAACGTAAGTCAGAAATAATACAGTAAAGAAGCACGATTATCCATTCAGATCATTCAGTTACTCCAAACCAGTCCCTGAAGTTGGTGTGACATAAAGCCCGACATTTTTGGCCCCTGGTGCAAGCCAGGGCTGTAAAAGTTCCAGTCCTGTCCTCCTGCAAATCAAGGCTAGTCAAGGAGTGGAACATGGTGGCTCTGCCAGCTCCCTTGGCTTTGGCTGTCATCTTTGCACTGATGACTCATGAAGCTTCTTCCATCTCTTAAAATCTTCCAGTCGTGGGTGGTAGCCTGCTTGTCTGTTGTCTCTTAGTGAGAGCCTTTCCGTCAGCTTAGAAGAAATGTGTGCAGCGGGCACTGGCCCGTTGTCCGAGGATTCTCCTTCTCCCCTCTCCATCACCATTGACACTGGTTCCCACCATGTAGGCCCTACTCTGGGATCTTTTTTTACTCTTTTTCCCTTATCACACACATCCGGAGCATCTTACTACATCTTCCCTCTCAACATGTCCAAGTCCCACAACATTCTGTAATCCCAAAGATCTCTCTCTTTTTGGCCTTCATTAATTGCCTGAGAAATGGTTAACCTGCTCTGCACAAGCATAAGCTTCTGGTGTCTGCTTTGAAGCAAGTCCTGTATTTGACCCTCCCTGTTTATTAAATGGCCTTCACTCAATCTGCACAGGTAATGCTTCCAGTGATGCTTTTATAGCTTGGCTTTCTCACCCATTTAGCTTCTCTTGGCACAACTAACAGCACCTTCATTTCTGTATTCTCTGTTCTTCTCTGCAAAACATATACACACTCTATATTTTCAAGTTCCTCAGAAGCACCTGCTTCTGAAATAGTCCAGTCAGCAAACAATGAGGTGTGTTAACTTGAATACAAGTTTAAAATGTCAAACCACTTTATTTTCTAGTAAAATTTTTAATGAAATATTCAGGCTACTGTTTGAGCAGCTATAGTCTTGGATAACTTTATAGTTGTTGCAATTCTTTAGTTTTCTGTTGAGAAAAAGATATTTTTCATGGGCAACACAAGATACATACAACCTATGGAGTGTGTGCGTGGGACGGGTTGTTCTACATAAATCTTTGATTTAGTTTAAAAAATGAAAGTTATTCAGAAAAATCTTTACAGACCACTGCTATTTCTAGCAACCTTTTTCAGCTGAAATTAAAACCATTCAAAACACAGTTTCAGCATTCTTAAAGCATATGTTTAAATTGTTTTCATTCCTTTAAACACTTTTGATTAGTAAAGCTGCAATTTTTAAATGAATTATTTGATTTTTGTTCAAATAAGACGAAATTTTGTTCATTTTTGCACCCAAATTAAGTCCGTCTTGAATTTTCAAGGTATGTGAAAATATTAAGTTTCCATTTCCCTAAACTAAAATACTTTTTTGAAAATCTGAAATTGCTACTGCACCAAAGAGCTGGTTTTTGCCTGACGTTTTTTTTGCTCTTGTTATCTTCATTCTGTTGACCTGATTTCTCTCCTATATTGTGAAGAACTGTCTTTAGTACACACTTACTGTAACACTTATGACACTCATGACAATACTAACTTAGAAGAATAATTTAAAAAAAAAATCTCTGGGCTGAAATGCTTTGAATGTTTGTCTTTTAAAAGCTTTTTATTTCCAGTGTGTTCTTAACGGAACTCCCTTCATCACATTTCTTAGCATGAATGTACCCATGGCTGCATGTACTCTTCCTTTTTTTTTTTTATGTTGTCATCATATTCTTAGCTGTGAGTTAGACAGTGTGATGTAGAGATGGTACTGATTTTATAGTTGCTTAATAATTTTTTTTTTTTGGCACAGTAAGGCTTGTTCTGAACATGGCTGGAAGAGCTACATAACAGCTGTCAGCTGCCTAACTGTTACCTCAAGAAAACTAAAAAAATCAACACCAAAACAAAAAAAAGCTCAGTACAAATTGCCTGTAATACAATTCCTTTTTAAGCGTGAGAGCCTGTTTCTTATTAGTCAGTAACAGTTTAGCAGTGTAGCCGTCACATTTGCAGTTAAAGAGAAACATCTGTCTATACCTGAGGCATCACTTGTCTGTAGAAAACGAGTCCCAATGCATTCTTATAAAATCAAACAAATTGCTTTTGAGGGGTTGCTGGTTGGGTGATTTTTGCAAAATTAGCACCAATAAAGTTATTGGAGAGAGCAAATACAAGCGCGAAGCAGATGAGTTGAAGGTGACTTCTGTCCCGTGCAGATCTCCTTTGAGCCAGCTGGGTCTCACTCTCCACAGGCTGAACAGAGAGGGCAGGTGAACGTGTCGCTCCTCCCTGCTGCGCCCGTGTAGCCAAGGTGACACAGAGGCAATTACCTGCATGTAAAAAAAGGGAGTGCAAGTCACTGGAGTGCAAGTTAAAAATAAAAATGGTAACAAGTGTTGACCCAAAGAGAGGAAGCTGTGTATTTTCCCATGGTGGTGGTGGTTTTAGGATTGCACAGTGCCCTCGAGTAATTTATAGTTGTGAGAGAGAGTTTTGCCCTTTTCAGGCTGTAGGACCTGGAGGCATAATGATGAAAAAAGATAGCGACTGTAAAGGTGTTATGAAGGGAGTTAAACACCTCTGAGGATTCCCGGAGAACACTCAAACAGAAATGTCAGGAGACTACACTGGGGTTTGCGTTTTGTTTTCCTTAACTACTGATGTTCAGATATTGATCAGTGGAATAAAGTTATTGAGCAGCTGGGAACACCCTGTCCAGAATTCATGAAGAAGCTGCAGCCGACAGTACGGAACTACGTTGAGAACAGACCCAAGTACGCTGGCCTCACTTTCCCCAAACTTTTTCCAGACTCTCTCTTCCCAGCTGACTCGGAACACAATAAACTCAAAGGTATGTCTGACAAAGGGACACAGTTCACATGTCCAGAGCTACAATTCAATGAAGTTTTTTTCAATTTTTCTTCTCTCTAGTTGCAATCCCTTTTAATGCAGTTAGTTGCAGAGATGAATGACTGCATGGGTTTTGTTCAGCTGAGAGGCAGCTTTTGGAAACGATTTTTGGAGATCCTGGTGCTTGGGCAGCCAAGGGAACATACATTATCATTGACGTGTTGAGCATATCCCCATGGTGTTCTGTGTGATGTTTCTGTACCACGAGGAACTGAGGTGTTCCTTTACTCTCGTTCTTAAACTTGTAACACAAAGGAACAGTAGAACGTCCAGTGGAAGATCTCAGCGCTTGCACTGTTCTGTTTTAGGTGAAAAATATCAGTTCAGCCAGATGCCTGCCTCATAGCACTGCCTTTAATAGACAATAGAAAGATATTAGCAACGTCAGCCAAAATGGTTTTGATGTAGCTGAGGTTTAATATCTGCTATGGATGGATTTCTTCTTTTGAAAAATTATGTGGGTCAGTTTGAATATGTGAAGTAGACCACTAACTTAATTACAGTGTGACTAGACATACACCTGTAAAATATAAGTTGCAATTATTTTAATCATATATCAAAGTCTTGTTTTACTTGATCAGGGCATTGACCTTCAATTGGAAAGGGTGATTAATGTGTGTTTAGTATAGAAAGCATTTCTCATTACAGCTCTGGAACCCCTGCAGACTTGTACTGTGTATCAGTTCTGTACCACTTGAGTACTTGGGGCCACTTACTATGGTGGCATGTAATGGTTTTCAAGTACTTGCAATTTACATATCATTACATTACCCAGAGTACTCTTCCAATTAACAGCTGTTTCATAGCAAGGCTGCTGTCTCGGCTCTGGGAGCAAAGTGAAAGGTCTAAGCAGATGCTTTTGGATACATGGAATTTTATACTCCTACTACAATAAAATTGAATAATGGAATTTTCTTGGATTTGGAGCTGATGAATAGAAATGACTGTCAAACAGTGCTGTTATCTTGTGGATACAGGAAGCACATGCATTTGAGCATACCGAATGCCAGTTTTTAAGAAATAGTCACAGAACAAGAAACAGTGCATTAAAAAAATTCTGCTTGTGCATCCCATGCCCTGCCTAAATATTTCACCATAAGGTAATGTTAATGGTTTAATTAGATATTACTTTTACTCACCCATGTCTGATGAGATACCTAATAATATTTTTGCACTTGCATCTCTCTACATTCTTTTTTCCTTTCATTTTCTTTTTCATTTACACAGGAAATAATTTTGAGCTTAGAACACTACATTGATAGTAATACTAGAAATCTATGTTATAATTTTTTTACATGGGTTTAGATGGTAATATATTTGTTACAAACTCTGAACAGTAAAAACAATTTGGGTAATAGAAGGATGAGTTTGTGGCCTGATAGACACAACGGGCTATATTACCAGGTAAAATAAATCAATGTTGCAATATAAAACTCAATGTATATATAAGGCTGTGCATTTTTGCAGTGGAGGATGATGTGTCGCACTGATTTAAACTTTGTTATGTGGGACAAACAAGACTTAAGCAGTTCCAAGGCACTTCCATACCATTATGTGTTGATCCCAGGCTACAGATTTGACATTATTGCTTCTAATGGGATGCCCTAAGATAAGCCTGGTACCTATGCCTCACTAAAATATTTAATGCCTCCAAGCAGGCTAGGTGAAAAACTTTAAAACATACAGAAAAGTTTGGATGTTTTTCTGAGGCACTGTAAGAGTACCTGTAAGTTTCAGGCTTTGATTTAATAATGCCATGATTTTAGACTTCATTATGAGAGCTTTTGTTTTCTGATCCTGGCAATGATAGAGATACTTCAAGCACATTTTTCTTAGGTATATTATTCAGCCCTCTACATGGAATCTGCATACAACATGTAAAATCTCACTGAAGCTTCTTAGGGCACTTATGGTATGCAGCCCTGATGTTGGCACCTTCGTAATGAATCAGACCCAAAATGCTTACTGAAGAACTCTTGTTATAACAAGGCAAGGGGCAGAAGTACATACAAACAATCTCTAAAAGTCATTGTTACTTTCCTAACCCAATTAACCCTTCTCTGGAGGCAGTGATTGTTTTGTGCTAATACTCTGTTTATCTGATTTCACTGTTCTAGCCAGCCAAGCCAGAGACCTTTTATCAAAGATGCTAGTCATTGATCCGGCCAAGCGAATATCAGTAGATGAAGCCTTACAGCATCCATACATTAATGTCTGGTATGACCCAGCAGAAGTGGAGGCGGTAAGTACTTCAGACTGCTAAACGCAGATATGATTCATAGATTCCTGCTGCTTTACAGCAGCTTGATAATGAGCATGCTATAAAAAACAATGTTGTTGTGACTGTGGTGGTCTTCAGATTTACATGAAATGAGATCTGTAGGGACAGGATATATCTCTTTGTTAGATTAACTGACCATAGATGGGAGCAAAAACACTTCAAGCATATGAAGCCATTTTCTGCTTTCTTCTAGACAACACGAAGAAAGGATTTTGAACGCAGTAGCTCACCTGGTTTTTCTAGCTATATAAGTCAATCTGGCAAAAGATACTATCTTTCTCTCTAAATGTTTCCTTGAGGAGAACAGCAAACATCACTTCCTATGTTTATGTTCAAGGATATACGTGGACAGGAGGAGAATTAAACAAAACAATACTGTCGTGATTTAAGACTAGCCAGCATCTAAACCCCATGCAGCTGCTCACTCAACCACTGCCTCTGGTAGGATGGGGGAGAGAATCGGGAGGGCACAAGTAGGAAAACTCGCAGGTTGAGATAAAAACAGTTTAATAATTGAAATAAAACAAAGTAGAACAGTAGTAATAAAAATGATAACAACAACAATAACAGAATATACAAAGCAGGCAATGCACAATGCAACTGCTCACACCTGCCGAGCAACGCCCGTCCCAAGCTGCAAGAGTCCCCCCCTCATTTTTATACCGAGCATGTCGTCACATGGTATGGAATACCCCATTGGCCAGCTGGGTCAAACCGGCTATGCTCCCCGCACCAGCTTTCCCTGCACTTGGCAGAGCATGGGAGGCCAAAAAATCCCCACTGCAAGCACCACCCAGCAACAACCAAAGCATCAATGGGCCATCAACGCTCCTCTCATACCAAATGCACAACACAGCACCCTCCCCAGCTACGGGGAAGAAAGTTAACTCTGTCCCAGCCAGAACCAGGACAATATCCACCCCTTATTCTATACCATCTGTGTCATGCCCAGGTCTCACATTTTCCAATACAATTAATCACCACCACTTTTCCTGCCTTTTGATATATACACATAGATATCATTCCCTTAGTCCATGGGCCATCCCTCTAAAATGTCCATTAAGTTCATTGAGTCCATGACTTTGGGCTCCATCTGTCATAACAGTCTTTCAGGGCAGGAGAGATGGTGTGTGGTGGTGGATTGTTGCATGCCGAGGCCAGGTCTGGTTCCATTATCACTGTGGTCGTCCGATTCTATCATCGTTGCACTTTGCTTGGTTTCATCAGAGTTCATTCTTCATTAATCTGGGTGATTCTTACTGCAATACCATTGATATGACATATTGCAACCACAGAAGTGATGACATACAGTATTATATAGTAATTAACATCATACAATCCAGTTCATTGGCTATTTTCACCCAAAATCAAATCCCCTTGATGTACACATTGGACCTCCCCATCCTTTCGCATTACCCACCAAGTGCACCCAGGTCCTTGAGCAAAAGCAATCCCAAGAATGGGTTTTCCCTTGCGAGAGTCAGGAGTAACCCAGACCGTCTTCCCCAGCATATTTCTTATGTGCACGACAGGGACTTTATCCCCCTCTACAGTATGCAGGAGTTTTGATTGGGCAGGGCCAGCTGGAGTGACAGATCCCCTCGTGTTGACTAACCAGGTGGCTTTTGCTAAATGTGTGTCCCAATGCTTGAATGTCCCAACACCCATTGCTCTCAGTGTAGTCTTTAGCAGTCCATTGTATCGTTCGATTTTCCCAGAGGCTGGTGCATGGTAGGGGATGTGATAGACCCACTCAGTGCCATGTTCTTTGGCCCAGGTGTCTATGAGGGTGTTTCGGAAGTGAGTCCCGTTGTCTGACTCAATTCTTTCTGGGGTGCCATGTCACCATAAGACTTGCTTTTCAAGGCCCAGGATGGTGTTCCTGGAGGTGGCATGGGGCACAGGATATGTTTCCAGCCATGGTGAGCACATAGCGCTTGCCTTGGTGGGTTTGTGGGAGTGTGATACAATCAATCTGCCAGGCCTCCCCATAATTTATATTTCAACCATCGTCCTCCATACCAAAGAGGCTTTACTCACTTGGCTTGCTTGATTGCAGCGCATGTTTCACATTCATGGATAACCTGTGCAATAGTGTCCATGGTTAAGTCCACCCCTCGATCACGAGCTGATCTATATGTTGCGTCTCTTCCTTGATGGCCTGAAGTGTCATGGGCCCACTGAGGTGTAAATAATTCACCCTTATGTTGCCAGTCCAGATCCACCTGAGCTACTTCAATCTTAGCAGCCTGGTCCACCTGCTGGTTGTTTTGGTGCTCTTCACTGGCCCGACTGTTGGGTACGTGAGCATCTACGTGACGTACTTTTACAGTCAGGTTCTCTACCCGGGCAGCAATATCTTGCCACAGCGCGGCAGCCCAGATCGGTTTACCTCTGCGCTGCCAGTTGTTCTGCTTCCACTGCTGCAACCACCCCCACAGGGCATTTGCCACCATCCATGAGTCAGTATAGAGATAAAGTACTGGCCATTTTTCTCGTTCAGCAATGTCCAAGGCCAGCTGGATGGCTTTCACCTCTGCAAACTAGCTCGATTCACCTTCGCCTTTAGCAGTTTCTGCGACTTGTCCTATAGGACTCCATACAGCAGCTTTCCACCTCCGATGCTTTACCACAAGACGACAGGACCCATCAATGAACGGGGCATATTGCTTCTCGTTTTCTGGTAGTTTGTTATACAGTGGGGCCTCTTCAGCACGTGTCACTTCCTCCTCTGGGGATATTCTGAAATCTTTGCCTTCTGGCCAGTTCGTGATCACCTCCAAGATTCCTGGGCGACTGGGGTTTCCTATTCGGGCCCGTTGTGTGATCAGTGCGACCCACTTACTCCACGTAGCATTGGTTGCATGATGTGTAGAGGGGACCCTCCCTTTTGAACATCCAGCCCAGCACCGGCAGTCGGGGTGCCAGGAGGAGCTGTGCTTCAGTACCAACCACTTCCGAAGCAGCTTGAACCCCTTCATATGCTGCCAATATCTCCTTCTCAGTTGGAGTGTAGCGGGCCTCGGATCCTCTGTATCCCCGACTCCAGAACCCCAGGGGTCGACCTCGAGTCTCCCCTGGTGCTTTCTGCCAGAGGCTCCAGGTAGGGCCATTCTCCCCGGCTGCGGTGTAGAGCACATTCTTTACATCTTGTCCTGCCCGGACTGGCCCAAGGGCTACTGCCTGAACTATCTCCTGTTTAATTTGTTCAAAGGCTTGTCGTTGCTCAGGGCCCCATTTGAAGTCGTTCTTCTTCCTGGTCACTTGATAGAGAGGGCTTACGATCTGACTGTAATTTGGAATACGCATTCTCCAAAAACCCACAAAGCCTAAGAAAGCTTGTGTTTCCTTTTTGCTAGTGGGTGGAGACATGGCTGTTATTTTGTTGATCACATCCATTGGGATCTGACGACGTCCGTCTTGCCATTTTATTCCTAAAAACTGGATCTCCTGTGCAGGTCCCTTGACTTTACTTTGTTTTATGGCAAAGCCGGCCTTCAGAAGGATTTGGACTATTCTCTCCCCTTTCTCAAAAACAACTTCCGCTGTGTTGCCCCATACGATGATGTCATCAATGTAGTGCAGGTGTTCCGGAGCCTCACCCTGTTCCAGTGCGGTGTGGATCAGTCCATGGCAAATGGTAGGGCTGTGCTTCCACCCCTGGGGCAGTTGGTTCCAGCTGTACTGGACACCCCTCCAAGTGAAAGCAAACTGTGGCCTGCACTCTGCTGCCAAAGGGATTGAGAAGAACGCATTAGCGATGTCAATGGTGGCGTACCACTTGGCTGCCTTTGACTCCAGTTCGTATTGAAGTTCCAGCATGTCCGGCACGGCAGCACTCAGTGGCAGCGTGACTTCGTTCAGGCCACGGTAGTCTACTGTTAGTCTCCACTCTCCATTGGACTTTCGCACTGGCCATATGGGACTGTTGAAGGGTGAGCGAGTCTTGCTGATCACTCCTTGGCTCTCCAGTCGATGAATCAGCTCATGGATGGGAAGCAGGGAGTCTCGGTTGGTGCAGTATTGCCACCGGTGCACGGTTGTGCTAGCGATCGGCACCTGTTGTTCTTTGACTCTCAGCAACCCCACAACAGAAGGGTCCTCTGAGAGACCAGGCAAGGTAGACAGCTGTTTAATTTCCTCCGTCTTCAGGGCAGCTACACCAAAAGCCCACCGGTATCCTTTTGGGTCTTTGAAATACCCCCTCCAAGGTAGTCTATGCCAAGGATGCACGGAGCCTCTGGGCCAGTCACCATGGGGTGCTTCTGCCACTCATTCCCGGTTAGGCTCACTTCGGCCTCCAACACAGTTACCTCTTGGGATCCCCCTGTCACTCCAGAAATACAAATGGGTTCTGCCCCTCTATAGCTTGATGGCATCAGGGTACACTGTGCACCGGTGTCCACGAGAGCCTTACACTCCTGTGGGTCTGATGTGCCAGGCCATCAAATCCACACAGTCCAGTAAACCCGGTTGTCCCTTTCCTCCACCTGGCTGGAGGCAGGGCCCCTCTAGTCCTGGTCATCGTATCCGTTACTCACTTCGTGTAAGTATGAGTCAGAAGTGCCTTTATTAAGGTCGGAAGTGGAATCAGCCCTTCTACTTTGTCTGGGGAACTGCTCACTGGAGACTGGAGCAGCAGTTTTCCTGGAAGAATCCCCTTTTGTAGTTGGTTTTCCTTGCAACTCACGTACCCGTGCCTCTAGGGCTGAGGTAGATTTTCCATCCCACTTCCTCATGTCCTCTCTGTGGTCACGCAGGTAAAACCACAGGGTGCCCCGGGGTGTGTACCCACGATATCTGTTCTCTTGAGCAGAGGGACACTTACTCCTAATGGCTGAGACACTGGCCCATGCAGGTGGGGAGCAGGACATGTCCTCTTTGAGTTGGTGGACCTATCGAGACAGCTTCTCCACAGCAGAGACACAGGCCCGTAGGGAGGAAGAGAGACTTTCTTCATATTGCCGGAGTTGGCCAGCCAGTTCATCCACCATTTGTTCCTCCCCATCTTTCCAGGTCATTATTGCCAATGAGTTTGCATGCGACGCTGGTGCGATCCGTACAAACTTCCGCCATGTGGGTCCAGTGCATTTGGCTTCATCTGGATCTTTGGGTAACTGCTTGTTGTTCAGGTCATCATAAAACACTTCCAGCACGGCTAATTCCCTCAGGTACTGGATACCTCTCTCCATGGTGGTCCACTTGCCTGGGTGGCATATAACATCTTCCTTGAAGGGATACCTTTCCTTCACGCCTGACAGGAGTCGCCTCCAGAGGCTGAGGGCTTGTGCCCCTTGTCCAATTGCTTTGTCAATGCCCCCTTCCCTAGAAAGGGATCCCAGCTGCTTGGCTTCCCTACCCTCGAATTCCAGGCTACTGCTCCAACATCGGAGCAGCCAGGTGACAATGTGCTTGCCTGGACAACGTCTGAAATCTTTTCGTGTATCTCGCAGCTCACTCAGAGATAGGGATCAGGTGGTTACCTTCTCATTTACGGGTTCTGCCTCCTCCTCCTCCTGTTTTCATGATGGCTCTGGTTCATTTTCATCCCTTAGTAAACGAGCTGACTTTCTTGTGTATTTCCTCTTTTGTATAGGGGTGACTGATACGGGCACAGGTTGGTTCTCTGTCACTGGGGTTGGGGTAGCCTGCCATGGGGCCTGTTGTTTTATCATCAGATTCAGAGACCTCTTCTTCCCCTTGGGGGTTCTGAGTGGTGTTGAACAGGGCTCGGTAGGCGTGGGCCAAGCCCCAGCACATTGCAGTGATTTGTGTCTCCCTAGAATGGCCAGGGTGACAGCATACTTTTTCCAAATATTCTACTAATTTTTCAGGATTCTGCAGTTGTTTAAGGGTGAAGTTCCAAAACACTGGGGGTGCCCACCATCCTACGCATTTGCCCACGCTATCCCACACACCCTGCCACTCATAACTATCCAGCCTTGGGGCAGATCTCTGGATGATATTCTTAAATTGCTTGTTAACCTTGGATAAAACCAAAACAATATTCCCAAGGAGCACCAACAGATGTATCTTAACTACCCAGGGATGTTCAAGATACTGACAAGTTGTTGTAACGAAGGAGAAAACATCATAGAGAAAAGTAGGGAAGGGGCCATTCTGTATTTCCGCCATAAAAAAACCTCTCAGAGGAAGAAGTATAATTGCTAATTATCTCCATGAAGTGGTACCCAAAGTACAGTAATGGCTTCAGTATAAATCCCAAATACCAAATAACGCTCAATGCCAGTGTTTTAATAACAAATCTCCCAGGAAAAACATCACTAATCACTGCAGAGCACAGCAGACTGCAAAACCCAACACCAGTCTTTAACAAGTACAGCAAAAACAAGAGCATGGTGCAGAAATATTGAGAACATGATGAATCAGTATTGTGACTGGCAACTGTTAACAGATACAAATTCCTTAACATGCTCTAGTTAATCTGTTGTTATCTCAATCCTTCATGCCCCATGTTGGGTGCCGAAATGGACTGTTGTGGTTTAACCCCAGCCAGCAACTAAACCCCACGCTCTCCCTCACCCCCTCCGCCCCCTCCCTCCGGTGGGATGGGGGAGAGAATCGGGAGGGCACAAGTAGGAAAACTCACAGGTTGAGATAAAAACAGTTTAATAATAGAAATAAATGCAAGCAGAACAGTGATGATAACAATGAGAACAACAAGAATAACAGAATATACAAAGCAGGCAATGCACAATGCAACTGCTCACTGACCGCTGACCCTGTGTTGCAAATGGGGGGGCGAGGCCCCCCCCCCCCCCGTTTTTATATTGAGCATGACGTCACATTGTATGGAATACCCCATTGGCCAGCTGGGTCAGCCACCCCGGCTATGCTCCCGCCCCACAGCTTCCTGTGCACCTGGCAGAGCATGGGAGGCTGAAAAGTCCCCAGTGCAAGCACCACCCAGCAACAGTCAAAACATCAGTGGGCCATCAACTCTCCTCTCATACTAAACCCAAAACACAGCACCCCAGCCACCAGAAAGAAAATTAGCTCCATCCCAGCCAAAACCAGGACAAATACAAAATTCTGATGTCGGGATTCAGAAAAATCTTAGCAGGACATAAATTATTCTTTAAAATGAAGCAGGGGGCTCATGCGTTTTCCTGGGCCAGGGTTCAATGTTCAGTATCATGTACACTATGTGCAAACAGAAATGGAATTTTTCTTATAATCCTGCCATGTTCTAGACACCTCTCCACATACCTTGATGAGGCTGGTGTCAACAGGAATAAGTGCAATCTGTAAGCCCTTCAGTGACATGGTATAATAGGTATAGTTATAAATTCAGAGATGTTCTCTGTAATACTATATATGAAATCTATGAAAACAGCTCAGTATTTCAACAAGTTTAGAAATCTTACTTAACCACAATAGGAAACTAAGATCCTGAACCCTGCAAAATTAAATCACTGCTCTTTAGTGATATGCTCCAATTCAGTGTGTGTGTTCTTCAAAGTGCAGTAAACTTCAAAAGTAAACAGAATGCACAAAACCCCATCAAATTTCACATGCATAGGATTTTTGCAGAGTATGTTACTTAGGAGTGCTTTATAGGGGATGATTCTGCTATCTAGAGAGCCTTCAGTTTTTGTGTCCTGTTTAGTTTTCTTCAAGAAAAAAGTTTGTCAGTCTGAAGCGTAAACATTTGATACCGTGCAATATTTTACCCCCTGGCATGTGCATTTTAGTTTCACATCCCTCTTGAAGATCTCATTCCATTGCCAGATACTTTTGTTGTATTTCCATGCATTTCTTAACTCCATTTTACAGAATTACTCTAATGTCAGAACTCAGATTTGGATCCCTCTTTAGATGTGCTTTGCCTGTGAATTTAACTATGGAGAGCCACTTCTGATGCAGAACAGGAAGGGAATTTGGGACAGTGGATATTTTGATGTAATGATTTGCCCAATTTCCAAATTAGTTGTATTTCAGATTGAAGTGGAGGTTCAGTTTTTGTCATAATGAGGTTGCCCTTTTAGAAGAAAAACTTGCCACACATGCCTAGAATTACAGCTGATATTGAACCTCGTATTACTGTCCTCTTACGCAGAGATCAGAGGTACATCTATGGCTGAAGAGACAATGGTTTAATTTCTGGTTGTACCATAGAGTCTTGACATGATCTAGAACAAACCACATCCTTTCTCTGGATCATGACTGTAAAACAGGAATAATAATTTTGCCTGTCAGGTGAATTGGCTGGAAACTAATGAGCCCACTAGCTTTCAAAAGCCTGCAGTAATTACATTCTAGTTCATTGAGGCATTAGTCTCTCACATGCACCTTCTATCACCATAGATACCTGTGCAAACGTGGTGCCACATACTATCAAATCACATTCCTTGCATTTTCACTGTTGGCTGCATTTCATTGCTCAGTAAATGACTACAGAAGGTATAAAGTAGTAGAAAACCAAACTGTCATTGCTCCCATAGCACCTCGAATAACATGAGCTGAACATCAGTGTCCTCAGTTGCTTTCTCTGTCTCTCTTAGCTTCCAAAACATGCTATATCTTGTCAGTAACATACTATAGAATCATACTAATACTTTTGTCATGAGTACTTTGACAGTGAAGTGTTATTGAATCGAACGCCAATCACACTATGGTACAGAGACCCTTCTTCTCTTGGGATCACAGCAGGTTAAAAACCAGGAAGGTTCAGGTTGTGTGCAATGTCACCAATAAAAGAACATGTGATTAATAAATATTAATTGTATTTTGTCAGAGTGCTAGGAATTTTAGAAAGAGCCTGGCTTCACTTAACACTCATTATTTTTCCAATATAATTTTCTGAGGGAAAGTTAAACTGGAAGACTTTCTTTTCGCGATTAATAGTTTATTAAATTCTAAAATTCCATCTGTTCGTGCTGACACACCTTCAGTAGCTAGCTGTGAATCATTTACTAATTATTTTCTGGAGAAAACTTAACTCAGTTGGATTTTCTTTGCTCTTGATTCAGCTGTTGAAGTGCAGTCAATCCGTGTTTTTCATCAGCGTTGTCTCGATGATGGAATAAGTTTCTCAAACAGATTCATGGAAGATTGGTGGCTTTCTGTTCTTTCTCAAAATAGTGTCCTGAGGTTCTGGGACTGCAACTAACTGGCAGTGCCTCTATGAGGAGTAGTTGTTGCTACACTACAGAGAAAGTTTTACTTGTGCATCCGTGTTACAACTTGCCACTTCTGGCTGGACGCTTGATGTCTGATCGGCTATTAGTTCTTTACAAGACAGCAAGGTACCTGTATGTGATAAACTTATTTGTTGGTAACACAAGTGATTTAGTGCTTCAAGCATGAAGTAACTTGTTTCCTCTTGTAAAAAGCTGTGCTGGTGTGCACAACAGGCTGTGTCCATCTGTCTGTGACCTCAGACATGGACCAGGGGAACTTAGTGTAACATCCAGAATACCTTTTGGAGTATCTTGTAACACTGCGCTGACATCTGATGTCTTAAATGATTACAGTTTTGTGCAGTAGTTTATATTATGCTGTAAGCCCCAGGCTCTGCATCGTGCTAATTCCCTTCTTCTACTTCTGTGTTACTTCTTGTTGCGATTTTGTGTTATTACGGGTATTGGATAAAGAACTGAATTACTATCACAAGAGTCCTTGCATCTCTCTCAAATAAATACTTCACTGAAATATCCACCTTGTTACAGTTGCAGAAGAGTTAGAATCAAATTCAGTAAACATTTCCTAACGCCATGCATTAAGCATGTCATGGGCAATGGGGAAATGACTGTCGTCTTATGTATTTTTGTTAGATCTTGCCGACTTTGTAGCAGGGGTGGGAGTTGGTACTCATCTAAAAACGTCCAACAAATGAGCTCTTTGAGAGGTAGGTACTTTTGCTGATTCATTTAATAATCTGACTCTGTGAATTTGTCTATACTGAACTAAACCACAGAAGTTATAGTAGAGTACAATTGCACAGAGTAATAGTATTTGAATGACATGTAAAAACCTAGAAATGGTTTTCTGGCTCATTAATGTTAGTTTTTGCAAAAAAAAACCTCAGGGACATTGATACGAAGAACAGATTGCGGTCTGATTCTTCCAGGTTGTGTACATCTTAAGCTTCCCATTCCAATTTGAATGGAACAAGTCATTTTTCCCTGTCTTGGTAAGGTATTTTATTAATGTGTGCTATGAAAAACAACTGCACGAGCACATTTCATCAGTAACTTTTCTAATGGATCTCTGGATCTAGCCCACTGAATTTTGGAAGGTGGAAATGGAATTTGCATCTGCCACTGGACCTCAGTTCTGCAGCTGAACCTGTTTCTAGATGTAAACCAGAAGACAATTCTAGATCAAAGCACTGTTGAAGTATGTTGAAATCCTCATGCTACTAGTCTAGGTTCTTTTTGTCCACAAACTATGCCGTAGTTTGTGAAGCTTATAAAAATGCCTCATGGGAAAGGTAGAGAAATGTGTACTGATCATTAACTGTTTCACTGAATGCAGTTAAGAGTTTGTCCCAGTGTGGTCTCAACTTTTTGTGCCTACCTATCTCAGCTGCGTTTGGGAGCCAGCTTTTATAAATGAAGGACAAAAGCAAATTAAAGATTACAGTCTAAATAGTTTTTTCAAACCATTTAGCCCCATTTTTCCTTACGATTATTCATGTACATATGTGGGATCTGTGTTCATGATTGGAATAGGTTGAAAAAAGATTTATGCGAACGTATATCGGCCTAAGGCGAGTCTGCTACTATAAAGTTTCTGTTCTCAGTGTGTAATAAGTTGCATGAAATTGTTTGTGTTCCCTATCTGGAAGATTTCCAACCCAGGGAAGAGGTGCTGATATTTCCTCTTTCCATGTCAGTCTTGCAAACTTACATAACAGTAAAGTAATGGAAAGAGATTGAGCCTATGTGGAGCACAGTAGCCGTTCTTATTCAAACTAATGTCCTTTGCAACATTTGTTCAACTCTTCTCTATTTCTTAAAGGTATTGTCTCATATTTTGATTATCAGGAGACTGGGCTATTCTAACACTTTGCTGCTTCAGTTAGCTGATAAACCAGTTAATGGATTTTGCATTTGCATTCTCTGAGTATTCAGTTTTACTCTTGTTTTATATTCTTTTTCCTTATTTCACGTTGAAATTCAGAAGTACTATTTTTACTATGTTGGCCATTTTTGAAGCATTTGTCCCCTGGTATCTTTTGTTAAAGATGATCTTTTGTTAAAACAGGTTTTAGGTGGGCATTTGTGTTTTGTATTTCACTAGAAATGCCGCCGTCAGTCAGGATGAGATTTGGTCCTTTTTTTTCCCCCTCTTTTTGTGGATTTTCCTTGAGGTAATCATGAGCCTTACTAGTTTACAATTGCTTGCTCCTGCATTTTACAAACATATGGTTTTGGAGCCTATGAATTTTTTTTTTACAATTGCTTTCAGTGAGTCTTCTCTTGTGTCAGAATCTGGCTTCTGCAACTGGTCTCTTCCAAGGTGCGTAAATTTTTTTCCTGTCTGAGAACAAAGCTTTAGAGACAGAAATTTAAGAAAAGCCTGGTCATCTTTGACTCAATAAAAGCTCAACACTTCAATTCTCTGTTGTCTGGGTTCTGACCTGAGCTGAATTACATCACTCCAGGTGTGAATAACAGGCAGATCAGAAATCCTTTGTCAGGCAGAGGGATCAGGAGCACTTTACAGAAGCTTACTAGGTACTGCGGTGTTCTTCATCGTTTCCTCTCTTTGTTTACACAAGGAAGTACATTGTATTTGGGGATGTACCTGTCTATTAGATTTCAAGTAATAGCTCTGTTGATTCCAGGCGAAGGGAGAAGAAAAGCCGAAAGCCAGATTTTACATTCTGTCTTTCTATATCACAGACAACAGGTACTAACCGCAGTTTTTGCTTTACCTTCCCCAAGCAGGCCTTCTCTCTTCTTAGATGAGCACTTCACCCCACTAGATCACAGCTTCAGAGATCTGCATCTATTTCATGGGCTAAGTGCCAGAGGGTACCACAGGAGGAGCCTTAGCTATTGACTGCAAAGGATGGAGTGGGGGGAGGAATAGGAGAAAGAATGGACTAGCAAAGATGAATATTCAGTCCCTTCCTTCAGGAAAGTTTGCAGAGGACCAGCTGGCACCTTAATAAATTCTCCTTTAGGATTTGCAGCATGACGAGGCTCTATGAAGCAACCCTGCTTTTTCACAGACTGCCCTGCAAACGTGCAGGCCACGGAACCTGACAAGAGAGTGATTGGAAAATGAGTGATGGAGATGCTTTTGGTCACTTGCATTGTGCTTAACTTCCCATTATTTTTCCCAATTGCCCCTCTGGGACTTAGAAGCCTGTACTGTGTTGCATCTGCCCACATTCACTGCACTCTCTTGTAGCACTTGGTAAGCACTTTTCCACAGTGAGGTCTTTCATCATGTGACTAAAGGTTTGGTAGTGGGATGTTGGGGGTTTTTTTTTGAGTCCTCCTCCCATAGTGTGTAACATCAGGTAGGATTCCTTCGACTGTCAAAAACCCTGTACAATAGGAATAATAGAGAAATTAGGATACAGACGTATTAAACAAGATGGCGTTTTCAACCGGTATAGCATTGGGGGAGATTTAGTTAGATTACTCCTTCTCCCCAGTAAATGGCTCCATCAGAAGCAGCTAGGCATCTGTTGTACAGTATTCATTTGGTTCAGAGGCCTAGGAGGACAGGTAACTGAAAGCATTTAATGCGACAGGAATTTTGAAGTGAGCTGTTGCAATATCATGAAGTGTCAGTGTGTGCTGGAGTAGACCATGAAGAGCACTGAAGACAGTTCAGGGAATAAGCAGAGAATGTGGTGTCAAAGTTTAACCTGGAGGTAACGACTCTCTACGTCTGCCCAGATTTACAGCATTATGAATGAGAGGGGAACAGATAAAATAGCCCTGTCCAGTTAAAAAGCAGACTAGTGAGACAGTTACAGTCCCTTTTTATAAGACTATTAAAAGTTTATGGTCTTTCACAGGCTGTATGGGGGCAATAAAACTATTATGTCTCATTCTTATGGGCAAAGACTGTGACACAAATGGGAAGTGGTAGGAATGCAATACCCTTTCCCCCCTGATGCATAACAGCATTAAACTCTTCTGGTTGGCCTTAAATGCCATGTTATGATTCCCTGATACAGAGAGGAAGACGGTATGTTATTAGATGTGGTACTTGCTATTCCCTAACAGCAGAAGGTTACACAAACAGCGCTGTGACTCTCCCACAGACTTCTGCATAAAAACAAACCACATCCAGAGCCCTCAATAGCTCTGAAACAGTCATCATATTACATTTCAAAACAGGCCTTGCACAGTTTTTAAGCTTACCTGTGGAGTGAGTGGGTAAGCTAGATTTTGGATTTAGAGGAAATTCTTATGTCTAACATACTAACCTAGTTAGCCAGCTTCTTTTGAGCCCACTCAGCTTGCCGCAGTATCTTTGATAATAAAGTCACAGCGTTAAGTTCGCCAGAGCATACATCATTGCTCTGAAATTAATTAGAATAGTGTTACTCACAGTTAAGATAATTTTTGTATTCAACCAATTATAACTAAAATACTTGTTTTTAAAAAATATGAACACATACAGATAATATATGTTTATGATGGTGTGGAATTCCTAAGACTCTAGGAATTGTTGAAATCTGTCACCTAATTTATATGTAGGGAAACCAGATGTCAAAGGGGAAAAGTATTATTTACTACTATTAAATGGGAAATCTATTGTAAAATCAGAATAGGAACCTATAGACCTTACTTCTCTGTTTTATATTTCAGTTAAAGGTTCCTTCTTCCTGAATGTTATATGCAGAAACTGTCTCGGTTCCACTTTTAAACAAATATTACATTTATTAATCTTGTGTTATGATATTTACTTTACCTACATAACAATTATTATCGTATTATCATATTATCATGAATATCATTATCATATTATCATGAATAAATGAGACACATGATACCTTTTCTCCCTCAAAGTGCTCTTGTTCTATTTTTAGGAAAGAAGACATTTCCAACATCTCTTGCCTCCACATGTAGACTATCCTGTTTATTGTAGATAATCTCAATATCTCCCTGATGACATACTAGCTTCTCTGTTTTCTTGTCTAAAAATGTTGTGCTTGAGACTCTGTTTTCATTTACACAGCTGCCTTTTTTTGAAGTTGCTATACATTCTTATCCTTCATTGAGATGATCTGTGAATAAATCCCAAATCTGATATTTAATTTTTCATATCTCCCCTAATATTTATGCGATGCTGCCTATATGCATGTCACTGTTTTTATCCCAAAATGTGTAAATTGTTTGTGAACAGAATGAATTCCTAGACACGTGCTTTAGAGTAGCTTTAGCATTGCCACCTGGGTGGCTCTGAAATCAAATTTCAGAACACTTGTGCTGGTTGTTCTCTAGGACTGCGTTGCCTTGAGCTGCTGGTATCCAATCTAATTCCTTTCATATTGTTGGCATTAGAAATAACTTTGAATGGGAGAGATACCTACTTATTGGTATCGAAGTCACATTCTTATGCAAGACTGTGGCTGCTTTCTATTCCTCCCCTTAATTTTTCAATTATGATGTTAGTTCATTAAAAAAATAACAAAGTATTTTTTGGCCAAAAAGATCTGCTTGCACATTTCTGGAAGATGCTATCTTAGAAGAATTTTTGCTGTTAGGGGCAATTGTTTAGGACTTAATCTTGCACATTTTTTCTTCACCTATAAATGACTTCGTTTTGGAACATTTTGAGTATCCATGTGATCTCATATTGGTTTGTACTTGAGAACAGTATTGTTCCATTCCATGGGAACAAATCTAGTAGCAAAAGTTGCCATAGATTATCTGTTGTTTTCTGTTAACTGGTTTCAAAATTCGTCTTAGATTTTACTGTACTTGTAGTTATTGCTTGTTATCTGATATATGCCATCCACTAGAAGAGAGATTTCTTAGAAAACTGAAAGATTAGATGTTAAAAATATTCCTTTTAAGTATTTCTCTATGTTGACAGAATTTTACAACAGTGATAGATTTTGTGGGGTTTTATTCACTGTAACTCACATTGCTTTTGTATTGGTTTTATTTTCATAGGATTTATATTTCACTGGGCTATCTCTGCATCTAGGACCACCCACGAGGGGCTGAGTTGTGAATTATCATGCATTCTTCTGTGCATGAACCTGTGTGTTACCTTTTATTAATGTGATGCTGTTTCCTACAATGCTTATGAAAAGAGCTTGGTTTGCAGTTCTCAGTCCAAGGTCCTGTCCAGGATAGAAACTGCTGCTGTATTGTCTTAGCCCTGTATAAACTATCTGTGACCAGCCGTTAAATACAATCTGTTCAAATGAATTTCAAGTTTCATAGGGTGTCATAAGGAAGAAAAAAAAAAATCACCCCTCTCTTATTTTACCTTGAGTGCTGAGCATCTATGATGATGGAGAAGTGCTTCTGGAGAGCTCTGTGATCTTGGCAAACAGCACTTCAAAGAAGGTGTCACCTTCACTACATGTGACACTTCATGGCAAAATCGAGGCTGTCAGGTTGTGCGTCTTTTCTGGTATTCTTTTCTCTTGCTCAGCCCTGTGTGTATAGATGTTGTATCTAAACTCTTTGGTGATCTGCCACAGGGTTTTTTTAGCCATCAGTTACAGGGTTTGGTCTTCTGCTTAGAGGTTGATGGTGCACATCTGTTGTCTCACAAAAGAAGCTTGCAGCTCTGCTTCGTACAAGCACGGATATTTCCTCTAGTCAGCGACATCTATCCATTTATAGCTGAATAATTATGGAAGCTGAACACAGCTTTTGCAGCAATCTTTGTTAATGTCAGTAAGAAGTAGTGGTTAGAGAATAAAGAAGTATTTTTTTTTTCTTTTTCTTTTCCAAACCAAAGCTTTTTCCAGTTTGCTGTTGTACGTGTCTGCAAGCTGTTCAGTCATCTGTACGTAGCCAAGTAATCTTGACTCCTGCTGCATAGTATCCTTACAGTTCAGCTGTTCAAAACCAGCTCAGACCACAGTTTCTTTGATGCATACTATGCGTGGAGTTTTCCAATACACTCTGCAAAGAGTCCAAGGAACAAACGGGCACAGAGGCACCTCTTCCATATCCGTAGTTGAGATCATGCCCAGACCACTGTGGAATCCCTGGGCAATACAGGGTGAAATCCAAGGCCCTTGGACACTTTGCTCTCTAGCTAAAGAGACTTCAGGCCTCTGGTGACAGCACACTAGCGTACTTTGGCTTTTGCACTGCAAAAATAAATATATAAATGGTATCAGTAACACAGTCTAGGTTGTAGCAAAACACAAAGGAGTTTTTATATTCACCTGTTATGAGGATCTAAGCCATTTAACAAATTGTTTAACCTCACACCATTAATTTTTACAGCCTCCATTGCCTCTATTATTTGTATATTGCTAATTCTGTCATTACCTTGTATACCGCTCCACAACTACTGCTCCAAGCCCTGCGATTCTGGGAACAGATGCAGAATCAAGCCTTGCTCCTGCCAAGCTTTCTAAAAACAGCTCATCCCAAGGTCTTCACTGTGCTGGCACTAACCCTGCAGAGGCAGGGACAGAGATGGCAGGATTTATTCAAGTGTGAGCTCCAGCCCATTCAGTTTGCTTTCTGGCAGTGGCATACAAACCAATCCATGTTGCTTTGGGAAAGTGAGAATACATCAGCCTCAACATATGTTTTGCTTTTTTCCCTAGTGAAAAGCTTTTCCTCCCTGGATATTAGAAAGGTATTTAACAAATCTGGGAGTCTCCTGATGTTTATCTGACCACGTGAAAAAACTGTGGTGTTTTGGTTTGGGTGTTTTGGTTGGTTGGTTGGTGTTTTTTTTTTTTTTTAGAAAAAGGTCCATGTGGATATTTTCTGGGTTTTTTTTTGTAATGTTTATTATATTCAATGAATGTTAAATTTAATGCAAAAATATTTTAAAAATCCATTTGTAAAATGTAAAAGCCAAGAACCACTGAAACAACAAAGTATTATTTTAATATCTACAAGAAAAATATAATTCATGCCTTCTCTTCCGCATCCAAAAATAGATTCTATTCTTTGTTATTGTTGCCAATGCAATTGCTTACAAATCAATCTGATTTGGGGAGAAAATGGCTACCTTAAACTGAAGCTAGATGCTGCCACCCATAGGCTTGATCCACACTCCGCTTTGATTTAATGCTAGTTTAACCATACTTTTTCTGAAACCTGTAAACTAAACCATGTAACTCTCAGTTGGGATGTGCTGTATGAAGGATTTATAAGGAAGTCTATAATACTGCAGCTGCATCCACATAGAAAATTAATAATGATGAACTCAGTCATTTTCTAAGGCATTTGTGTTAGACAGCAGAGTCATTTTTAGGCCAATCTTTGCACCAAGACTGAAATCAGGTGCCCAGGAGGACCCAGGTATGGCAGCTGCTCTGTCTGCTCCATTGCTGTGACAATACTTGTGTTAAAAACATCTCTTCCTCCCTCTAATTTTAGAAACTGGTTAAAAAAAAAAAACAAAACAAAAACCAAACAAATTAACAGAAAATGGGCATTCAGCCTGGAGGGGATTATCTAGGTTGATAACAATGTATTAAGCTTTGTGGTTCTCATTAAGATTAATGAGGATCGTGGGAAAATAAATTCATTCCTGAAACTGTTGTGGTATTCTCAACTCAGCTCTGTGCCTTGAATCAATGAAAATATGTCATAAGGGCTCGTTTCCTTTTATCAAGGAATTTAGATGGGAAAGCTTCACTTCTCCCAGCACAAGAGCGCTGGCCTGGCCTCTCAGCAGAGCTCCATTCACCTATGTTCTGCATAGGCTTTAGTGGTTATAGATCCTGCCTCTATATATAGATTCTCCTATAGATCCTGAAGAGGAGGGATTTATTATGTCATTATCACACTGAATATTTGTTACCCTTGGCTCTTGTGTTCCTGCTGAGAGCCATGTTTTATAGCTGTGGGTTCTGCTAGCTCACAAATAAAGGTCTGCAGTCTAAACACTGGTACAGCAGTAGAATGCTGTGCAGGTGCTATTTCTGGCATCCTGCAGTGTGTGAAGTAGAGAGTTTGGTTGTTCTTCCTTGATTGTCTTCATAGCAAAATAGGAGTTTGGTAACAAATGAGATTATTCCGGGCTCTCTCCCTGGAAAATGTCTTTATTTCGAGAATGTGTTAATCTAGGAAATAATTACTGCTGCTTTTCTTGTTGCCTATTAGCCAATTATGCCTGCTTAAGACATAGCTGAAATAAATTAGAAGAGACATAAGCCAAAGATTTTGTGGTTGTGTGAACTGAGGAGAGGAATGTGCATCTGATCACTTGTTCCTTTTGATTCTGTAATTTGTGTTTGGGAATTGAAGTAGTGAAGGAATCTGTCCTCTTATTTCTGGCTGGGGGAGAAATACACCTGTTTTTCTATGGAAGGTGTAAAAAAGAGTGTTTACACTTGGTAGGAGCAATTTTACCCCCAGCCTGTGCTTTTTGTAAGCCCCTCCCTGTAGCTTTTAGAAAGAAAGGTACTTGCAGGATATTCTTGTCCAACTTGGTTTACCTGCTTTCCTTCCACCTGACAGAGAAGCAGTGGGTCTGTCGCTGTGATTCAGACTACAATGCCAAATGTCTCCCCTACTGCTACCATAAAAGCCAAGAGCCAGCTATGTAGTGGAGCTGACAGCCTTTGTAAGTCTCCTGTAAATTCCTAGCCCCCCAGGGTTTCCTTGCCTTTGCCAGCTTTCTCCGCTTTCCCCCGGTAGGAAATGCATGCTGCAGGGCTGGCTGAGTGGCTGAGCAGCAGTCCAGCAGGCCCAGCTGGAGGAGTGGAGCTTACTTACCACATTCTGCTGGTCAATGATGAGGCTCACCTGCACTTTTTTGTAGCGTTCAGCTCCCTGATATCACAATCAGCAAAAACGGAGTCCCCACGGAGATTGCATCAATTTTGGTTGAATCTAGCTTAAGCTTCAGGACTGGCTGGAAGGGACCGAGTTGTTACGCTGAGTAAGAGAACAGCTGCATTGGTTTTGGACTCAGACTTATTTGGTTGTCTTACCTTGCTGATGTAGAGAAACCTTAGGTATCCCTGCTGAGCCTGGCACTCTCTTTAACTCATGGCATGTGTTTCAGGTTCCCTCTCTGCACCTTCTCAGACTTGGCAATCCAGGACATCACCTAATCCATTTGTCTTTAGCCCCAATACGAATGTCACTCTGCAGGAACTTCTCTTGTTTTCAGTGGACTTGTCCAGTTCAGCTATCATATAATTTTCCTGGTCCATATTATATCACTGAGCTATTACTTTCTCAGTTGTAGCATGCAAATAGCTTAATGTACAGATGGTGTTAGAGTCCTGAGAGCAAATTCTCAACTTCTTAGTGAATCAGAAAACAGCTTGGTAAATGTGCATTTAATAGTAGGATGTTTTGAAAGGGATGCAATGGCTGAATGCCCAAGATGAAAGTTAGAGGAAATACTTAAGAGTGAGAAAAGTATTGTCGATCTTGTTTCCATCTTCATTAGATACTCTTACTTTGGATGCTGAAGCTTCTTGGTATAAGGAAGGAGGAAAGAGTCCTCTGCCTTGCTTGGCTGCTGTATTTGGCGGCTAACATCAGGAGAGACAATGAACACATGGCTTAGTTGCCCAATGAAAGCAGGTATTCAGGCTCTTGGAAACTCTAATGCCTTTGTCTCAGTAAATTCCAGGATCTGCTACTTCTGTGACATTCTCATCAAATAAAAAATACAGTAAAAAATAAAAAACCAAACCTTTCTGGTCAAAGCAAAGTTACTTAAAAATATGTATACTGGAATTTGGAACGCGGATCAGAAATTCTGGCAGGGAGATTTACTTCAAAATTAGAGTTACTCTGAGAAGTTTGTGTAGCAGCGAGTATGATGTCTAAAGGGCAACTTAAAAATTAATATAGTAATATTTCTACTAATTAATCAGGATTGGTATTTGTCTGGTACTCTGACTGTACTTTCTCTGCCAGTGCAAACAACCTGCGTGTGGAGTTTCTGGGCTCAGTATAAGCACAATGGCATTGTTGACCTGGGTTCTATTTCAACTGCAACTATGCCTCTTGTTTAAAACAGGAAAAGGGAGAAGTATATTGATTTCTGCTACATAAAGAATTGAATTCCAGAAGTGTTAATCCCTTTAATATTCAAATGTGTTTCATGTGGTTTTGCATGTACAAGATGGATACAAAGAGGGAGAAGAGAATTTATCTTTACTTAAATAATTACTCCTAATTATTTACAATATAACAGACAATCAACTAAATAGCTTTGTTTCTCTCCTGCAGCCTCCTCCTCAGATATATGATAAACAGCTGGATGAAAGGGAACATACAATCGAGGAATGGAAAGGTAATCGCAGTTTAGACTTATATGGGAAGGGGTATTTCAGTGGCAAAACGGCCACGTCCCACGGCCAAGTGCATCTGTGTAAAACAAAAAGAATTCCTTTGACATGAAGAATTGTCAGTAGCCCTATGAACTGGTGCTTTGGTAGCGAAAATATAAGAAATGTCCTGAGGACCATCATTATCTACACAGGTTAATGTTAACACAGGAGGTGCAGATTCCAGTGCTTCACTGAAATCTAAGGATATCATCTGGAGAACAGAATACTGTTCAGCAGGACAATGCATCAGAATTTTACCCACAGTAAAAAGCACTGTATTACTGTGCTGCTTCACTTCTAGATAGTGCAGCATTAAACAATTCATGTGTTCTAGTTTAACCCTATTTGTCTCAATTCAGCTCCAAGAAGAGATGATAGGAGAGGAGGGGAATGGAAGAGAGAGGTCTTAGGCGAGTAGAGCTGTCAGACTCATGAAGACAAGGTAGGGCAGACCTAGGGAGCTCATGGGAGGGCTACGACAGTCTTTCATCATAGGTGTTTTGTTCTTGATCACACAAACCGGTTCCTGTTTGTAACTGTTGCAATTCTCTCTTCCAGAACTCATCTACAAAGAAGTAATGAATTCTGAAGAAAAGACTAAAAATGGCGTAGTAAAAGGACAGCCTTCTCCTTCAGGTACTCAGCCCCATTGAATAACTTTAATGTGTTTTCTGTACTGACAAAAAGAGAATGGAGATAGCTGAAGCACTTGGGCTACACTTGCAGTTAAGTAGACCAATTAAGAAGTTTTTATGAAATCCAATGTTTCTAAAGGGTTTACCTTGATTAATTGTGCTCCAGTGTCATGTTAATACTTAAAAATTGGTCTGCTTGCTATTTGAAATATAGTTGTCCTGGTATTTTCTATGGAAAGATCTGTGGTTACAGATTATATTTCTGTGGGTGGGGAGGCTTATCTCACACTATTATTATTATACTACTTATGGATGGATAACTGAACTAATACTCTGCTGGTTGATATAAGCAAAATTGGTGATGTTAGCATGTATCCATCTGTTGGACACGCGACACTGCACTACCCCCAGTAAGCATCTGGTACCTACTCTGGTAGTTTATCCTTTGAGAAGTCTGATAACATTAGAACAGTTTGCTGATAAGCTGGGTTGACACTTCGATGAGAAGGGAAAGTTGTCTTCAAACACAGATTCTTAAAGTCCTGTCACAAAAAAATCACAACTAAATTTTATCTGAGGAAAATTCACATCCGCAGCCTTTTCACAGAAATGCAAACTGTGACTGCCAGTACACAGAAATACATGTTTGTGAAGGTACGCTTTCATTGGCATATTTGAAGTGCCCAGATTTTGAGCACAGTGTTCCAGTAGCATTTATGGGTAAAACTACATTCTGCAGAGCCTCTCCTCAAAGTAAAAGCATTTAATTCAGTGTTCTCTGCATATTTTGAGAAAGATTTTTTTTCTGCATTCTCATTTTTCACTTGCTGCTGAGCTAAACAATGTTAGAACAAGAACACATCATTAGTAACTGACAGGACAAGGGGAAACATGGCAACAATGGAGGAAGTTAATAGAGTGCTGGATGGTAATATTAGAGCGCTAGCACTGCATCTGGATTTGACATCGATGAGTAAGATATTGAAAACAATCCATTGTGTTCTTGCCGAGTGGCAAACAAAATATAGGACTTGCAGATTTAATTTACCAAACTACTGTACAACCACTGAAAAGAAATCTGGGGCCCTGACAAGTATCTGATAAATCCTCATTCTTAAATCTCTCTCCCCTACAAAATGGTGGTTGAAGTCTGATTTATGATCAAGAAACATTATAGTTGCTTGTTTCAGGAATTAACTACCCAAGGATTTCTTTATGTATTTCATGTTCTGTTTTTCTTATGTGGAAGGTTTTTATTGTTTATGTAAAACATTTCCAAACATACAAAATTGCCATTTCTTACCTGTCTTTCTTTTGCTGTTCCTCTTTGACTGTTTTTGGACTGTTAGGCACCAAGAAGTATAGTGACTATTTAAAGATTGCTCTGAGATGAGGCTGTTTTATGAAACAGTAGATTTCTTGTTTTTCATCACTTTGTGCGCCTGACTTAATTTTTTTCAACGGAATGAAATACTGAAAGAATGATGTAAAACGAGTCACCAGTTCTGAGAATAAGGGAAATGAGGGGTACTCTACACAGACATTGCTCGTTGGTTGGTGTTCTTGGCAAGAATTCAGAAGGCTAAAATTTGGCGCTCTATCAATAATCATAGCAAGCAAGCTGGAGATGGGTTTCCGTGATTATTTGATCAGAGCTTTTGGGGAGACAGCTGAAGTTGACAGCACCAAGGATTGATAGTTGCCTGTTGATAGTCAGTCAAGTAGTGCTTCCTCTTGTCCTGTGAAGAATTAGTTAACACAACATACAAGCTTGAAATGTGGGCCCTGGGGGGAACCTCAAGTGCCCCTTGGGCTCATGTCCAATGAACAAAATCAACTGTGCCTAAAACTGTTCCCAACAGATACTTCTGTTGCCTGTTCCAAAAAACCTCTGTAGGCTACCTTGTTTATTTTCAGAAAGGTTTTTGTATTGTCTTGCCTAAATCTTTTTTTGCTGCCGTTTAAGTCTGCTATTTCATGTCCTGTCTCCAGAGAACATGGAGAACAGTTTCTCCATCTTTCTTTCTGGCAGCTTTTAGCTCACTTAAATTCCATCCCTAATCAGTCTTCCTTCCTTTGAACTTCACTACCCACATCTTTCAATGTTTCAAACTTAATGCTTTTCTCTACACTTTATCTAGTTGACTTCTATCTTTCATAGATCACAGTGTCCAAACCTATCTGCTTAAGGCACTAGTAGTGCTGAATTGAGTGGAAAGGTTTGCGTGTAGGTGCATTACATAAATATGTAAGCAACACGTGCAAACAACATATGCATGTCCACATGCACACATAAACATTGAATTTAATCTTAGATGGTGGTTTTTGCTTTTCTATTCTATGTCACAGAATTGCTAAATAAATTTTATTTATAAATTCAGATGCTGTACCCCTTACCGACATGCTCACTATTCAAAGGGTCTATGCCATATCATTACTCAGCGGTGAGAATAAAAGTGATTAGAATAAAATGTTTTCTCAGTGGAATTCAGTCACAATGATACGTGTGAGAAATAGCCACTAAATTTGATCAACCTGCAGGATTGTTGGCTAATTCACACTCTTATAATATGGAGATATATACCTTTTATACACCTAGATCCTCTCCAAAATACGCACACACATATATATATGTGGCTATCACGCATGCATATGTGCATCTTCTGTTGAGGTCTCCTTCTGGATTCCACAGAAGATGTATTATTTATTTTAAATTACTCGCTTTACCAAGAAGCGCAGTAGAACTTTTTACTAGCAGTCTCAGGATTCTTCTGTTCTGTCATTTCTGAAGCAGAGAAGCAAAGGATATAAACTGTTTTATGCAAAGATATAGGAGGAATTTACCAATACTGTTTTCTATTTGGTTAATGCATTAAAAAAAGTGTTTCTGACTGCTATTATCAAACAGCAGGTATTTCCATTAAATAAAAAATTTAATACAAGGCTGTAGATTATTTAGAATTAAACTTAAGTTCTGTCCAAAGTACATAACCTTGCTGCTATTTGCAGATTTCCTCTGTTCTGACACTGCAAACTATCTAACCTCCTCTCACACTCTCCCCTAGTCTTCACAACCCAGCTATAGTTTCATACCTAACATTTTCAACTGTCTTCTCATTTCTGGATACTGAATATAGTAAATAGCGCTGATCGTAGTGCAGCTTATTCTTAGCAGTTCCCCTTCTTGCTGAAAATTGCTCTTTTATTCTTCTCTTCCTGCCTTTTATCTGCTGTCTGATTTGGTCAGTTTTGTTGCTATCACCCAAGAACTACTGGATACCTTTAGTAGCCCTCTTCTGTCATGTGCAGAGCCTAAAATAAGCAGCTGATGGACTTGCCAAGCTTTGCAATGTTGGATATCACGGGTTACTAATCCCCAAGACAGACACAAGGCTTTTTTTGGAAACAGCAAAAGCTGCAGTTCTCCTTTCAGTTTTTTCCAGCCACATCTGTACCACTTCGCAGCTGCAGTCTTAAAGGCACTTTCATAGGTGCTAATTAAATAGGGCTTCACAAGAGCCCTCTGAGGAAGGAATCCCTGCTTTACAGCAGGGAAGCTGATGTGTGGCTTAAAAGAGTAGCTGTCAGGTCAATGGCAGAGCCAGGAGCACATCCCAGGAGCTGTTTCTCACCTGGTCTAACCTTTTGCTCTTTTCCTCAACCCTTCAGCCAGTGAAAAGCTTCCTGCCAAACACCAAATACATAAATGGAGCTCTTTTTCTCTTTTGAATGCGCCTCTGTCATTTCTGCACTGTTTCACCTGGCACCCATCCCTTCAGGAACAAGCTGTTGTAACACCACGCAGGTGCTGCGCATAGCAAATGAAGCATTACTTATTGACTAGGACAGCTTTTGTTTGGGTTTCTGAGTGTTGCTGCATAAGTGCTGCCTTGTGCTGCTGAATTCTTTAATTCTCTCATTTAGGTTTGGTGTGGTTTCATTTGGTTTTGTGGGTATTTTGTGAGTCTGGGTGCTTTGGGGCTGCAAGAGTAACTATCAGGTCTGTGTGCTGTGTCACATGGAATTGTGCTGAAAGCTAGGAATAACCATAAAAATGCACTTTCCAGAAACTTATGGGCTGAGATGATACTTGCTGAAATGAACATAGCAGGGTTTATTGAATTCAGTGGTGCTGAATCAGACGGAGTGTAACAAAATCTTCACCTATACAATTTCTGCAGCTATTTCTTCAGTTATTTTGCCTATCTAAGTTGATCGCACATTCATCAAAGCAAGCTGCACAGCAACAGTTTTATCAAAAGTCAATCGAACCTACTGGAATTCTTTCCATTTGATGCCTGGGACAGTATCCATGACTTAATGGCAGGCTTCTGTCCAGCACTGTAAACATTTAGAAAGGTAATATATTGTTTAGTCATTAATATCATTAGATTCAGTCACACTTTGACTATATCTAAATGCATTTGTCTTGACTAATTAGTATTTTCATAAAATGCCACATGGTTTAATAACATGTAAACATGAAGTGACAGGATTGTACTGGGTGATTACTGATCAATATGAATGAGGTATGTACAAATAACTCTTAGAAAAACAAATCTGTCAGAAAAGATGGATGATTGCTGTCTGCAGTCACCAATGAGACGTCATTGAGATTGCTCTGTCTTTTTGCAGCATTTACAAAATGAACTATTTTATTTTCCAAATGTATCAGGAGAGTAAACTAATTTAAAGGTTCTTCTGATGCCAGAATATCTTTGTACCCCTAAAATAGCAGAAAGCAGTTCCCATCTGGAGCTCTGAATGTGAGCGTTATCTGTCTCTGTTTTGTGCATATTTATAGTGGATGTGTATAAAGGGAAGAAAAAGTTTCGAAAAATAGAACAGTGGTTGGAGGTATGCTATGGTGGCTTGTTTTCTCAAAGTAATGATTTTATTGCAAACTAGAAAGTGACAGAAATCCTCTCCTTTTGCCCATAGCATCATATATTTTGCCTAGGCTATTAGTTTCTGTATTAAGAATATATGAGTTTTGTAATTTTACTAGGTGTGTTTTATTAGGTGTGTTCTCTTGCTTTTCAAGACAATAGATGTTAATTTCTGTCCATTTCGAGGAAATGAAAAACAGCCGAGAAAACTTTTCGGCCATAGGAATGAAATGGTGTCTATCTGCAGAACAAAGATGTGTGTGTCACGGTGACTACCTACGATTTCCAGCTGTGCAATATCATGCAAAATCACATATTTTATTGTAATAAATATTTAATGAAAATGAATGTATGCCTCTCAAACTGCAGACAGTGTTAATTTTGGTGGAAAGAGGACAACAAAACGTTGCCTAGAAGTTCAGTGCAAAAAAATACCAAACTGTTGTTTGCTACTCTAAGAACTTAAGTATGAGCTGAGGTTAATGGGGAGAATGATGGTTGAGCAGTCATAGGTGCATGATAAATACATTCTTCACATGGCTCTGTATTTATCACTGAGTTATCTGCATTTATAGGACAGATAATTTCTGATAATATTCAGGGATGTGATAAATGTTCAGTCACGTTAATGATAATCTCATGAAGGTACATTCTTCGTTTCACAAAGTCAAAGTGATTTTTTGGATAATATCTGGTACTATCGTCATGTTACAGAGGACAGGTAAACTTGGATGCACAAAAATACTGTCACCACTGAAATCCTGGGCTTAGTCACCTAGTCCTTAATTAAGAGGAAGAAACCAGCCTTGCCTCCCCCACAGCCATCTTTTCTCTATTGCCACTAGGTGATTTGATGCCATCCATTCTACTAAATTACCTACAAGAAAATTGGGATTTTATGAGAGAGTGTGGAGGATTGGGTTGGTTTTTTTAATCATCCTGTTGGTGCCTGTGTGATCCTAGCAGGCGTCTGATTGTTGGATCTTTTGTAACTCTAAGAAGGCTAGAAAGAAGTAGAGTGATAGACACACTGTGAACTACACCTCTTCCAAACAGACTGTTGAGGGACAGAATTTCCTGCTAAAATATTTAATATTATCCAATGCCTAAAGTTTGTATGGCCCATTTTCTGCTAATGTTTGCCATTGTTTAAAATGGTCTGTGTACTTACATGCCTGTTGCCACAAGGTAAGTATCCTTTGCTTTTTAAACTGTGAGAAGTTCTGGGGTTTCAGGTTTAATCACATTGGTGTTCATTTTCGTAGCACAGGTGCAGCAGTGAACAGCAGTGAAAGCCTCCCTCCATCCTCATCTGTCAATGACATCTCATCCATGTCCACGGATCAAACACTGGCGTCTGACACGGACAGCAGCCTGGAAGCTTCTGCGGGACCCCTCGGTTGTTGCAGGTGACTAGCCGCCTGCCTGCGAAACCCAGCGTTCTTCAGAGGATGATGTAATTTAGGAGGAAAAATTAACAGGAGTTAAGAGATGAAAAGGAAGAGAAATAAAATACAAAGATTTAAGTGAAAGAAATGAAAAAATCTTTTCAGCCTGCTTCTCCTACAGAGTTATGTAATGCAGCTAAGCTCAAGTGTATATTTAACTTATAGTTGCTCTGCTTTGGTCTTTTTCCAATGATGCTTACTGGGGGAAAAAAAAAAGGAACTGAAAAATCCTTTTTTTTACCCCCTCCCCATAAGATGTAAAATTAATGGCTGCAAAACCAGCAACCTGCAACTGTCCTCTTCACACTGGCATGACAAGGTGTGCAGTAGCACTCTCAAACATACGAGTGTGTATCTGCCTTCACTCTCTGTTCTGTCGTCTTCTGCCCAGTGAGGCAGATAGGGATATACATGCATTTTTCTTCATATACGAATAGCACATATACACACATGCCAACAGAATTCTGGCAGTGTATGCAGCTGTGTGCCTATAGGAACACACACATCTGCATACGTACTTAGTGTGCACTCCACAACTAAATGGCCCATTTCAGGTGAACCGCATAACTACATGTGTGATATTACCAGTATATATTCTATTTGTTTATTCATTGATGAGGTTGCATATCTTGTATGAGGATTTGTGGAAGTGTAAATAACCACCTCGAACTGTGACTCCCTCAGACACTTGAAGATGTAGCACCGAAATTTCTGCTGAGAGTTGTATATATATTTTGAAATAATAACCAGTTTGTATTGAAAGAAGAACCCACAGAGCTTCATAGAAAAATGTTTGTTTGTGAATGTTAAGACTTGTTGTTCTGATTTTTAGAGCAGATATGCCAAGCTAAGACCAGGTTAGAAGGAAGCACATGTATCTTTGCAAGCTACAGGGAACAAGAATGAAGGTTTTTTATGCATGTCTAAGCCCAGAAAGATTTATCTCAGTAAGCAACTTTTCCTGTCAATGTTAAGTGAGTTATCTTAGTTCATAGATAGGCTCGCTATTATGAATTACATGTATGCTTGCATGTTAGGGGGTATGACAGGGCTGGGGAACGGGCAGATTATGATCAAAAGGACATGCAACAACAACTTTTTATTTTACGTCTAGATCTTTACTAGGTTAAATAGAGAAAGGTTATTTGCGGCCCGTTCCCTCTCAGTGTATGTTTGCGGCTTAGAGGTTGTTTTCCCTTTAAATCATTCCCTTGCAGGGATATCCATTACTAAGAGAACAGGCCTTCTCTAGGTGCTTTTGGCTGTTCGTTTGCTTATGACAAATCATCTGACTCCCAGGAAGTTTTATCAGCTGTGTTACATGGAAAAGAACCATGGAGTGCATGGGTCTAGTATTCCTATATTCTAAGTAATAGCGGAGGATATCAATCAGCTAGTGCACTGGGCTGAAAAGGTCGCAACCAGGGGTCTTACGCAGTTTTGACAAGTTCCAAAGAACCCAAGAGTGACTGAATATCAAATTGATTTTACCAGGTAATAATATGTAAGATTCCCAGTGGTAAGTAACAGCAAGTGTTTTTACCAGAGAATGGCAAAACTCCACACAGAATTTCAGAACAACTGAGTATTTTTCCAGCCAAAACAGCAATTAGCATTTTCCATTGCAAGGTCATCATTACCTGAGTTGGAAATTAACTAAAATCTGAGTCATCTCTCCTCTTACCAAAGTGTGCCATGTAAACTAAAATGAGCTAAATCATACTCTAATGCTTTTCCAAATGTCAAAGAGAGAAAGTGTTTAGAATATATTACTGGATATTTTAAATTCATTAATGCTTATGTATTCAAAATTCTACCAAAATAGGACTGTTCTATTAGGTGGCTTACAAGCCTGCCATTCTGTGGTAGGAAAAAAAATTGAGTATCAAATCAGATTTTGTTCAAAGGGAAGAAAGCAAAGAAAAAAACTTCTCTTCAGGTTGGGGAGGAGGGGAGATAAAAATTAAGTGGATATAAAATAATTTGAGACTTGGTAGGTCTGAGCTGTCTCAAAACTGCTGTAGGAAATGGTTTTTTTCCCCAGGTGTATTTCTGGTAGATTTTTATGGAAATTTTTTTGAGAATAAAATTAGGTCAATAATGTTCTAAAAATTCAGAGCAGTAATTGTAAAAGCAATAATTTACTACTGCTAAAAATATTTAGCAATATTCTCTCTTAAGCCATGAAACATCAAGTCTTTGTTGAGTGATGTAATTCTCACTTCAAAGCCAATGTCATAAAAGTATTGAAAGGTAAACAGCAATGCCCTGTAGGTACGAAGGCAATAACACCAAGGGTGACTTCTTAGCAATAATGAAATGTATCACCTCCAGATTTAATTCACCATAGATATATATTAATAATATTCAGGTAACTAGTATCTGCTTTACATTCCTTAGTGTGCACCACTTGGGTGTGTTATTTAAACAAAACAAAACAAAGTGTCTCAAAGAGGCAAGCTGTATGTAAGAGAAGCTGCAAAAATACCACAAATGTAGACTGTAGAAACTTGGAATAATCACAGTTCATTGCCAGTGATATTATGGAGATGTGGCATAGGCAGTAGCAGAGAAGCTATTTATAGTAGACGGATGCTTACAGATCTCCCATGTTTCATCTATCGAAGCCAAAAACCATGCTCTTAGTTCCATGGTATAATTCAGTCTTGTTTGGGTTCGTGAGTGCTGGGTGGAGAACCAGTCACCATAGAAGATGTCCTAGTGATCGGCGCTAAATGAACCCACAACATAGAAGTTATATAGCTTTATTCCCAGAAGCCCTGATTCCTCTAAGCACCAGTGCTTGTACAAACAATTAATGGAGACTATAGGGATGCATACACAATTTTAATTAGCATGTGCTTTTGTCCTTTGCTCAGCAGCGATCAACATCAGCATGTGCTTAAGTGCCTTGCTGAAATGGGGCCTAAAAGAATTACTGCATCTCTTTTTGTCCTCAAACTAGTTAGTCTCCTTTATGAAAAGCTCTGTCTGGGGGAGGAGACTTGGGGCTGTCCACATTGGACACTAGAAAAAAGCCATCAATGAAGAAAAGCAATAGTTCTTTACAATTCTGGTCCTTGTATGTCCAAACTGAAGAAGCAACCATCGAACAGGAATAGTATCCTTTGGTTTGCTTTGTGTCAGGAAGTTGGTGCTGTCAGCTGATACCTTAAAAGAATGCATGTACTCTTGAATAAAACATTACAGTGATGGTGTTCTGTAGCTGTCTTAAAGTAAACAAAATTTTTCTTTCAGATTCTAGAAGTTTTAATACCCTTTTCTTCAAGTCTGTTCCTCTTTATTCCAGTATTCTATTCAGTTTGATAATGATAGATGCTTTTCTTATTTTTCTTGCCAGTGAACTTTTAAATCTACCTCTGTTTAAAATTTTACTAAATAGTACTTGAGTCACAATCTTCACCTCATTCTCTGAGGTTTGCAGTTCTAAGCATAATTGCCACCACTGCAGAGATGCAGGAAATTGGGAAGCCGGAGATCTATGAGAGATGTTCCAAGGTATTTAGGCACTAAACGTCAATCACAGAGCCTATGCCAGAAGTGGCATTTCTTCCATCAGCATGAATGGCAGCTGGACACCTTGGTATTTTTGAAAATATGCCTAGGAGCTTATTGGTATCTTAAGTGCCTGAATACCCGAAGAAATTCTGTCCTAAGTGGCTTATTTAAGTCATGTAGATAGCCGTCAGCAGGGTGAGGAAAATGGCAGAAGCATCTTAACTATTAGTGGCTGCTCAGAGCCGTAGATGCAAAAAATAGCATTGAGAAGGTAGAGAGGAGAGTTGCTGCAAAACATTCCTGCTTTATTTTCAGATTGGAATACTTCTGGATAGTATGAAAAACCAAAAAAGAAAAAAAAAGCCAGAATTGCTCTTAAAAGACCCTTTCCTCCATTCTCCTTCTCACTGATGAGTTTAAATGAGGATGAGGTATTGATTTACTTCAAGTTGATGCAAAGTTGTGCATGTTTTCAATCCAAAATTTCCTCTAATTTTTTAAATCAGTCTTCAGATACTGACTTGGAAGCTGGAATAGTATCTTGTGAGTTTTACTATATTCCATTAAAATGTAATAGATCTTTAGAGAGTTCAGACACTTGAGTTGGTCACACACTGATTTATGTGAATTGCATTGTGGTTGATAATCCTCCCATACTATCTAGAACTCCATGGCACAGATAGATTCAGGAATCTTAGCAAGCTTGCACTATATAAAGCGGAGCTTAAGTTGGAGTGCAAGTATGGTAACGTATCAAAAAAAAAAAAGAAAAAAAGCTACAGAAAGCCTGATCAGGTACCTCCCTAATGAACTGTTGGTTTTCCTCTGGAAATCACCAGCTCCTGCACGATATTGGCCTCCAGAGATTACACAAGACAGATGATCATGTCACTGTATCACTCTCCTAAACTTATAACCAAAAATAGATTCATATATATGGTTTTACCTTCATATATATTGCTTTACCTTCAAGTTTTGGGCTAACAATACTGAAGAAATTAGACTTGTTGCAGTGCCTTTAGGAAGTTTTCCAAAGTAGTGCTACTTAACTGATTTGGACTGTATTCTAATGTTTGTCAGTGAGCACCAGTGATTTCTTTTCCACCAACCTATTTTCTCTCGAAAAATATGCTAATAGTCAATTTTAGAACTGCCTGAGAGAGTCAGTTTCAGCAAATCTCCAAATTTTTTATTAAAAAAAAAAAAAAAGGAAAAATGTGTTTTGAGTATCCTGAAATCATTGTAAAATATAACTGGAGTATTTTAATTCAAAATAACTTTTAATAGTCAATGTTAGCTTATTTATATCACAAACTTTGCAGTATTTCAAAGGATCAAAAATTATTTTAGTTTCAGATCTATCTATATTTCTTTCTTCATGCTTATTGAGATTTTAAAATTTTGTGTGAATTCAAACATGCAAAAACAACAAAAAAAAGGCATTTTGCAGCAAACTCTGTGTGCTTCCAGGGAGAGCAATATGAAAGAAAACCTGCAGGGAAGAATTAGACTTTTCTTTTGGCAAAAAAGTCTGAATTAGTGGTTTAGGGTTTTGTTTTTCTTTGCTTCCGTATGTGTGTGTAGGAAAGAGAGGGACTGCATATGGATGTGATTTTTAGAACCTGTGTTAGTATACAATTATTCTGCCAGTATACAATTATTCATATTTGATTAAAGTTCTCAGTGTGGATAAAGAGCATAATTGTAACATAATCACACATCTTCAAGAATCTGATGGCTGTGCTTATTTGAACTTCCACCACTTTACAAAGGACACAGTTAACAAATTGCAAGCTGAAGCTGATCTTTTTCACACACACACAAAAAGAATATCATTGTGCAGTAGGCTTGAATATTCCACAAATATGTAATGTCTTAATTAGTAAGATGCCTGGGGGAGGTGGGGGAATGGTGAATGTGTCATCTTCACCGATGAGCTGGAAAACAGACCTGTCCAGTGGAATTTAGTGGAATCTGTTTAGTTTATTAGGAACTTGCCAGTGTGGCCTGATTTTTTTTTTATTTTCTTTTTGTTTTTTTTTTAAATTAACTATTGGTTGCAAGAGGTAAACTGTTTAATTTCTGTTCAGGCTCAGTGACCCATGGCAAGTTTGAGTTTTAAAGAGGGTTTGATTTGACAAAAGAATGTTGAAAAACTTCAACTGAGGCTAATGGTGCCTTTTTACCTGAGAGCGAAAAGCTGAAAAGCACATATTGAAGGAAGACACAGTCAATTTGGGAAATAAATGTATCCCTACCATGCTTATCATTTCGGACAGGTGGGCCTGTCTCTTTTGCTAATTTTCACTGAACAGGGCCATTCTTGTCTTCTGGAAAGCAAGATATTTATAATGTAAATAGTTGTATTGATTTTTTTTTCCTTCTTCTGTAACTAATATGTAATAATCTAACACACTATTTCTGTTAAATCTTTTACATTAAGGCCACTGTATGCCTAAATATGGTTGACCTCTGACCTTTTCCTAAGTCAGTCACATGCTGAAAAGGAGGGTGCTGGAGGTTTCAGTGTACATATAGAATCATGTATATTTAGTAAATTGAGTAAGTGGGACTTATGGCCAGTATACAATTAAGCCACAACAGTAACAAAGCTCCAGATCTTAACTAGCAAAAACAACTGTTCACCTTGCCATGTCCATCCTGTAATAAGATCTAAGTTGCACCTGCCTGTAGTTCTGCATGATCAGACTTCAAAGTATAACTAACAAGATCTGTAATGTATCAGTGTTGATAAACATAGATGTAAAAAAAAAAAAAAAAAAAAGAAGAAAAAAGAAAAAACTTGACCAACAAAAGAAAATCAACAACAGCAAAGTTCAGTATCGAGACTGGAAGATGAGACATGTCCGATTTTGTTGTGCAGTTATAGCTGAAAAGAACAACCAGTGTCAGTCAGCATAAAGGGACTGCAGTAATGACATTTGCTAAGGAACCAATCTTATTTCCATATTGTTTTGTTCTTACCCTATTGTCCTTTGACCATCTGTTGTTCCCTGTGTGTACTACAGGGGAGACCAGGGCCTCAGTCATCAGTCTTTTATGGGTCAACGTTGCACCAATGATTTCTGATTTCTGTTCATTTAGCAATTACTGAACGAGGCTGGGAATCTCGTGTTCTCCCATGTGTCAAAAGCAATCCTGTCAGAGCTTCCTCATGAGGATACTCTTCTCACTGCTGTCTTGACTCCTGTCGGTTGAATGACTTTGCAGTGTTCCCAATAAACAGCACAACGCAGCAAACCATATTGATTGAGGGCTTCATTACATGTGTGTTGTGCATCTGTACTTTCACAGGGGCTCAAAGTCATGCAGGGACAGGACTCAACTGAAATACGGTATTTACTCTATGCATGACGCCTATATTACACCTTTATGACCTTATAGTGGTAAAACTGCTGATCTTTACAGATGTGGATTTGGAACATCTTTTTTTTGGAGGAAAGTTGTAGTGAACCTTGGTCCTTATCCCACAAACCACTCGCTCCTATCCAGAGCAGCTAAGTGGAAGCTAAAGCAGTGCAAGGGCCTTCTGGGGGGCCGTGCACAAGGGTGAATTTCATGCTGTTTGAATGTGATCTTGCCAAAAAGCCTGTATATCTAGCAGGGGAGACTGTGACTGTTCCATAAGGAGTGTTTGTGTTGTTTACTTTAAAACAAGCTTTGCTAATTAAAATAGTGTATTCCGGAGTCCTATTTGAATGGCATGAAGGGTATCAATGAAGAAGATACAAAGTATGCTCGTACAGCTCTCCTGCTTCTTGTTTCTTTTCCTTCAGCCCTTGCTAGGGGACACAGATAAAGCTATAAACATGTGGAAGTTGCCAGAATTAAAAAATCCAGTTAGTGCTCCTTCTGATGTGCTTCATAGGCTTAATCCTGTATACCACCATTCATTTAAGAAGCATTTACAGCGCTACTGAAATGTAAAGGGATCTTAATGCATATAAGACTCAGACTTTTTGTCTTTAAGTAGCTTAAGAGTTTATTCCTCTGGTTGACTGCCTAAAAATATTGGGGAAAAAATGACCATATAACTGGACAGAATGAAGAAAAACTGCCAAGGAAAAGCTAGTCCCTCTCCCATCTCATCCCCCATTAAAAAATGTAAACCAAAATCAAGCCAACAACAACAACAACAAAAACCCCAACCAAACCAAAAAAAACCCCAAACCACCATACCAACTGCAGTTACTATTTGGGGACTGATTTTTCAAAAAGTTAAACACACTTCACTCCAAGTTAAAAAAGAACAAAAAGGAGAGAGGTGCTGCCTTTTGGAAAACACTGCTATTTTTCTCAATTTTTGCACAAGCTGTCTGTGCTCATTGTATTTCCAAGCAAGTGAAACTATAATACACAAAGGACATTTTTATGTTTGGATTTATCATGTGTTGAGATGAAAAGAAAAATCACAAACAGCCTTCTGTCAAAACAATTTGAAGGGGGGGAGCTATAGAAAAGAATGAATTAAAGCACCTTGTAAGCACTGTAAAGAAAGAAATTCTTAGAGTTGTTGGTACTTAAATGCCATTTCAAACATACTGTGCAGAGCTGGTACTCTTGCTCTGACTTGCTAAAACAAGACAATTTTCAAGGTCTATTATTCTCCCAGTTTGTATATGCAGAGGTTGGCTAAGCTACATATAGAATACAAACCTCTGATTCGCAGTGACTAGGGAATTTTGCGTTTGTGATTCTTACTGCAAAATGGGAAGGATAGGGACCAGCTTTTTTGTTTTACTGGGTACCTTTTGAGACAATTGAAAATTCATCTTTTTTTGAGAGGCTTGCCCTTTTCAGGAGCCAGAATTTTTATGACCATATTTCAGTGATTTACACATCATCGAATCCAGATCTGAAGCTGTAACTGTGATTTAGTTTCAAATAACCCAAAGTCCTAAATTTCAGAAAATCTGAAGTTGTATTTGAACAGGACGGGTTTATCTCTTATAATGCTCCTTGATATTCAATGGAAGTACCTTTTGTAGCAACAGACCAGCCTTGGAATTTTTCTTCAGTCAGCTTGCGTGATGGCCTAAACAACTCTTGTTTGGCAAGGGGGAGGACGTGTTGCATGCTGATGAGCTGTAGCAAATCAATGGAATCGTCTGTGTTGAAGCAGAATTGAAGGAAGGAGATCAGAGTGCCTCTGCAAAACTCCCCCTCCCTCTCCGCTTGAGGCAAATGAATGGGATGAAGGTCAGTGAACAACCTTTGTGCTCAAACTGATGAACATTCACTATGGTGTTGCGAGGCCCATTTAAACGCACTGAGACCAATTCACAGCCCCCTTATGTATGGCTGTTGTGATCTGCATGTGGGAGTCACTTTCTAGTTTGATGACAGAATTGAAGTTTTGCTTCTCCTGTGGAACCCTCTGCTGGAGGCTGTTCAGTTTTGGCTCTGTTTCTATGTGAGTGCATGATGTTTAGAAAGCAACAATTCTGCAGGCTCCATTCACTGCCCTATGGCTGGGACTCTCTTCAAGTACTTACAGATGAAGACAGATATTATCTTGCTTTTCAACATGCTCTCCCAAACCCGCTGTTAATGGTATAGCTTGGAGCCTGAATTGCAAATCTGCTGTGCCTCCAAGGAAACATGATTATCAGTATAGTGTAAGGAGCCAGGGAGGAAGTTTAGCTGGTTAAATTAATACAGATTTCCTAATGTATTTTTCTTATTTTGAAATTGACTGCAGGGAAGAAGTAAATGTTGCTTGTCTCCTGATGTTTCCGTATGATGTTCTGTCCACATTCCCGGAGCACTTATATATGGGATAGTAATTAGAGTGCTGGAGAAAATAGCTCTCGTTCTGAATATGTCTATTTAATGGATAGACTGGGGCTTTTGTTAAGTAAGTCCCATTACAGGGAGTGGCTGACTGTTGCTGTCTGGAAGATTTTAGCCTTTCTTGCATCATAAGCCTGGAACTAACAATGGGGGCACTTAATGTTTCTCTAGGCTAGATTTGAAATGTATGAAATTATTCCCACCTCTACTTCACATCTAACATTGGAGAATAAGGGGAATTATCTTTGATTCTTACAAACTCATGAAGCAGAAATTACAAAGAAGTAGCCGCTGCAACAAAATACCCCTTCCATTTTCCAGAACAATTAATGGTGTAATGTGTGGATGAGGTAAAAAGCTGTGACCCCTTCCTGCTGTTAACCCTAGCTAGGTAAAGACGTGTCTGATGTTACAAGATTAAGCTGTGTTAGTGACTAAGAAATTGATGGCAGATACTATGAAAATGTCTTTAAGTCTTGATTTGTCATCAACAAATGTTCAAAAAGATTACCTCTGGAATTTTTTGTCTTGAAAGATATGTTTATGCCCGTGCTTTGCTGGATTTGTCTTCAGCATTCTCTAGATGATATTCCTGCTCTTGGAATAGTCTTACCTCTTCAGTTGCATTATCTTAGAAGGGAAAGGATATGTTTTAAGTGTCCTCATCAGAATGCTAAATCACAGCTAGAATAAATGTTCACTTTTTGGTTTTCTTCTTTTTTATATGAATAATTACCCTAAGTACTTTAATAGCAAAAGTAAAAGTCCTGGAGGTATGTCACCACAGGGTGCTGTTAAATGTGCCCACCCCACACCTGTTTTCCAGAGAGCAATCTGCCTTTCAGGGAAAGATTTGTGGATGTAGGTGTTCGGGGGGAATGGAGACTCTTTCTTAATGTCAGCCTCAATCCAGAATTAACAGGGTTTGAACACAGGTAAATGTACAAAAGCCCTCTTCAATAAAATTGGAAGTACTCTAGGGCCCAGCACATAACTGAGTGGACTGAAGGATGAAGCTCTGGTTTTAAAATTAATGAACATTATGAGAAATAGTGAAGGAATCAAACCTCATGTCTGAATACCACTGAATTTCAGAGTTCCAAACAGCCAGAACATTGTCCAAATTCTTCTTCAAAAGCCTAATGCCATGTAACAGATCACAATGCATAGCTGTGTTCTCAGAGCAGGAGTCCTCTGAGATTTTTAGTGTATGTCTTTCTGCAATGTCAGTTAGTTGAAGGATTATTGTCATTCTCTGCATAAAGGAAAACACTAATTTTTGGCAATGTGCAGACCACTCATCTTTTTTTCACCAGAAATGAGAAAAGTAACATCTCCTTGAACAACACTGCAACACAATACCATGCTGCTGACGGCAGGTGGGTCAGTCGGAGAATGCTGGCCAGGTTTCAGCACAGTTGTACTCATTGATTTTAGCTTTCTGACTCAGTTTTGTCACAAGCACAAGATAGGGTTAGCGGACATGGCAATAAAATTACAGCATGTATTGCTAAAATAATTCATTTGCCAACAGTGTCGTGTGCTTTCTGAAATATATAAAGGAAGTTTTAAATTCATTTTTTGGCCATAATTATTAGCATGAGCAAATTGACAGGATAACCAAGCTGTCCATAGGTTTTAGCATTGTGTTTTTAAGGAGTTAGCACAGAGACAGAAGCAAACACTCACATGTACTGCAGAAATTCACTGCCACTGTTATATAACACTGAATCCAGAGGGACTGTGATTCCACATCAAATTTGCACTGTGTTGCAACCAGTTCACAGGACCATCCAGTAACTGGGGAGAAAAAAAAAATTAAAAAATCAGAGTGTGCAGTGCAAAGAGTTTTTTTAAAGCTGATGGAGGAAGGCAACCATGGTTATTCCAGCTTCTGCTCTGTGTTAGATCAGTTCCCTTATCTCAAGTCAATGTTGCGCTTACCTTACTCCTCTGAATGTGGTATTGCAGAGGTGTACAGACACAGCTCCCTTCAGCAAGGAAGACTCACAATACAGGTGAAGAGTGCCACCTAAAGGCAAAAATGTGCTGAAGGCGCGAGCAAGGGCAAAATTGAGCGAACCCTTCAGCTTGTAAATATCTGCTTGTTGCATTTCTTCTCCAGCCAGATGGACCCTGGACAGTTCATCGTGTACTTGATGGTCTGGAGCGTTTCTTGGACAAAGCATAATTCTACATTTTCAGTAAGTTTTCGTTAATTTTTCTTCGTTTTCCAATAAATTTTGTGTATGAATGTGTGTAAATCGCTCCCCATAGCACAGGGGATGACAAGAAAGATGGTTAAATGAGCAGAATTGAGGGGTAGATGACAGTGGTGCTAAACTGATTGGGCGTGTGGGTAGATTTGGCCACCATCAATCTCCTCAAAAGTATCTGGAGTCCTCGAAGTAAAAGGCCACAAAGAATTTAGGCAATTACCTTTTATGAATTTTGTATAAACTGTCTGGTCTGTGTCCAACTTGAAATTACATAGTGAAAACTTCTTCCAACAGAGCATACAAAGATATGTCCAAGTAGACATGCTATGTAAGCAGATTTCTCTTCCCTTTAGATAGCTCAGCCATCAGACAGCAGTAAAATTGGACAACACTATCATGCTGGGAAATTGCTCTGTGTTCTTTTCTCCTCAAATCCATGCTCTTTCTTACAAGCACCCTTTAAGTATTGAAAAGCCATAATAAGGTCTCCCCAGAACCTTCTCTTCTCCAGGCTGAACAATTCCAACTCTCTCAGCCTTTCTTTATAGGAGAGGTGTTCCATTCCTCTGAACATTTTTGTGGCCCTCCTCTGGACCCACTCCAACAGGTCCATGTCTGTGCTGAGGGCTCCAGAGCTGGACGCAGGACTCCAGGTGGGGTCTCACCAGTACCACCAAACTACAGAGAGATCAACCTTGTCACAACATTAGTTAGTCCTTACCTCTATAACAACTTCTATAGCAGTGGAAACAGTCAGGAGTGGCAGACTGAATTTGAAAGAAATCACACATGACTACTGTGAGTAATACTGCTTTAGGCTAAACTTTCCTTTAGATCTATACAATTGAACCTGATGGTCCCACACAGAGCAAACATTAATAACATTTTAGAAAACATTCATCTTGCCAAGTGATACAGTTTGTATCTTCTGGTTTTTTAAGCTCTAGTGCATTTATTTATTAGGGGCTACTCCACCAGCTCAGGAAATGAGCTCTCTTAAAGATAATAGCATTCAGTAATTATCACATCTCTCATTTCACCATGTCAGAGAAGCCACTTAAAATGATGATTACATGCAAATTCCTGCTACATTGCCTGTAAGAAGTGTATTACAAGTAAAGAAAAAAATGTTACTGCATCAACATTGCAATCTTGCTGTGAGGAGCTAATTACTTTGCACTTCATAGTGAAGTGCATGCAGGGAATTAATATTTTCATTGATTTGATGGTGTAGGTGATGTACAGTTAATATGCAGGGAACAGCTACATAACATAGCAAGTGCACACAAGAGCATTTTTTTTCTTCACAAAAGAGCATTAAGTGAAGAGCAGAGGAATAACATAGCAACTACCTGAAAAATTGCAATTAATTCACCAAGCTAAATGGAAAATATTTAATTACCAAATTTTTTGTAAAACAGAATCCAGTAAGGCCTGCCTCAGGCAATGATTTTCTATCAGGTGTTTCTTCAAGTATGAATTACCTACTGTGTGTGCTACGTGTGTGTGAGTAAGTCATATCACAATGCTTAATATGTTCAAAGGCTAGTTAGGAAAGTAAATGACAATTGTATATAGGCAGCAGTTCAAATTAGTGTGGTGTTTTGGGGAAATATTCCTGGAAACATTTTGGCACAATAGCTTTTTCTTTTTTTTGTTATAACACAACACTGAAATATGGCCATTGACTTGCCCCTAGGTCACCACAATGCAGAGGATATTTCTCTTCCTTTTATTCTTTTAACTGCTGAGGAGTATAGTTGTCTCAGCAGTAGTAACGAATTAATCTACCATAGTGGCTTTTTTTGCAATTACTCAAGTCTTTATGTGAGAATGCATTGGATGGTTTTAGGAGTTTTTATAAGTAGAAAGAAAATAAAGCAGGTTGTTAAGAATGTGGGACAATTGTTTAAGCCAAGTTGTGCAAATAACCAACACTAATGAACTGATACACTACTGGACTGCTGAGCAGCTGGTTGAAACAGTTCCGACACTATAAGCAATTTGTTTGTTGACGCTGTGTTCAGCGTTTTGGACTGATGAATGAACGCCTGACAGCCATGCTGGTTACAGTCATCACTCTTTTAGGAAATACCAAGCTTAATGAGCACAATAGAACAAAGCAATACCTGCTAATTGGAAAAAGTCTCCCTGTGTAGGCAAATGGTTGTAAATAATGCCAAATCAGAACTTCACCTTCAGCCCAGGTCAGAAGTTGGTTAAATACTGTATGTGCTGTTGGAGCATCAGGCTTTTGTAACCTTGTGTAAGATTACCCTGAAACACCCACACACATGCATGCGCATCAGGGTAGGGAAGAATGGAGAGCTGGGGATGGTCAACACATTGTCTCACCATGTGAATACAGGCGTGCTGGTTTTGCAGAGAAGCAGTGTTCTCCCCATCATTCCTTTCCATACCAGGAGGACTTCTCCATTTTTGCACGGTGTTCTGAGAGCAATTGCTGGTTTGGGGATTGTGGCCTTTGATGTCAAATAATTCAGCTTGTAGGTTTTGCTTCAGTTGGCACATGATGCTTTCCCTGAGGTTCAGTAATGCGAACTGGAATGTTTATTGTCACACAGAACTAGTCTTTGGTTTGCCTGTGGGAGGCTTCTTCTAACTCACTCACGTGGCTCTGACCTACCCATTCAGATAGTTTCAAACTTAAAAGACTAAGGCAAGCAGCTCCTAAGACTGGGAAAGAAAATGACTGTTCTTCAACTGAGCAGGGCTTAAAATAGCAATTAAAAGAACTAACATGATGGTAATAAAAGTATGGGTGGTGTACTTTTATCCTTTAAAGTACCCTTTAAAGTTTAACCCTTTCCCTCCACGTTCTTGACACACTAAAATCTCTCAGGACAAAAATGTTATAGGGGCAGAGTTTACTAGTGTGATGCATTACAGTCTCCTCCTCATCACAATGATGGATACCACAGCGGCGTAGAGTGAGAAAGGGAGACTCAGGTACTCATTTCCTGCACCGCAGACCCCATGTGTACATCCTCCTTTACTAACAACACTCAGACAGGTCCAAGGCTGTATCCCTCGTTCAGGCAAAAACTCCTCCTTCACTGTCTAAGAGGAGATTTAGCTGAACAAGGAGGTCAGAAGTCAAACCTTATATACGGATGGAGGCAGAGAAAGAAACTGTTTAACTGCTGAAACTAAATGTAATTATTTTCTGTGAAATAACTAAATAAATAGCTCAAGCGGTTTTGGCTCATTTTTCTTTTGTACTGATTGTGACTGATTTTGTTCTGGTGTGAGAAGGAGTTAAATGCATGGTTTCTCTACAGCAATGCAGTGTAAGAGTCTGACAGCCCCATCCCCTTCTCTGCTACCTGGATTTCAACTCCAACCACCACCAGACTTTTCAGAAAAGTATAATAATTTCAGGAAACGACTTACCTATGTCTCCTATCCTGAACTAATTATATTTTTTTAGAAGGAAGAACCAAAAAGATGCTCAAGATTTTAAAGTTCCTCTGTATGAATAACTACTATATGTATGTGATTGAAAATAAAAGCAAGTCTCTGAAATCAGAACCATAGTGTGGACTGCTTCATACACTTTAACTTCTCAAACCCTGCTTTTCAAGAGTATTATTATTATCAAATGCAGTGCAATCATGTTTGGCAATTGCCCTCTGGAGAACAGCGAAGCAAATAAAAAAAATTTGCCTTGCGATTTAGAGATACTGGATGTAGTTAATTTCCATATAGTGGTAATACTCTGGCTTCTGGTGGTAAACATTTGACATGATATAATATTTTCAGCCACTTCCTTAACAAGAGAATTAAAGATTGAATAATATACTGAACTAGAAAACAATTTACTGCCAGGGTTAATTCTGGTTCGTTTTTTTCCTAATACTTTGGTATTCAGGAATGGTGTAAGAATGTTAGCTATACTTACTTCAGTGCTTTGATTACAACTGTTTCTCTAACAATTCAAATCCATTTACAACTACAGTGCTGAGGAAAAACCTTGTTTTTCCTCCAGACATTGTACATAAATACTTCTTATACAAAGCTGTTACCTTTATTCAATGAGAGACTGAATTAGAGTGGAAATAAGAAGGTACTCTGACTTAAAAAAAAAAGTGAAGTGCTTTTCATGTTTTATCTTGGCCATTTGTTATCTCACAATTTTGGTTAGGATACTAGACATAAATGAAATGTCTAACATTTCCACTAGTGTTCTGAAGTTTCAGTACCACCAGGATATTTCTTCAAAGCGATAAAAATTAAATCAGGTTTTATAGAGGGAAATCTGAAACTCATTCTATATTGACATTAGATTTTTATAAAATTATTTACATCTTTTTTTTAGTCAAGGACAGATCCATTGGCACAAACAGCACAACCACAGTGTATCTTATTGTTTTAATAACTAACATTATATGTATTTTTTTTTAGGCTGTCAGGATGTCCATTTTGTTATCTACAGTGTGCTCCTGTTTCATGTGTTACTATATTATGAGTGCTGCCATACATTGAGATTGGTCATTTGCATAAATCCTATGGCTCTTTTGTTACCTGTAGCACCCTGTGATTCCTCACTTGTCTTAGTAGAAGTGCTACAAATCAGGACTGGCCATCTGAGAGCATACCTTAAACAAGTTGCAAATTCAGTTTCCTACGTTCGGAGCTAAACTTCCCTACAAGGGAAGGACGGCTACATCTCCACTCAAAATCATGTGCAGAAAACCAATCACCTCCCTCTTCCCCACCTGTTTTTATCAGAAATAAGAAATTGTCAAAGGTTTCACAAATAACAACACTAAGACGTCCATTAAGGAACTTTTGTTATGCTGATGATGCAAATTTTTTGTTATCCTGCACACAGTCTGAATTAAAATTTGCCTGGGCCTCCCTGTATTTAAGAATCTGTAAAACCTGATATTAATTTATTATCAATTATAAAAAGATAGCTTGCATTCCTACAGAATAGAGAAATAGAGGTAAGAGATTTGTCTCTGTTTAACTCATCTATGAACGCTAAAGCGTTGCAGGAGATAGCAAAATACTGAAGGTAAATTTAATTACAAAGAAAGTAAAAGATGGTACAGAGAAAATACACGTATAAAAATATTTTGTATAAATAATTCCAGAGTTTCAGCCACGCTCATCTGTTTATTTAAATAGCATTACGGGACTATAGATTTTGGGGAGAAACATGCTATTCCAGAAAGATGTCTGTTCTGGTGTTTTGAAAGAGACAGAGGTTTTCGTCACAGCATCCATGCCAATGGTGTGCCAGCTGTGCCAAGAAGGTGTCACTCTGCTGCAAGTACTTGAAGCATATTATATGAAATACAAAACAGGCTTAACACCCAAGCATGCAGATGGCAAAATATTAGACTAAAAGATTAAGTAGCATGCTAATTTCAAGTGCATTTCTTAGACTATCTAATTTTGTTCATTATTTGCTTTAACAATGAAAGAAAAGATGTCCAGGGTGAAAAGGGAGCTGCTTTGTTTTTTTCAGAGCATAACAGATGCACATCAGACTGCAGTCCCTTGTGTAAGGAATACATTTCAGTTCTGCAGCATTGCCAAGATAACTAACAAAATTAGCTGAGTTTCAGATTTGTTTTCTTGAACATTTAAGTCACTTGACTTAAAGAACAGTCTGTGCTTTGCAGTGAAGTATGTTTCTGAGACAGAAAAGAATATCTACAGTGTTAAGCCAGCTACAAGTGGGCAGTACACTAAAATACCTGCTTTTGGATTATTGTTTTGCTAGTATTCTGTAATAGAAAGGACTCCAGCAGTGTCGTAAAAAATATCCTCTGGACCCCTTCTTGGGTAATAATTACACAACTAATGGTAACAAGGACTTTACTCTGAGTTTTAGCAGGCATAGTTAATCAGTGCAGCTCCATTGACTTCCATGTATTTATGGCAATATCAGTAAATGATCTTACTTGCAACATCCCCCTTCAGAGAAAAACCACGTTGCATTCCATTTTCTAACACAGAATAATGCTTGTTATGCTTCCTACGCTTCATACCATGTTTGAACATTGGAAGTATTAGTTTGGAAGATAGATGAATGACATTGGTATTGGAGTAGACTAATGCACTTAAACCAAACAAAAACTGCTTTAAAATGAGATTTTCTAGGTATGAAATAAAGTGGATGCTGCACCGTTGGTGAAAGAAACTCCCAGCTAGAGCAGGACAGAAAAGAGATGGAAAGAGATGAGACAGTGGGTGATGTTACAGGATGTTTCAAGTCAAAGGGTGAAACAAGTCCGTAGAGAATTACAAACACACGAGCAGCAAGTTTTAGTCAGGCACAGAAATGGCTAAGGCGGCAACCACGAATGAAGTCATCTCATCCCCACTCCTGGAGCAAAAGTGTGGTCGTGCCACAGAATTCTAACCTCCCTGAATCTGGAAATTCTTAGGAAAGCTGCAAGAAAGGCAGGACAGAGTCTAAGTGCAGGGTAGCATCAGACAGGCAAGACAGGAAACTACCCTGTGCTACTGGAAGGGATAAGTTTGTTTTCTTAAGTGTTTAAGTTCCAAAAGCAGATCACATTCTCACTGCATGTGGGACATCCAGTGAAGTCTCCTGTGCCATGTCAGTTTACACCAGGGAAGAAGACTGCAGGTGCAGTGATATAACAGAAAACCCCTGCTCTGGACTGGAGTGGGCTAAGGGGGAGTTAATGTGTACAACTCAAATGACTGCTGATTTGTTGATGGCTCATGTATGTGGTATTTTTTAAATTAGGAAGACTTCCCTACAGGTTTTTTTTTTATTATTTCCATGCAAGAAACACAAGGACAACTCTTAACTACAAAGGATTTGAGAAGAAAAAATACCCGCCCACACAGTGGAATTTTGGAAGGAATTCCTCCTTTTTTGCCTTTTCCAAATTACATCATAAGACTACTCTGGTCCTCCCTTGTTTTCTTTTTGTAAGTACTTTTCTTCTGAGTACCATTTTATGCATAGTGATACTCAGAGAACTCTGATTTAGGGTCCAACAAGCAAGAAAATCTTGGTTTTTCTTAATTGCAAAGTACATCTGCTTTTAGCCCCCAAATTTGGGTTGTCTACTCATGCAAGAACAACCACAGTATTTGACTTGGGTGTGTAGTCACTTGAATAATTCCAAAGACTGAATAACCAAACTATACTTGTTTTGAACAAACATGAGCCATCCGCAGGTTCGTGTTTATTTACACACACTACTGATCAGACCACTTAAAAAATAAGTTCACAATTTACATGCACAGAAGTCATAAATCAGAAGGCAGCCTTCTCCAGCTAAATACTTCAGAAACTTTTGAGCTAATGTAGCTTCAATTCTCAGCCTTGTTCCACTCACCAGGTAAGTTTCCTGAGCATTGCTGACACAAACTAGCCTACTGTCAAAAAGAAGATAGTTGATTCATATTAAAATCGAGTAATGTCATGTCTGCTTCTCTTTAGAAGAAAGAAAAATGACAAAGTAATACTGGAACTTGTCAGGCTTACTTATATAAAATACACTGCTCATATTGGTATAAGGCAGCCGTACCAGCAGCAAATACAAATCTTAAAGACTGTTTTTAAAAATACTAATATATACCCCCAGGACTATGAAAAGATAAATTCTTCAAATTTTCAGTGATCTCCAGAAAATTAATTTTCCCTAATTCACATTTTTACTCCCATTCTTACATAGCCTAAAAAATGTGGTTATTTTCCTCTGGCGATTTCGTATCTAATGTATTCCTATGGCTATCTAGCAATGATAAATTCATTCAGATTAAAATAAGAAATGAAAAATATACTCTTTCATATTTTGTTTCCTGTACATGCATAACGTATGGTTAAGTTTCCTTGTTTAAACCTCTGCCTGATAAGCCTTGGAGACAATGGTTCTATTTAAAAGTTGAAAAGGAAATAATTGACGCCAAATAGTTTCCTGTAATAGAAAAGAGACTTCCCCACAGTCGCATCCAGCTAAGGGTTTGGGCCAGCATCTGATCAAATACTACATGCTAAACCCCCTTATCTTAAGCTTCATTTTAAACTGCTTTTACTGACTGCAGACCCTTTGTCATTGGACAACTGCTGTCTACCACATGGGCATGGAGCTCTGGTTCTCCAAAATCCTTGGTGCTGGCTCTCTAGAGGATCATTCACTATTGATGGTCTGTAGAAAGGGCAGAGAGCGTCCGAACTAAGGAAGAACAATCTCTGAACACTTAAATGAAAAGTTCACAGCTGGGGATAGATAAAGGTAAAAGCAGAGCATCCACTGGCAGAAAGACAAAATACTGGGTAGTCAGAAAAAACAAGAGTCATTACAGAAATGGGCTATCTCTATGCAAGTCTATAGATGGAGAAGAGTCAGCTTTTCCTTAATAAGACACAAAAATTCAGTAACAAGAAAATGTACTACTGCTCCGTTCCCAAGCCCAGAAATAGTCTGCTGTTCTTCAAGTTGTCAAGGTACTTCTCTATGGAATTTTGGTTCATGAGGGTCAGAAAATATGTTGTGGAAAAACATATGCCAATATTTTTCTCTGTAAATAATGGCAGTTTCCCAAATCTGACCTCAGGTAGACGTACTATGATATGTATCACAGAGGACTAAGTGTTATTTGTAGTTGTGCGATATTATAATCTAAGTAATAAGAGCCCTCCGTTGTTGACGACCTCTATACATTTTTTTTTCTCCAGCTTTAACTGGTGATATGGTTATGATTTGCTGTCATGGCATGCTATACGATTTGAATACACCCCTTCGACATATTTTGCATTCATGGCAAGTGTGCCTTCTCTGGGGCACTATTATTTTCTGTTTCCATGCAATGGGGTAAATTACACAGAGATGTGGACAACACAATCAAATCCCAGCACAAGAAACCGAAAAATTACACGTTTTCTGCTTAAATGGGAATTAAACACCTTAAAAAGCTTCTTTGAGGACTCTCATTTTAGAATGAGATTATTCTTTGCACCAGTGGTAACAAAAGACAGATAATGTCTCACTGGTGGCTCTGTTTTCTCATCACTCAAATGTCATGGCACAGATTGTGCTGTCAGAGAATCATAGAATCATTAAGGTTGGAAAAGACCTCTAAGATCATCGAGTCCAACCGTCAACCCAACACCACTATGCCCACTAAACCATGTCCCTAAGCGCCACATCTACATGTCTTTTAAATACTTCCAGGGATGATGACTCAACCACTTCCCTGGGCAACCTGTTCCAAGGCCTGACCACTCTTTCAGTAAAGAAATTTTTCCTAACGTCCAATCTAAACCTCCCTTGGCACAACTTGAGGCCATCTCCTCTCGTCCTATCGCTAGTTACTTGGCAGAAGAGACCAACACCCACCTCACTACATCCTCCTTTCAGGTAGTTGTAGAGTGACTGTCCAGACACATAGCAGACACTTGAATTAGTAGACTTTCTCATTCCCAACTCTACGTCTATCATGGATGTGCCTGCCTCCAGAGCTGCTGTGAATGTGGCAGACAAGCACTGTGCCTCGAGCCTCGTTACCAAATAAGTCTGCTGACAGTTCCCTGACATGCTCCTCAAGCTGTCGCACCAACCCATGACACAGCTCTGCTTCCTGTCACAGGCTTTACACCCAGCCCTCCCATGCACATCTCCCTCCATAGGCCCCTGGCACACAACCAGCTCAGCCCCAGCAACTCAAACTCCAGCTAAGCACTCTGACCTTTGCAATGCATATCCAGTTCATTAGCTACATATCTAGTCCCAGCAGCTCTTGCTTTCAGACGGCAATCTTTATGTGGGGAGGAAAGCAGGCAGAAGGAGCAGCTAAGGCCTGAATTCTCAGATGCGTGATACAGGAACACGTGGTGGTTTTGCTGGTGTACAACCTCTGTCTCTGTTCACTGATGATATCGTGCCATGGACTGCCGTGGTTCACTAGGGAAAGAGGATGTATAAAGTGCTTGTGAATTTAATAAAGCTAGGAAAAGAAAGGTACCACCACATGCTGTTGCATTGGTCCACTCTGTATTGCTATTTCTCCTATTAATGGATTCAGCCATCGTTGCGTGGTTAATGACGATGACTGACTGTAATTGATATAAGATGCATTCCGTGAGTGCAAAGTAGTTGGATTGTAATTCGTCATGTGATAAGTATACACGGTACATTTTATGCTTGGGTTCTTAAAAATACAAGCTGCCAAACAAAGAGAATGAGGTACAGTTTCTTTGATTTTTAGGTGGCATGGGTAAATTAGTTAAAGTAGTGTCAAGCCAAAGAGTTGCAAACTCAGAACAATGGAAGTTACTCAAAAGATCAGAACACTCTTACACTGATTGCACTTGTACACACTAAATTCTGTTGCAAATGTAGCCTGAAATGCTCTTTGTGTGCAATGCCCTGTAATTTCTAAACATGCTGAGTAAAGATTTTATTTAAAAGCATAAACTAGTGGTTCCACCATAAGGAAGTATTTTACAAAGAAGCCCTTTGAAATGTAAATAAGATAGTCTTCTACCTAACAATCTCCACAGTTGCAGGGAGAAAAGGGCATGTTTTAAATTCAAAATAGTACAGGACATATTATGGAAGGTAGTGAAGTGAAAATAGATGAGTAACTATTGCTATGTGTAGCCAGAAGAAAACCTTCCAGAGACTAAGCAAGAGTCTAATTCCTTCTGGACTATCAGGTCTTCTGTAGGAAGAGCGTGGGACTGGAAGTCAAAACTTCCAGTATTTTGCACCCAGTCTCCTGTGTAACCCTGAATATATCGGATCATGCCTCAGTTTTTCCTTCTTTGAAATGTGAATAATACTACCTTTCCAAATGTGTTGGAAGATTTAGCATATCAGTATAGCGACCTGCTTTGAAAGCTTCAAGAGGCAGGAGTTACAGATGTCAAAATATTATCGAGCATAGAATGACACACGAAAATATATAATTGGGATTATAAAGCCAGAATTGAAAATTAAGTACTTCATTAACACTTGACCCAAACTGTCAAGTGTTCCCTTTATAGGAATTAAACAATGACCTGGCTTTTAGAAGTGAGAAACTTTTCCAAGGGCATGTTTCTACTGCGAATTGTTTTCCATCTCTGCTTGTTCTAAAAGTAATTTATGGCCAGGGGATACTAAAGAAATTCCTCTTTGGGGCTAATGACTGTTACAAATTCTGTAAGATTTCCAGTTGTGGAAATATATAGTACAAGAGCAACATAAAAAAGGCTGTTCAACATACAGCTTCATCTGCTTCATAGTTCAAAAATAATTTCCAGTTAACAAAGCAATAAAACATTATTAAGAGAAGCAATGTGACCCAGCTAAATAGAACTAGGAAAGAAGTGTCCAAAAATGATTATATAATTATACTAATCAATATAATTCTTTTAATCGCCAAAGTAAATGTGGAACTTTACAGATGTTCACATGCAATTCTCACAGAATTCAGCTAGAGTGGCTGGCATATGTATTACTGAAGATAAAATTTACCAGAATAAAGGGATGCCACTTACTCTGTGTGAGGAGTTCTCTTCTTCAAAAGGAAGTGTCTTTCTTTTTTTTTAGACACTTGATAGAAAATCCATGAGAGTAAAACTAATTGGTAATGAATTACAAAAAAAGTAACATTACCATGAAAGCTTGGTGATAGTGAGCAATTAAGAAAGCAAGGTAAACTCCTGAAAAAATGCCTGCAAAAATGCACAACTATGTAAAGTTACTCCAATAAAATTAAAAGTAAACCACTTCAGTGGGCATAACTGTGTGAAAAGGTTGCAATTTCTGGGGTGGAACTCAGTCCCTTTAGTTTGACAAAATAAGTTTTGTTTGATTAGGTAAAAAACTATAATCCCAGCACATAGCTTTTTAAAAGCTCAGTTTTGTACAACAACTTAAAAAAGTGTATTAAAATAATCCTTATTCTTACATAAGAATAGAGAAGCATTTCTTAGGAACAAAGTAGCTTTTCGGTCAAATTAATTCACAGCTTTTATGGCAAAAATGAGTAGAAATGTAAATTACAGTAGTTTATAGAGTAAGTAGGGGAAACAGTAATTGTCTCCTATAGAGTCAGATTATGGTCAGTGTAACATCAACGTAAATCTGGAGTAATTCTGCAGATTTCAATGCAATTACTCTGCATTTACTCTGGTGGAACTCTTGTAAAGAATGATACCCTTAAGAGATTTACAGACAGATAGAAGAGATTTTGGTTAAGTACGGAAATAAATTCCAGCACCGTTAAAGGGAGTACAATATTTCTAAGGCATTAGATGTATTTTCTTTTTTTTGTTCTTTTGACTCTTTGATAGTTCTTTTAGTAGTTTTTACAGGGATTCTTCTTCTTTAATTCTGTGATTCTCTCACTCCATTTCCCTGGAGTCTTATCTTCAGCTTTTTTTTGCTGGTTGTTTCAAAGCATTTAACGATTCGACAGACATGTTTGCATCAGTGTCTCTTACCATTATCTCTTCATCCATGAACATTTTAATCTTTACCGAGATATTTCATCACCTGTAATGTCAGCCATCTCCTTATGTATGCTTTGCTGCTACCAAAAAATGCCATGACCCAGGTTTTGTCCCTGAAAAGATGGCACTGGGAATATAAAAAGCATAAAGAAAATACTAAGCACAATTTCTAGGACCAGAGAATTTGTTACACTGTTGCTACAATCAGTGTCCCCGAGTGAATGTTATCAATGACAGAAATTGCAAAAAATTCTCATATATGTCAACAAAGAGAATCAGTGGTAAAAAAGTTCTGGAAAAAAAGTTGGGTTATGTTAACCTGGTTTGTATTTCTTTTACTGTTTTTGCTACCTTCTAATGAAAAGTACTGCAATTAATATATTCTGTTCCCAACCCTACCAATTTGGTTTAAGATCATGCATCTGAATATGCACAAATTCGCCAGTCAAAAATAGCAAAACTGTGCAATCCTTAAGGATTAGTATAAAAAACTTAGTTTCCAGTCATTTCTATCACCTTAGAAAAGTGAGATTTGCTTAAGCAGAAAAACTTATGTGAGTCGCCCCAGGAATTTCAACAGCTCTGGAAATGTAATAAAATAGTGCACAAGCTGTAAATGCTGCATCTACATGTTGGATTGTTTGCCTGCAGACATTCACTTACTGAAACTGTCATTGTGCAACTTTCATTGCATGACATTAAAAACAGAAATAAAGGATGACCCCCAGATTATAGAATTTACAAATAGATAAGCAGAATTTCTTGTTGACATGTAAGTACTGAAGATCACTGCAAAATATAAAGCTGTCATTTTGTACAAGTCAGAGCCTTCTCCGTTTAAGGGAACTTGAAGTTCTTACTGTGTTCAGCAAAAGTCATACTAGCACTTGCACACAGGATGATGCTAAATTGTGTCGCAGCAGTAAGAGCAATGAATTCGTTGAAGATAAAAACAATGCTTTTAGATGTCGAAGAGCTACAACAAAGGAATATTCAAAATCCAAATTGTCTGCCTGGCCTTTAAAATTTGGTCAGCCGAGAGTCATCAATTATGGAATTACAGAAACACTACAATTTTGGAAAAAATTCTCTCTTCTCTGTGCCCCCCTTTCCCCCCCACAACTTTGGTCTGTCCCTCCACACAATCTAGCTACTGTTGATGTGAGAGCCTTTTCTACAAAACAGGCTGTAGTCTGGGACAGCCTTTGTGTATTTCTCAGCCTCGGTGACCCTTCATCTCATTTCAAATCTCAAATAAAACAACTCCTTTTCTCCTACTCTCCCTATACATTTTAACATCTCTGTTCGCTGCTCTGATTTAACTCTTGACTGTAATACTCCCAAACAAAACCTTCATTAAGATAGACTCCAAAGTTAAATGCAGAAAGGACCTGTTTGAACAAGTAGTTTCTGTCAGGGCAAGATTGTTCTCTACTGTATATATACTACTATTTCAACCAGTCTGGTTTTAAGTATCTAAAGATAATTAGCTTCTGTAAGTTAGATTTTCTTGAAGATTATCCTCAAGAGCTGTAAGTCTTAGTGTAGGAAATATTTTCCTAGTAAAATCTCTAATTTTGGTACATATATAACTATGTACATGGTACGTACGTAACTATACTCCAAATATGTTTCAGGCCTCTTTTCTGCAACTGTACCGATGTAGGGCCAACAAGCACACTTTAAACCTCACTGGCATTAGCCTACCAGATGGATTTCATTGCAGATGGGGACCAAAAATACTTACTTTCTCTCACTGGCATTCAGCCTCATCAAATGTTTGTAGGCAGTGTTCTCCTTGTCCCTTGATTGTCATTTAGCCAAAGAACATAAAATGGCTAATAGTTCTAAAGGAATTTGTGAATCAAGCTGCCAAACTTCAGACACCACTTATTGTGTACTTTTTGAAAATAAGGTCCCTGTTTGGGCACCAAAACTGGGAGACACCCAAAATTAATTGTCACTTTTGAAAATCCCAGACAGTCATTGTACTAAATCTTAATCTTTCTCAGAGATTTAATCTTTGTGGTAGCTATTTCTCCTTGCTGCTTCTTTCTGTGCAACTCATGTCATTTCTCTAGGATCTTTTAGATAATATAAGGACAACACCTAATACCCTAATACAGTCTAACTCAAAAAGAAGGTGCTTTGTGGCCCAAGAACTTGTGTGTGAATTGCCCTAAGATGCAGTTACGTTGGGCTTTTTTCTTTTTTGGTTTTTTTTTTTTATGGTTTTCCTTAGTCGCAAAGTGTGAATAGTCAGATTTAGTCTTCCTCTAAACTGACCTTTACATGTACACCACATTGTACCACATAATTTTTGACTCCTCAGTTACCCGTAAGCATGAGATTAAGGGAGGGTTCTAGTTTATGTACAGGTTTTGTCCTAAAATACACAGTCAAGGTGTAGCCAGACATGCATCCCAAACCAGGAACTTGGAGGTGCTCTTGAATCCCCCAGTTTAGACATAGATAAAGGCACACCTGTTTTTTAAAGAAGTTTCAACAAGAACAGTAGATAATGTAATTTGGCTTTTTCTTTTTTCCTAAGCAAAGTTGCACTACACTAAGCAAAAGCTGTGAGTAAATGATCCAAGATTTACATGGTGGAGTAACTGGAGTATATTTATTTGCCAGACACTCTGCAGAGGAAAATTTAAAGTTTGTAAGTCTGGTTAGCATGGAAACTTCCTCTAAACAGCTAAGGAAAAAGTCACACTCAGGAATCTATTAAGTTAAGTACTGGCATGTCAGTCTTTGCAGTAAATGTATGTTGCATTCATGACAAATGGCAGAGGTACCACACTGACAAAAGCAATTTCATTTTTCCACAGTGGAGGCAATCCAAGGCATCAGTCTTTGTGCACAATGTGTCATGTCTTTCTTTTAGTCAGTGATGTAAGAAGTTTCTGAAGTTATGACAATGTTTTCCATGTATTTGCATCCCTGTAAAATGCACAGTAGGTGGAGATGGAAATTATATTTTTCATTGATCCTAAGGTCCAAGTTTCCTTGTTGAAGATGTTTAATTAAAAAAAAATAATCAAATAGTCTAATGAAATGATTGTTAAGGCATTCACATATATTTACAAGACTAAGGAAAATGCTGTCCCAAACAGATGCTCATTAGTAGAATGAAGAACAAAGAACTAAATCTTCTTTAGAGGAAAGTAAATTACAATCAAATTTGCAGTCTTTTAAGAAAAGTGACTTTCTGAGGACGAGACTTCTATATTCAGAGGCATATTCTAGTATGAGAAGACAATATTGCCTTATTATGTAGGCTGGGTTTTAACACATTTGTAAGTCCCATTTTATTCATGCTGTTTACTTGAATTAATAATGTATCTTTGCAAAAAAACATTTTCCTACACAGAGTTCTTTCTGTGCCCCATCTTCAAATACAGTAAAAACGACAGAATATATAATAACATGGCTTATGGCAACTATAAATTGACCTGATGCATGGAAGCAGAGTTTTAGGATAAAATCTACTACAGATCATCAACATCCACAAAAATAAATTCTTATTTCAGTAAGACACTAACCTGTAGAAAGAGGTGGGCCCTTGCCATGGAATGTGTAAATGTATAGAGACCAAAATGAGCTCTTGTTGGTAAATGTGGATACCAATATGTTCAGTTCACCTTAAAATGTAAGTAGATAGTTATCAACTTAAGGAACTTGTGTTACAAGAAAATAATATTTAAATTACATAACTAACAACATCTCAGATTACTGCAGCCCCTAAAATGTTAATTAGTCCTACTACTTATCTTTATTTTTCTTATGACTTACACAAAGTCACTGACACTGTTACTTATGGCAGACTCACTTTAATGTTGAGAGCTTAATACTTTAGTTAGTACAAAGGAATTGGTATTTACTTATGAAGCAGTTACAGCCAAACATTTATTTATTCTAAAGCAACTGTTTCCACAAAAATGTGTTTGGTTTTTTTTTTGGTTGTTTTGGTTTTTTTTTAAGTAGAAACGATTATTCTAGGCTATTATTCTGAAAAAGTTCATTTTCACATAGCCTGAATTTGGGGCCACGTCTGTGGTGACAGTATTCTTTGCAATTGAAAGTACTTTTCCTACCTTGCGACTATTTCCTTTCACAGTCTGTCTCCACAATGGAGGGAGCTCGTGCAGATACCCCAGAGGAACCCACCTGAGAAACTCCAGCCCCATGACACAAGTGGTCAGTAGGTCCCCACAGTGGATCTCACATTCAAAGTGGAACAAGAAACCTTATTTTTAAAAAAACTTTTCACCTAGCCAAGTAGACCTTTTCCTCACCACAATTTGTCTGACAGGCTAAAAATAACCGGCCATATTTGCAAACTTCGCCATTAAGGCTTTTGTTTGTATGTTTGGTTTGTGCAACTGTTTTTTTTTTTCTTTTTTTTTCCCCCCGCACAATGTAGCAACGGTTTGGCTAGTGATGGGAAATGAAATGTTTGTTCACGGATGGCTCCCCTCCTGGCTTCCACATCCCTTCAGTACCCTCAGGACGGGAGACTGTACGAAAGGACACGGGACTCCTGTAATAGAGAACCAACACTGCCAGTTTAAGCGCCAAGGACTGGGAGTAGCCAGAGGTAAAATCATCCCCGAAAAAAACCGCCTTTGGGGCCCAGAACATGTTGCCGTTATCAGCGCACTAGTTCACCCCCAAGAGAGTTAATTCTCAAGTTACCTTGGAGCTCCGGCCGGACGCCGAGGGCGGGAAGGGGCAGGGGCTGGAGCCAGGCGGGGCGCAGAGGGCGGGAAGGAGCCGGGGCCGGGCCGGGTGCTGAGGGAGAGGGCGGGGCCGGGCCTGTGTCAGCAGCTTCCCCACCGCCTCGGGGGCGCGAGGGAGCGGCTGTCGGGGGCGGAGGGCGGTTGCGCGGCCGCCTCCCCGCGCTGCTGGCGGCCCTGAGGGGGCAGCGGCCGGCGGAGCGGTGTGGAGCGGAGCAGGCAGCGGGAGGGCCGGGCCGGCGGGGCCGGGCGGCCGCGGTGGGTACCCGAGCCGGCTGGCCGGGGCGGAGGGGCGGCTGCTGGCGGCGGGCCAACGGTGCACAGGAGGAGGGAAAGAAGGAGGGAGCTGCGGGGCGGGGAGCGCCGCCGCTCCCGCCCTCTCCGCGCCGTGCGGGAGAGAGGTGCCGGGGCTGGCGACCGGCGCGGGAGGAGATGCTGCTTTGCTCTGACTCCCTCCACGCGCTCCCTTACAGGCGCCGACCACAACCTTACGCGAGCGCTGCTGTGGGGGAGAGCGAAGCTCCGGGTTCCTCGGCTCCATCACCGCCCTGCATGCGCGAACGGCGTCTCTAGACTGGCCGGTAGGTCCGCGGGCCGCTCGTCTCTGCGCGCCGGGGAGCCCTTGGCGGCCGCTCTGGAGGTGCGTGGCCGTTGGGGGGCGGAGGGAGTCTCGCGGCGGCCTCACCCGAGGGGGGTCTCGCTGACGGGCGACCGTTGGTGGCCGTTTAATCGCTACTGTGGCGGGGCCGTTTCGCTCCTCTCAGGGTGGCGGGGGTGCCGGCGGCGCCAGGTAAGCGGCAGCTCCCGCGGCGAGGGAGCAGACTGGGGACGGAGCGCGGCGGGGCGCCGCGGAGGTGTGCGGGCAGGGTGAAGTACCGGGCCCGCGCCTGTACGGTATTAGCGCTGGGTGGCAGCCCTGGCCGCGAGGCGCCGCGGAGCGTGGGAGGAGGGAAAGAAAGGCTGCACAAAGCGCGGCGGGTGGTGTTGGTTCTCCCCCTGGACTTCCTGTCCGGGTCGCCTTTGCGATTGAACTGTTACTTTCAGTAACAGCAGTACATGCGTGGGGGTTTGCGTCTGCCGACGGTGAAAGGGTCGTTTTTGCTTACGCAAACCAAACAAAGCAATCCCCCGAACTGTCTAAACAGAAGGAAACTTTTTGCCTTATTAGCGTTTCTGGAGGAACAAAAACGAAGTATAAATCTGTTGGACAGTGATGAGAAATAGCGTAGGTTTCATTGGCTTTTTATCTCCTAGCAATCGACACCTCCGCAGACCGCAGGATAATCTCTCTCATATTCTAGATTGTGTCATTCTCTTTAAATTGCATGTTTAAAACAACAAAGGCAGTGACTTCATAGGGAACCGCCAGGAGCTGCTCTGTACCCCTCCTGTTTATTGGGGAAACATTTGGGAACCGGTTTGGTTTTGTAGGTGGGATCAGAAGTAAATGTAGGACATGAAAACTGTAAGGTTGGTTGCAGGTAATCTGTGTCTAGCCATCTTATTAAGGTGTGAGTTTTGGAGAAGGGAATATGAAAGTCTTTGCATGTGGAACTAGCTGGGGCAGTAGCTGTGATCAGTTCATGAGGCCTTTTCAGTGGGAAGAGAACATGTTTTATGAAACAGTACAGTGAAACTGGGTCAGAATACGCAGGCTTTCTCCTGGGGGCTGAACCTCATGTGAGAAAGCTGTCATTGAATACATATGTTCCTAGGTGTCTTGACTCCCAGGTCATTCTTTTGGGCTCGGGCTAGTGAATTGTTGACATTTAATACCTAAAGTAATGACTCCAGAGCAGGACTGCTTTCTGTGTTCAAATTATGTATCGGGCCTCTGACTGATACTCTGCCTGTGCAAGTCTGTCTTTGGATGACCAGAAATATGTTTTAAAGACATTTCTGCAAGAGTTAGAATCAACCAGGGTACAGATACAAATAGGAAAACAACTTAAATAGTTTGGTTCTTGTGCAAGAAATACTGATGAGGAAAGAATAAATCTAGTCTTAGAATCTTTTGGTAGTGGAGTTACAACAGAATTTGCTACCACTCCTAGTGCTATCAAACGTACCTATCTGTTCAGCTTTCATGTTGGGCATTTGTGTTTCATCTGGAGTGTCTTTTTTCTCTGCCAACAAGCACGTCTTTCCATAAACAGTTTTTCAATGTAAGCAGTAATTTAAGGAAAGAAAAGAATGACAGCAAGAGATAGAAAAACCTACAGTGTAACTTTTTAAGGTATTTTATTACTTGTTTTTAACCTAACAATCCTGTCGGATGACTGGAAAAGCACATAAGAGATATTCCTCCCGTAATGGGACTTTTTTTTTCTTTTGCTGTTGCATGACAAAAAAATTGAACCTTCTGTAGATGAGGGTTTTTGTATTGGTTTTTTTTTTCTATTCAGAGTGTGGGGGTTTTTTTTTGTTATTGTTTTTTTTAAGTTAAAGGTCCAGTAAAAGTAAGTACTGTTGAATATATCGAATGTAAAAGGAGATAGGCTGTATCACAGGGTGTTGTTATAAGGGCTTAATTAAAAAAAAACCTCTTCATACTGAGACTGTTGTTGGGTGGAGTTGGAGGTATGAGAGCCACAGACTCAAGGACACTTGAGTGGATGGAAGAGCATGCATGAAACAAGGAAGTATCTGTGGGAGAAGGATGGGCTGAATGTTAAGGGATAAATGAGTGCACAGCACATATTTTCACCAGGATAACAGAGTGTATGGAAAGGATGGGATCCAGTAGTCTATTCACAGCTTCACAGGCCTTTGAAAGTAAAAATGGGCTGTGATATGGATGACTGGTAAATAACCACTGTAACTGGTCATCTTGAGCCTGTGATAACTTGTGCATAGCATTGTCGTTTTGGATGCCTTGAAGGGAAGTAGTGAAGAAGCCTTGGAAAGGGAGGAGATTGCGTTCCTGCAGGTGGGAAGTTACCAAGGCACAAATGTTGCATTTGCCTTTTCCAGTGGAAAGGATGGTGTTGTGTTTCTTTGCTTTTTTTCCTTTATGGTGGGATTTTTTCAGCCATGTGGCTCTTATAAATATAGAGTAAGTATCACAGTGAAGGACTGCAAGTTAAAATGCAGCAACTTTTTCAAGAGCACAGCAAAGCAAATATTTTCACTTTTACATGTGAAACAGAAATTGTTTGGCACATGGCTATTTTCCTACCAACCGAATGCAGGTATGAACAATAATAATTAGCAGTTGTATAGTACAATAAATCTTCAAAGTGCCTTCAAATCTTAATCAGCAAGCCTTAATAGCATGCTATTCCTGCAAGAGAGGTAAGTAATTAGACAGATAAAATGGGACTGGGCAGACTCTTAAATGGAGTTTATTGTTGAAGTGCCAGTCAGTTGTACAAAGCTCTTCTTTATCACTGAAGTCTCTGGATACTGCTGTATATTAAATGGCTTCAAATATTTATGTGTTGAAATACATGACAATATGGCCTAGAGGGCCTGGTTAATATAGGCATCCTCTTGTTCCAAGTCCTTCGTAGTTAAGGAGACCTTACACTCAAGAGTCTCCTAGTGATGGTTCCAGAGCACCTGTCAAGACTTACTAACTTGAACAAGAGTAAGGTTAGTTCTTTAAGGGGAATGATTTTCTTTTGAAGAGCTTTCCAGCTTACTCACGCGACAAGCCTAGAACCTTTAGTCCATTGATGATATTGATGAAACTCAAAGTGATTTCACCAGGAGCCTGTTAAACCTAAGAACATGTAAGTAGTGATCTGCCTGCTGCATTTTGGATATTTGAGAGCGAGTGTTGGTTAGCAGGCCGATGCTCTGTCAGTCACCCTTCTTTTTCTCTGCTTCCAGAAAAACTGGCTGGAATTTTACTGTTTTAAAATGAGCTAGTCAGTGAGACAAAGAGACTGGAAAGCAAGTCTTGGGGTATTGTGTCATGATGCAGAAAATATTTGTAAGCAGTTGCCCTAAGCTGTCGCTTACCATGGGACAAGCATGGATGGAAAGCTATGAATACCAGAGTAAGTTAATGTTGTATGTCGCCAGTTAACTATTAATGAAATCTGTGCATCTGTAAAGAAGCGTGGAACTTCTGAAAGAAGTGTTTCCCAGCCCCACCTCCTCCTGAAGTGTAGAGAAGGAAGCTGGCATTTACAGATGGGAAGGGCAGAAGACGACTCTTTGGTGCCGTTTTTATTTTGTCCGGGCTTCTCTTTCTCCTATGCCAGTTAAATACCTGGTGAGCAACTAGGCATATTCTTTGTGCATCATTATCTACTAAAATGCTTTCATAAAAGGCAATGAATTGAGTAGGCTGCCTTGGGACAATGATATGCCTTGTGAATTTGAAATCCAATTGCCAGGATAAGAGAGGTGCTCCAGTTAGCTTATGAAACTCCGTAGGAAGAATAACAGGTGAGAAGGCTTTGTTCTCAGGGTTTCATCTGTTGTTCTTTATCTTTTATGTGTAAATTTAATATGCCACAGAAATGTCTGCAAGTAATATGTCAAGAATTAAAGGAGACCTAATATTAAAACTGCTGATTTTTGATTGCTGGTGTTTGTAGGGAATACTGTAGTTTTGCAGGATGTTGAGTGTTATTGAGGATTTGTAGATGATAGGGTAATGTCAGATTTAGGACCAGGTGTTGTGTCAGCTCATTGTTCCTGCTTCAAACAGTCTGTCATTAAATTAGAGGAGATGAGGCACTTGGAAAAGAGAGGGAAGCTTCATCTCCCATTTTGTAGCTAGAAGTAAAGCACGGGGAGAAGAACTGACTGAGGTAAAAATGATGAAAATTTAAATGCACAAGTTTGGAATTGAATACAAAGCGCTTCATGAACTAATCCGATGCTGTCGAAAAACACTTACCCCTTTTTTCAGTAGACTCTGAAAAAGTCTCTGAGATGAAAAAACTTTCAATTTCTGTGTGCTTCTACTTTGTCAGAGGAAGGACATGGTTTTCTGGGGTGTTCTCCCAACTCTGGATAAAGAATTTTTTTGTTTGTTTCTTGAAAATTGTCTTAGTAAAGAACATTCATCTGTGTCTGTGGGAGAGATATGGGAGGGGACTTCTTACAGAGCTTGCTGAAATTTTTGAAAGTGAATATGAAAATGGTTTTTGTATGGTGTTGACATCTTCTCTAATTGAGTATTTGTATGTAATGTAGGTACTTGGTTTCAGGCAAAGGGGTACCTCAGTAGTAGCATATCTGAAGTCTGTTTTATTTAGGGAAAAAAAAAATCCTGAGCTGAAAGGCTACTTGGGTGACTTTTCTTGAACAATGCCATTGCAGCCGTTTTATATTTGTGCTGTAAGCTTGAAATCGATGCTGAGTTTAATAGGAAACACTCCTGTTATACACTCTTTCTCAAGTAAGTGAACTTAGAGGCTCTTTCCCTGAAATCCAATTTTGTTTGTTGCTCTATAATTTGTGGAGGGGAGAAAGCTGTTAGATCGTACAAATGCCTCATGTTTTGAGAGTAGAATGTGCTGGATAAATCAGTGGAAATACCAGGTTCTCCTGTGTTTTGTATCCAGTATCACAACACCTGTAAAAGCTCTTTTGACTACATCTATATATGTGTGTAGGTGCAGCTGATGTTCTCTAGCAGCCAAATGACAGTAGCCCTTCTAGTAGGTTCCAGGATGTCCTTGTGTGTTGGAATCTTACCACCACTGCTGTGTGCTGTATAGAACTAACGATACTAGTTCATTGCAATAGCATAGTTATGCCAATGTATTAGAAATTGTTGCGTTCTCTGTTTACTTCAATGCTATTTCAGAATCGACATTGAAAGGCATAAAGAGTTGTTAATGTAAATAATACTTACAGTAAAGTTGCATGCTTGGAGATGTAAGCTTCTCTGAGTCTCATGTCCATTCTGTAGTCTGTCTTTATTTTCATTCATGTAATAGCTAGTGTTGTACTCAGGTAGTGGGCAAGCCCTCAAAACCTGTTATAGAAAAAAACCAAGGAACTGAGTGCAAAGGCTTTCTAATTTATTACTGAGTACAAGCGGAACGTGGCTTATCTCATTATCTCAAGGGTTATAGATACTCTTATTTGCAGGGGAATTGGTTCCCAGTGATTAATTTTACGTTTCGGATGAGGATTTTTCCCTTTTTAATATTAATTTCTTTAGCATCTCAATGATGTGTGTAGATTGGCTACTGTATTTTCAGGTTTTTGTATAGACATGAGTGGCTACAAGGAGGGCATAAAAAACCCCAATAAACCTGCGATGCTGGTGGTTCCAGGGCTTCCTTAGGGTCACCAGGGAAAGGTAATGGGACTTGACTCATAAAGCCATGTCTGCTGCACAGCAGGTATTCAGAGACCCTATAGGACATTGCTGTTGAAATATTAACTAGAAAATTTCAAACTTGTAAGCAACTTTATTTGGTGTTAAATGTGTTCCATCTTCCTTGATGGGGCTGTTGACTTTTTCTGCTAACCACTTCTATACATTGTAATTTTAAAAGATTAAATAGGCTGAAGAGGGGGCTAAATTAGAGTTTGAAACTTAAACTGTTAGAAATAGTTGTGCTTCTAGCAAAGTCATGCCTGGTTTAAATAATGAAAGATTTGGTCTTGCATATTGCCTTAAGTAATAGAGGTGTGAAAAAATCGAGTATTTAAATTTTTATCCATGTCATATGTAGATAGTTAAACTTTATATAAATTTTCTACCTAGTTTGATCATCAGAGTTTCAGTACTGTAAAAAATATTGCTGATTCTTCTTCTCTTGTCACAATTCATCAGGTGCAACAGTATATTATTACTGATTTTACTCATTTCTCTCTTTGCATAATTTAGTGTTTCAGCAAAGAGAAAAGTTAGAGAAGGAAAAGGGAGCGGATGTTTTGCCTTTTAGTATCTTTACTGTAAAATCAGTAAGTGGAAAATCCCTTCCTAGTGCTTAGGATTACGATCAGTGAAATAATAGCTCGCTTTTCCCAAGTCAGTGCAAAGCTGTATTTGCCCTCAGTGAATTAACTTGGGAGTTTGAATCCCAGGCAAGCAAATGGTCTGTACAGCGCTACTTTTATTCTTTACTTTTTAATGTCAGTGAGTAACAGCACATGTGTTACTTCGAGAGACATCTCTGTAATACACGTCGCTGACTAGACAATTGTGTGGTTAGGTTTATGTAGAGTTATCCCTCCAGCAGCCTAATTAAAGACTATATATAACTTCCTTAAATGGTATGTTTCAACAGGTGATAAATACTGTTTTCTCCTTCAGAGGTTTTGTTATGGTATTTCTTTCAAGTGCCTTAGTATGTTTTAACTATTTTTCAATGATTGAGGTGCATTTTTTGTTTGTTCTTCTGAAGCCAGTTTGCTTTCATCTTCTGTAAGTCTCAAAATTGGATTTCTTCACATTAATTTGACTTACAGGAAATAAGGGAGTACTGTCTGTATGCATGTATTAATTAGAGATTTATTTGTCAATAAGTGCTCTCTGCACTTTTCAGTAAAGCATTTATCATCTCATATAGATTTTCAGGCGGAAAGAGATTCTGTCCAGCCTTCATAGACTCTGTCTTTTAGAGTTCTTGTGTATCTTCAGTCATCTTTTCTCTGTTCTTACACCAGTGCCCTGCACTTGAATGGATTTCCTCTTAGCCATTTGAAGGAGAGCTTCAGAAATGCTTGCAGAAAAAGTCAGCTTATTGATTAGCGTTAGAAATCTGTACAAGGAGTAGCAGCAAAAAATGATAACACATCTAATGAATCCACTGACATATTAAAAAAAAATGTTGCAATCTAGGGAAAATTAAGATTTTAATTATATTTTTCCGTAAAAGTAACTTTGACAGTTGTGCATGCTGGTGTTTGGCATCTGAACTGATACACCCTGAAGAGCAATGAGAATCTCCCTGCTAACTTCACTGGAAATTTGAGTAGGATGCAAGTGGAATACAAACACTGTTGACATCCCTATTGATATGTAACATTACAATAGACAATGCAGTATATATCTGTATGTCTGTAAATTAAGAAAAAGTGTTCTGTCACAGAAATAGTAGTTATGAAATGTTAAATGGCTTGTATCTGAAAAGGGAAGAAATTATTTAACAAGCTAGCTAGAATATCCTGTACAGCACCTGGAAGACTTTGACCTAGAAGGCTTAGCTTGTGAAAACAGTGTTAGAAAAACAGTGGTTTTTGGCAGTGCACACAGTTTAAAAAAGGAAGGTGGGGAAAAGAAGGAAGGGGGGAAGGGAGGGAGAAAAAAAGGATGGGCTCATTCAAGGTGTACTGGGGCACCTTCAGTTCCCTCTTGTCCAGGTTTATGAGCCTTACCAGAATGTCCCTATCATCTCATGTGCTGGTGGTGGAGGTTTCTGTGAGCTGAGGTTTCTTCCTGATAAAGGTTGGGATGAGTTTTCAGACTTTCTAACTTGCAAGTACTTTTGGGTCTCCCAGCTTAGTGGTCATGTTTAAGGCCTTCAGGGGTTAATAATTATCTGATGTGTGGTGTGGTTTTTTTCATTTGCTTATTTTCTTGGGGTTTTTTGTAGGTTTTTTTAGAACTGTTGGTCCTCATCCCTTTTTATTTGTAAGGTTGTTAAAACTCCAAAAATCAGAAATTTGCTGGGAAGTCTGCTATAATAATCCATTTAATAAGAATTGCAAGAAATAGACACTGTAATTTTTTGAGGAAACCCCAAAACATTAGACTTATGTTTCCTGAAAGAGATTTCTTCTGATGCTATTTATCTGGCAAATGTACATGCTTAGCAAAACAAGCTAATTCCTGAGAACCTTACATTTTGAACAGCTTAATTTTTCAGTGTGCCCTGTCATTGCCATCCCTCGAATGACCTTAATAAAGAATTTAAAGATTATCTGATTATAAAGATTTGCTAGCTGGCAGTGATGAAAGTTTGTTTCATCAGCTGTATAGACTCATTTATTGAGTGGCTTTGCAGTTAGGTTATCACTGTCTGGAACAGCCAAATCAGCCTGGAGGTTTATGCGCATGGGCTAACGTGCAGAACTGTATTACTGAAATAGCTTTGCAAAGCTCCTTTATGTCAAATGAAAATGTGTGTGCTCACAATGATTGTTACAAGACTCTGGTGTTTCAGGAGAGTGTGATACATTGTAAAAATTAACTCGTTTTTTTTCTTGTTTGTTTTCAGTAGTTTTTGATACTATTGTATTACATTAGTATTAGTGCTTGCTTTAATCTATTGGGAAGCAGTTCCACCAAGAAGAGTTTTCTCCGTTTTTCCTTGCTCCCTGGTACAGTTCTATCCTCTGTGAATTTGAGGAATACGGTATGTAAAGAAAGAAAAGCCTACTTTTTGTTGTTTTGTCACAAAATACTAAGAAAAACCCTAAAAAGGTTTCTATTATAATTTTGTAATTTTATTTGCATGCATTGTCTTCAGAATAGAAAATATTTTGTATGTTGGAAGATTGTTTGGATTTGTCAGTTACTGTGGTAGTACTGCACACAGTGGCGGTTGGCAGAAAAAAACACTTTCTGTTATTTTTGGTAGCTGCAAACGTTTACTGCTGAGTGGCTGGTAAAATCAGATGAACATGAGGCTTTATGGGGTCCTTCAAGACCCTTAGCATGTTCTTCTCTAGTGAAATTTGAGAAGATAGCTTACTGTCTTCGCAGCAAACAAAAGAAAATACTCTTTGTGAACTGCTTAATTACAGCTGTGTTACTGGAAGAAAATGTCATGTGGAGTAAAAGTGTAAATGTGATCAAAAAGGGATTAGAGAAATGAACAGAACAGAGACCATTAGTGACTATGAGATTTGACTATGCAGCTCTAACCTTTAGCTCAGGAACTCAATAAACTAGTGATTGCCAGGGAAGGGTGATGGGAGAGGTGGTCTGATCGGGTGTAATACTTCTTGCATTGAACATTGCTTAGCTTCTAAATACCAAAAGAAGTAGGAAGCTCTTTCAAACTGAAAACTTCTTTAACCTTTTTTAAAAAAAAGCTTAATAAGAAATCTTCTGTGATCTGCCTTTGAAGCTTGTGTGTGTCTGCATGGGCTGGCTTGCTGTTCAGAGAAGAACCCTAGGAATCGAAGGAATCCAAACACTGGGAACTGCCATCCTATCCATGAAAGTCTGCGTTACAGCAGTGTGTTGGTTGGAGTTAGGTCAGTGCTCTGGATTAGATGCATCAGCAGTGGTCATGGCTGTACCTGAAAGATGGAAGAAGTTTCCACCTAGCTGAAAAAATGTAAACAGGACGTTGAGCTGTCAGGTTCAAGATGCAGTTCCTTGCTTGTTTTTTCATCCTTTCTGTCATGGAATCCTTATTCCTTTTTTTCAGACCCCTTAAGGAGGGATTAAAGGATGGATAGTCAAGTAATCAAGGGAGTTAATTTTCATGCATACAACTCTAGAGTAAAAATAGTTGCTCAGGAAGAGAGGACAAAAAGATATCTTGGTGATATTACAAAGTTTTGGTTGCAGTATTAGTTGTTGTTAAAGAGGAAAGAGAAAATATACTACTGATGAAATAATAAAATAGATTATATAAATAATTGTCATTTTAAATGGTATCACATGAAAAGCACAACAAAAAACAACTCATGGAGACGTAAATAGTTTGATTTCTTTTATAGATGAGAAATGTGTTACTTAAGAACTGAAGGGCATTCTGCAATGATAAAAGGCATTCTTTTTGTTCTTGCTTGCCTCAACATCAGATTTTTGTTCTCTGTTGATACTAGTACGTGTGCTGTTCTGCTTTGTGTGCTCTTCGGCCTTGCATGCTGAAATAAGCATAGAATAGTCAAAAAGAGCATTTTTCAGTGCAAACTCTTTAGTTTTGTGATGTTGTCAGACACTCATGGAATTTGTGTTTTTCAGTACCGAGTATTAAAGAGCAGAATACAATCAGCAAATTGTGTTTAATGTGGTATGTGGAAATTTCCCTGGTGCTTGCACAGTGGGGAATGTAGTTTGCAATATAATAGAAAATATTTTTGTGCTTGACGTTAACTGAACTCTTTGATATATGCATTAATTCACACTGATTCTGTCCCACCCATTGCCTTTGCTTTGAGAATGTTAAAGATCTGAAGATCACAGAATTTAACTTTTCACCGTAGTATGAACTGCTGGTTGGGAAGTCTGCTGATGGTGCAAAATCTGTTTGCTCTGCTTCCCTCTTCAGTGGTTTTGGAGAAGTGGAAGAGAAACTATTGTCTGTCTAGACTTCAATAATTTATATATAAATTTACTTTTTATGTAGACAACATTCGTTTATGATATATTTTCAATGGTAGGCTATAAATGCAAGTTAAAGAAACTAAACAAAACAAAAAAAACACCCAAAACAAACAAACAAACAAAACCAAACAAAAAAAACCCCTACAACACAACGCAACTGTTGTGCCAAGAAGTAATATGCATCTAATAAAAGCTATTGCTTTTTGTAATAGTTTTGGAACCCTGTGGTATACTGTCTTTAAACTGTTTTCAAAGAATTTGTGGAACTTAGATTTTTCTGTGTGACAAAAGCTCTAATTAGTGACCAGCAGGCTCTTTGATATAGACCACCTGTAAATTGTGTGTGACTTCTGGGTGGGGAAGGTTTGGGTTTCCTTCTCCTTCCTTTTTTTCCCCCCATCTGTCAGTTGGAGAAACTGTTTTGTTTTTTTTTTATTGCCTGTTTGTAGACTGTTGGTGTAAAATAAAGGGTGAAGTCTTACAGCCACTTTTACAGAAGTCTATTATTGTGGAAGATTATCACTAAAAAATTGGAGAGGTCGCTGATCAGCATGATAAAAGGCAAAGGCTAGGTTAGTGCCAGCTGTCTTCAGTTAATTTTTTTGCCAAAACTCAAAATCTTAATTTGTAAATCTGTACCTTTTAAAATGCAGACTGTGAATGGTTCTATGCATTTATTTCTCCCTAAATGACTAGGGTAATATTCAGCTTCTAGGTAAGTGGATGAAAAATGGCCAGTGGAGTAAACCAAATCACAAAAATACTCAAAACAATTATTTGAGGAAAAAGTATTTTTCTTCTGTAATTGGTTAGTAATGGTCCAGAGGATGCCTTAGGTTTGCCAGCAAGATTTGGTATCTATAATGATTTTTTAATTTATTTTTCTTATGTGAAAGTTTGCGATGCCCCTAACTGCTACTTTGTAAGTTGGGTATTTCTTCCTTGGCTAAAATAGTATGTGTATGCTTTTGTGCAAGCATGCTTTCTTTCTGTTCTCTCTCTACTGTCTGATGAAGTCGTGGTTCCAGCTTCTGTGCTTCTGCACAGTGAAGAATCTATGGATTATTCCTCCTGCTCTGGACTGAGAAGGTATCACATTCTCCTGTCTTTGAGATTTAAATCTCAAGATTGTAAAACTTTGTTCCTTCCCTCCCTGTTTTTTTTTTCTCCTCACCCCCTTTCATTGATATAAAATTGGATATTTCTATAAGTGGTGAACCCTTGATGCTTGTCACTGATTATCTAGTACTACTCTTTCTCAGAGAAGTGTATGCAGCTTGAGGTAAACCAATACAACTGGTCCAGTTTGATAAACTATCATTAAAATTCAGTATTTTATAAGCATAGTTTATAGGGAATGCATGGTAGCAAGACAACGTATATCAAAATTGAAAATGTTTTGAAACTATTGATAAAACATTCTAAAGTTTTGAAATCAGTTTCAGACTACTGCCCAAATGCCTTTTTAAAGCCTTACATTTATGAATTTTCTATGTGTTGTATCAATGAATAATCTCTTTCACTTCTTTTCCAAAGTGTTTATTTAGCAGTGAAAGATGGAAATAGGAGTTGAAGAACTTCAGCCCATCTTTTTTGTCGCACAGAATTTTGAAGTTTTTTTCCTAAAAGCAGCACTTTCTATTAGAAGTTTGTGCCATTTATATATACTGAAATTGTAAATAATATTTTTTTATAACATACCCTTTTTTTTTAAGTTTGCAAGACTAAAATTGAAATACTGTACTCAGGACTGGAAGAAAATTTGGATTGTTGTAAAAGTTCTAGCCATGCATGGAAAGGATGAAAGTTGGTATGTTGTATGCAGACCATATTGTATAAGACTTGAGCTTTTAGGTTTTCGAGGGATGAAATTTTTTTTTGTGTCAGTGTGGTGTTTCTGTTTATTTTAGTTGGTTCTAGTTAGTGGTTTTTTGGGTCTCCATGAAATAAGAGTTATGGGGTTAAGCTGCTGTACATGGAATTACCAAATTGATTAAGAAGGCAGCAAAATTTGATGCATTCTTTAACTGGTCTAACTCCCTGTGGTCCAGCTGCATCAATAAAAGATTCAAGTGCTGTTATATTATCCTTCTATTCTCCTTTCACTTAATCCCTCACTAGGGCAGTGGGTTCAGAGGTTAATACGACCTTCTGCTTGGTTCCATTCCAATATAGGAAGTATAATTTGTACATGGGCATTATCTGCGTGTGTCTTCAGTCTGACTAGCTCTCCATTATTGTTCACAGAATGTTCTTAAAAGAAAAGAAAGATGATGCTGTGACTCTCTTCCCTCTCCTTTCTAGACCTTTAGATAAAAAGTTTCTGCTAGTTTGTCCTTGTTATGCAGCCAAGGGTGTAATATGGCTCTTTGTCCTGTAACTCTACTAATATGAATGTGTTTATCATCCAGACAAAGCAAAACTTCCCTGAACTCTGTTTTTTGGCGACAGCGGGCTTGGCGTTGTGTCATGGGAGGAGGTGCTGCTATCTTGTTTTTCCTGTTATTTTTGGCAATGCCATCTTCTGTAGCTTGTTCTGTCCTGTAATCTCTCCAAGTACCAAAATATTATGGAGCGCAGATAATGATCAGATGGAGTCTTTGTCCATTCTAGTATGTGAAGCTAAATCAAATCTGTTATATCATGGACTATCTGTCTTTACTATAGATCAGGCAGTCTGTTTTGTGTGGAAGTTCTAGTTAAGAGTTCTATAAATCACCCTTGCAGATTTTTCATGTTGCTATCAAATGATACTGAAGCTTATGTCCTTTGTGGTGAGGGTCCTTTTTACACTCTGAATCCCATTTGCTTTCTTGGCTCAGAAACCATAAGCTTGGTAAGGATTTGAAGCTGGGCAGCAATAACAGGTAGATGAATCTCTTGTGAAAGAGAAATGGCATGTCTTCCCATCTAAAAGGAAAAGGACTAATAATCACATCACCTTTCAGGGCAGTTAAGACATGGAGAATATCATGGCTGTAGGACTGAATAAATTATGCGTAGCCTCTGAATTTAAGATGAATCATAAATTGGGTGTGTGTTAGAAATTTGTTCAAGGGGCAGTATAGTCAATTTAACAATTGTTAAGTTGTAAACAGCATACTGAATCATGCAGTATATAATTATATATTTTTCTGCAGTGTGGTGAACAGAGTGACAGGCTGAGGGACTCTGGTTAACTGGTCAGGTTCCGATTAACTTGTATAATTTTGGTACAAAGCCATATGTGCTGTGTCAGCTTGTGTTTTGGAGCAAGATTGTGATTTCCTAACCATAGGCATTCCAAGTCTTCAAGTGGCTTTGTCTACTAATTAATCTGGAGCTAAAACCTTCTAATTGCAGGATTTAAACTAGATGGTATAAGCTGCTCGGGAAGGTTTTGGCCTCCATAAAGAGCTCATTTGAAAAGCAAGCATCCGTGAGCAAAAAACTTCATGTTTTGTGTGGAATCTTTCAACTGACGGGTATCTCTAGACATGCTGCTAAATTAGTTGGTGATAGTTGGTCACATGGACTGTACTGTTCTCAATACTTGGTCTATACCACATCTACAGAGTTGAGTGGAGCAGATGGGTAAACAGTAGGTAAATCTTGATATGTGTTATCAGTTGCAGGAAATGGATCAACTATGGATGGTTGGATAAAGGAAGTCTGCCTTTAAAAAAAACAGTATTTATTCAATACCTGCAAGATGGTGGTGAGTAATGTGCTCAGAAACCCTACTAAGATTTAACAGAGAACATAAACAACTTGAGAGCTTGAGAAATACTGGAGTATGGAAACACCAGCAGCAGATGATTGAGAATTTTGGGAAATCCTATAATGAACCAGTAGGGAATAATATCCTTCCTATAAAGCTTGTCTTCCTTTTTCTGGGCAATGGGTCTGTTTCACAGCATGAAAGTATAAGCTGCATGTTTTCTGCGCTCTCTCAGATTTTTGTGTGCCCTGCAAATTGGTTACTGGTTGGGAGTGTGTTTGCAGAGAATATATACAACTTTAGTCTTAAATTAATTTCTGTATGTGTGAGAATGGAAGGAAGTGCAGAAATAAGGGATCTGCAATCTGAGAGGACAAATGGTCACATTAGTTGTCACAGATTCTGTGCCTGGGACAAGCAGGTGTTAGACAGAAGAAGGAATCTCCATGTTTGCACTGTGTGCATCTAACTCGGAGCTCAATTATCTTCTATATTACCCAGTTGGGGTTTTTTTCATTACCCGTTTCACTGAATACTGTTTAATATAGTTCATGTCTGGATCTTATTGATAGCTCACCTAAATTACATTACATTGACAGATTCTCAGTTACTAGTGAAAAAATGAGATGTATCCTGTTCAAGGACAACATTAGTGAATTTCCAACAGTCTGCTCCTCAGCTCAGCATCACTTCAGGAAGGGGAAACATCTTTTACATCACTTGAACAGCAGTCTCTTATGACGACAGGTGTATACACAGATGATGAATGCCATTGAAATGCTTCTCAGAAAGTGGTTCTACTCTTTAAGACTTGTTAGTGCTACACTTGCAGCACCATGCATGTAGAATGGAGAGCTGGTTTCTGGACAGATGGAGGTCTGTTACTACAGTTGCAGCCCATCTGCTAGTACCAAATCTGTTTTTACAAATGCTTACAGAATCTTACTTTAAAGCTGCCTTGGCCAAAACCTTTAATAGGCTTTAGAGACCATCTAACAAGGCTTTCAGGTAGTTGATGTTGACTTCTCGAAATAGATCGGTGGTCCTGCCCCTTTACAACTCCGTTTGTCCTTCAGGGTGTTTCTCCTGTCAGAAACTTAAAACAAAAGTGAATTTTTTTGTGTATATGAAGTATACATGCACACAAATGCACGTATACATTTTATATGGGTAGATGGTAACATAATATATGCATATGTATATGCACATATATATGTGTGGGGACACACATGCTTTCTTACATGGGCATGCACTATAAAAAGCACATCCTTCCTGAAGGCTGATGTAAAGTTCAGAGAGCCAGGTATGTAATCTCACTTGCCAGTGCTTCTCATTTCCTTAGAATCAGTCTGCCTTCATTTAAGGAGAATGTTATGAGGCAGCAGCTTATCATTTGTTGTCTTTCTAATTGCTCTATGTAGAAACAGTTGTTCCATGGACAAGTCAAATCCAGCCAGCTGTCTGTTCACATCTCTGCTATTCCTTCGGAGTGTACGTGTTTCCTGATCAGGTCTCAGTGGGGTATCATCAGATGTCTCTGTTCTGAAGAGGTAGTTCACCTGAAGTTGATTCTCACTTGGAAATGTATGAAGTTGCTTTATAAAGTTAGTCACTGATTCCCTCTGCTTAAAATTTCTTTACCAGCAGTCCTGGTTAACTTACCAGCAGTCCTGGTTAACTGGGGAGGTCCCAGACAACTGGAGGCTTGCCAATGTGACGCCCATCTACAAGAAGGGCCGGAAGGAGGATCCGGGGAACTACAGGCCGGTCAGCCTGACCTCAGTGCTGGGGAAGATTATGGAGCAGCTTGTTTTGAGGGTGCTCACGAGCCATGTCCAGGGCAACCAGGGGATCAGGCCCAGCCAGCACGGGTTCATGGAAGGCAGGTCCTGCTTGACCAACCTGATCTCCTTCTATGACCAGGTGACCCGCCTAGTGGATGAGGGAAAGGCTGTGGATGTGGTCTACCTGGACTTCAGCAAAGCCTTTGACACTGTCTCCCACAGCATTCTCCTAGAGAAACTGGCGGCTCACAGCCTAGACAGGTACACTCTTCGTTGGGTAAAACACTGGCTGGACGGCCAAGCCCAGAGAGTTGTGGTGAACGGAGTTAAATCCAGTTGGCGGCCAGTCACGAGCGGTGTTCCCCAGGGCTCTGTACTGGGGCCGGTCCTGTTCAAAATCTTCATCAATGATCTGGATGAGGGGATCGAGTGCTCCCTCAGTAAGTTTGCAGATGACACCAAGCTGGGCAGGAGTGTTGATCTGCTCGCAGGTAGGAAGGCTCTGCAGAGGGATCTGGACAGGCTGGATCGATGGGCTGAGGCCAATTGTATGAGGTTCAACAAGGCCAAGTGCCGGGTCCTGCACTTCGGCCACCACACCCCATGCAATGCTACAGGCTTGGGGAAGAGTGGCTGGAAAGCTGCCCAGAGGAAAAGGACCTCGGGGTGCTGGTTGACAGGCGGCTGAACATGAGCCGGCAGCGTGCACAGGTGGCCAAGAAGGCCAATGGCATCCTGGCCTGTATCAGAAATAGTGTGGCCAGCAGGAGTAGGGAGGTGATTGTGCCCATGTACTCGGCACTGGTGAGGCCGCACCTCGAATCCTGTGTTCAGTTTTGGGCCCCTCACTACAAGAAAGACATGGAGGTGCTGGAGTGTGTCCAGAGAAGGGCAATGAAGCTGGTGAAGATCTAGTCTTATGAGGAGCGGCTGAGGAAACTGGGACTGTTTAGTTGGGAGAAGAGGAGGCTGAGGGGAGACCTCATCGCGCTCTACAACTACCTGAAAGGAGGTTGTAGTGAGGTGGATGTTGGTCTCTTCTCCCAAGTAACAAGCGACAGGATGAGAGGAAATGGCCTCAAGTTGCACCAAGGCAGGTTTAGGTTGGACATTAGGAGAAATTTCTTTACTGAAAGAGTGGTCAGGCCTTGGAACAGGCTGCCCAGGGACGTCGTTGAGTCACCATCCCTGGAAGTATTTAAAAGACGTGTAGATGTGGTGCTTAGGGACATGGTTTATTGGGCATGGTGGTGTTGAGTTGACGGTTGGACTCGATGATCTTAGAGGTCTTTTCCAACCTTAATGATTCTATGATTCTATGATCCTTTAGCATAAATCTTTGTACAGATTTTCACACCTAACAGAAGGATAATATATCATAGTCCTTTTCAATTGTATTTTTGGGTAAAAAGTATAAATCTCATGCCCTGTACTACTATGTGTGAGTGTAGAAAGGCCCTCTGTCTTAAAGGAAAATTACTATTTTTTTTTTCTGCTACAGAAGAGTGAAGAAAATGCAGTGCTCTTTGAATAAGGCTTGATATTTGCTACTGTGCTTGAATTAGCGTTTTCTTGAACTTACAGATAAGTAGAGAAGGATCTCTCAGCTTACGCCTTGGTCCTAAAGATGCAGCTGCTCTTGTGTATACAGTTCTTGACAGCTGAAATGTAGGCCTATGTTCTGTCTTGTCTGTTTTTCAGAGTAGAAATTCAGACTTTCACAATAAGAATTAGTCATCACTTGTGTGAGTAATAGCTTTACTCCCAGACAGGTGAGTTCACAGATAAGATATCCGTGGTGTCATCTAGCTGCAGACCTCATAATGTTCTGTTCCTTATGCCATATCTCACTTCCCCACTCTCCCCGCCCCCCCCCAAAATGAACCAAAAAATCATAACTGTCTGGGCAGGCAGCACACTTTTTTTTTTGTGCTGCAAGTCCTGGGATTCTGTGGTGTTGCCTGTGTTGTAGAGCATATGCAGTCGCTTGAAGGAGTCTAAATTTCCAAGGAGTTGGGAATATTACTGTCTTGAGCATCAAAGACTCAAGAATGGTGAAAGATAGACCCTCCAGATGGATAGCACTCTCAGGCATCCTAAAGTTTGAGAACATTATATTCCCCCAGCTGTAGGGCTGCTTCAGAATTTTTCCTGACGGTTACCAGGAACTAAAACATCATTCAGGCTCACGGTTGAGGAGACTGTTGTTATTCGGGAGATGGTCCATCTCCATCAGTAATTGTTTGGACTCTCATCAGCTGTTTTCACCGTGAGTCATAAGCAGAAAAAATGTGAGTGAGGATGTAGATTGACTTAGAGCATTGGGTAAGAAAGCCATTGGACTATTTATAGCAACTGATTAGCTGAAGAGAACACTTGCTAGGTGGTAACTTCTAAATTGGTTGGTTTTTTTTTTCATTTTCATAGCAAAAAATATACGTACAAGTGCAGTTTAGTAGGAATATCCGTAGGTGGGGTGATCCATGTGGGAGTTTGTTAGCTCTCATATTGAGCTAAATGTGTACTTAAACAAAAAAATCCTTGTGTTGTAGTAGAGCAGCTTCTTGCCTGTATACACCTAAGGTAAAGCAGTGCTGGAGGAGTCAGATGCAGAGAGATGTCATTTTCAAACTTGTTCTGTTACTCGGCTAGTTTTTTGTCTGTTGTCTGATATTGTTTCCTTCCCAGGCAGGACATATGAAGTAGCTGTTAGTATGAACTGTCCTCTGGATACTAGAGGTTTATTGTGGTTGAGTACACAAGTTATGCTCCCTGCTAGCAGACCACTTTCTTGTCGTGAGTATGCAAGGGTGCTGCTTTCAAACTAAAAACACAACAGAATTGTTTCTGAAAACGATGCATTTCTCACATGAGTGCCATACATCAGATTGTTCTAACTATGGAGAAACTGTTTTGGTTCCATAGTAAAGTATCTCTTCTGTTAATTTCTTTTTCCAAAATGTCTGGTAGTCAAACGTATGAGGCTGACAAAGATTTTTTTGCTTACATCTGCCTTCTCCCACAGGGGGAAGAAATCTAAAAAACAAAGTGAACCCTGCAATTCGCCCACCATAAAAACAGCAAAAGCCATTTGTTGAAGGATTGGAGATGAATATATAGGATTAGAATCTGGGTTTGAAATAACGTATGGTGGGGTCAGTCTTCATACTTGTTAAGAGTATGTTGACTTTAACAGTGATTTACAAATATACTACAATCCTAACATTTTTCTTTACGACTAGGGTTGCTGGGTATTAAAAATTATTTTTTTCCCAATATTTTAGCATATTAACATCATGATATTTCTACACTTATCTGAAAGCCAGAAATTTTCTCAGTTAAAAAAAAAAAAAAATGAAGCTTCCTGCAGTTGACTTTATCTTTCTAATGCCGCATCCAAGAAATTTGAGGACTCTTATTCTCTTGGCGTATTGTGCTCAGTTTCACCTGATCCAGTTGTGCTGCCTTCATTTATGCTGTTTATTACATTGCTGCAAGGGGCTGTCGTACTGAGAAGAGGCATTTATAAAGCAAGGTACCATTCTCTGTTACTGAGACTGAAAGGATTAATATCTTAACAGAATCTGAAACCTTCAGTACTAGAGAATTTATCTAATGTATTAAATTTGTATCACTTCATTACCACAGGAGAGACCTTAAGCTAAGCTTAAAAACCCACTTGAGAGTAAGTTTGTCTATTAGGGAAGTTATCTGTTGAGCCATACTGGCTTAATTTGTACCCGTTAAATCAGTGAAACTTAATTATAGAGTCACTGAGTTTTTAGTCTGTGGCAATTTATGTCTTGGTGTTAAATATTTGATCATTATTCTTCTCAAACATTGGGGACTGATTATAAAGAAAATTACCTTCATAGTGATACAAAAAAGCAGTTACGCTGTACAATTGTCACTACTTACTTGATTTGCTCCTCAGAGCCTTATTGTCTTACTTGTAGATACCTTTAAAATGCGTCAGATGGCGGGAAGTAGTACTTATTGACTTAGAATAATGCGTCCTAGTGATTCCATGATATTTAAATCATGTGCATGCTACTATTTCTGCTCCTCTGACAATAACTTTCATTCCCTCTTCAGCTGTGCTAAGAGCTGCAAGTGAATAAGGACAGACTTCAGCCATGACCTTTTTATAGAATGTGAGGAATGTGTAGCTTTTGCATGCAACAATGGAATAACTGCTGGACTAAAGCTGGAGGTGCCATTCTTAGTTTCTCTCAGCATAGTCTGTCCTTGCTGTGGTGATAATGCGTGTCATCCGCATAGACCTAGCAACAGTTGTGTAGCCCAGTGTACTTCATGAAGAGCATTACGGTCACTGTGCACTGAAAAAAAACAGTATGGAAGGATGCCAAGCAAGGCATCTTCATCAAGACTGCTGCACAGTCTGGAATTTGTCTGTCATAAGTGAAGTTATATGATAGACAGCACATCACTACATCATGAAGTTATGTTGACAATAGTAAGATGTGTTTTGCTTGTGATTATTTCATGTCATTAGAAGAGTTTCATCTGTTACATGTGAATAAGGGTATTATTGGTTGATATGCTATTTGAGGAGTGTTACTATTGCCAAGCAGTTTTTTGTTTTGCAGTCCTGAAATTTCTGCTTTTCCATTTATAAAGCTTGTCTTAGTCACAGGTCCTGTGTTCCTACTTAGCAATTAAAATGAAAGTTGCAAGTATGAGAAACGCACCAAGGAGACGTGCCTCTCCGAGGTGGAGCAGATCAACAGCAAAATAAGGGAGTTGCCCAAGGATCTTACACTGACAATTAAACTAAGAGAGGGATACAAGAGTCATGCCCCGATTTATGTGGATTAAGCTTACTTTGTAGTGATAATTATATACTCTTCTGAATACAATTTTAATATCAGATGTGAAACATCAGCTACCCTGATGTATAAAAGAACATTCTACAGTTGCCTAGAAAACATGACTTTCATGATTATTATATACATTTTGGACTGGATTTACTAGTTTGCCCTACACTAAGCCTCAGATAAACAAGTTTATCTGGTTCTGGTGATAGAGAGACAGAAAAGCAAGCAAGGGAGGGAGTCAGCAATAACCCTTGCTTGTCTTCCATTGCAAGTTCAGTCCAATGCCAAAAGCTGTTTTCACCTTCCAGGAAAGAAAGCAAGCAACTTCTCAAGTAAAATAAACACTGCTTGCCCTGGAGGTGCAAGCCAAGGTTCCCAATATGTCACATTCTTCTGTCTTCCAGACATGGGAATATAAGAGTGATTTAAGGCTTTGGAAGGAGAAATGCTAGCATCTCATCTGTTACAGTGAGTGCGAGAGCATCACTGTATGCTCAAATAAAAGGCGAACAGTGCCCTATACTTCTGGGAGTGTCTCATGTTCTTTGTGTTTTATCACAAATTTGAGCTAGTTTCTCTTCCTTTACTTAGGAGGTTTGACCTCAAGCAGCAAGCTATCAGTTTGAAGAGGAGATGCAATTTTAAAGAAATTTTCTTGATATAGTTTGAGGATTGGCCCAGGAGCATGGGACTGTTTTGCTGACATTTCATCCTGTCTGCCTGCAGGAGAAAAAAAGAGGAGAACATGGAAGGAAAAATGTGAGTGGAAGAAGCTAATCTCTTCCACAGCTGGGGGGAGGAAGTTCTTGGGTGGTAATACTAATCTCTGCTGACCTCTCCAAAATGAAGGAGGAAGGAATAGTGCTTATGCAAAGATAATATTATTTTCAGGTAGCTGATTGAATGAAAAGCACCATGGAAGTGTGTTTGTTCGCAAAAACTTAGATTCACACGATTTCTGGCAGCTATTTAGAGATTTAAAAAGAGAGGGGGAAGATGGGATTTGCATCATGTGGGGCTTTTTGTCCCCTCTTTGTATCTGTCGGAGAAGTGAAAAAAGTGGTCATGGCAGAAGGGTTTGTTTCCTTATCCTTCAAGACAATAAACAAGAATAATGTGCAGTAATTAAGTTGAGAGTAGGATTCTAAAAAAAATTAAAATTCTTTAAACACAGTTGACTTGATTAGCTTGTATGTTTATTTAGATTGCGTGCTTGACTTGAATATTTGCAAATAATGCCTTATTTTGTGGACAGTGTATGCAAATTAGTCCTGCAGCTATAGGAAACCACATTTTATGTGCACACATCTAAGTACATGCGTATTTGAAAATAAAGTTTCAAAGACTACTGAAGCGCAAGCTTTCTAACTTGGCTCCAGGGTTCTGCACTTAAGCACAGTTTCAGCAACAGTATTACTGGGGATAAACTAATTGATAGATGCATTCCAGGTCTTCTTCAGGGGTGTAAGATGTGGGTCAATGTAAATAAATAGGATAGATGCCAGCATTCTGAAATTACAGGGTATGGTAATGACTCCAGATGCTTAGGTTCTGAAATGGGAGAGGCCAGACTTTCAAAACTGTTCAGGTGTAGCTCCTGTTCAGTTTCACTGGGATTTCTGCATGCTGAGTGCTTTTAGAAAGCACTTCACACTCAGTGAGTGCTGAATAAAAGTGTCAGTGCTTTGTTTTTAGGCAGCTAATCATGCCTTTAGAAAGGTGAATTTTAAGAGGTCCTTTTGGACAGAATTGTCTTGTTGAATGTGCTTCTGCTTTCAGGCATTTGTATCTAGAGGAGAGGCTGAGAAAGGGCTCTTTGCTTATCCGCTAAGAGAAAAGTGTTCCTCGGGAATTGCCACTTTTTGCCTAAGTATACCTGTGGAGCAAAAAGGCAATAATGCTCATATTCAGGACAGATAGTGTCAGCTAGCAGTGTTCTATATGGAAGAAATGAGGTGGTTTTTTCACCACAGAAAATGTATTGGATGTATATAGAGCCTTCTTGCTATCTCTTTTCTCTGTTTTAAATTTTGTTAAAGGATAAAAACGAATACCAGAGTATTTTATGTGATTATCTAGAAACTCTAACAATGTTTTTATATTCTAGATTTGTTTCACTGCTTCTAGCACATCTACAGTGTGTGACTAGAGCAGCTGCTCTCCATGTTTCTTGGCAGTGTATTCCGATGAGATATCAAATAAGTGTGAGGTATTGTAGGCATCTTAGCCGATGTTGTTAAAGCACAGCTTTTGACTTAAAGTTTTGTCTAAGTTACAACATGGGGAAAAATGCTGATGCAGAAGGTAAGGAAAAAAGCAAGGGATATGTGTTATTAAAATCAAAACGCAAAGTTGTCAAGGAATGGTTAAGTTGAAGCAGTTTAGCCTTTTGACTTTCAGTCTGGTTTTAGGAACTTTTTGACAAAATTATTGATATTATAGTCTTTATTAAACCTGGTTATAGCAATAGCTTCTTAGTATTTCAGCTGGCAAGAGTTCAATAAAATCTGGAAAGAATAGGCCATTAAACTTTTCCTAATTCTTGGTTGCCGTTGGAGACCTTCAATTTCAAATTTAAAGTGCATAAGGAAAAAAGTTGTTGGTTGGGGGAAATGAGAATTTTGAGCATTTAACTTCTGTGCTGTATACATAAATAATTAAAAAGCGAGGTGTTTTTTGAAAACTTTGCAAGTTGTAGGGGAAAAAATAGTCGTTTTGACAGTATTACTCAGTGCAAGGGGCTGCTCCTGTTGTGCTTTCCCTCTTACCTTGGACTGAGAAAGCGTCAGGCTGCTTCGTGCGCCATGTTGGCACTGCCTGGATGCTCCGTAAGTAGTGTGCTTTTAACACGGGTTGTTGGGACTGTAGAGTATAGGGGCGCGGAGGTCGCTGAGCTTGCTTTACACGGAAGAGACAGAACTAACCATCCCACTCATCAGGGAGTGTATAATCTGTCTGCCTTAGAGGGAGGAGCTGGCAGTTGGTCCTCATGAGGTAAACAGGCTTTTTAAAGGAAGTGTTTGAGATATGGGAGAGGCCTTTGGCTTAAGCAGCATTCTTTCTTGGAACTGTGCTGCCTGTATGGCTCAGGGCTGAATGGTGTGGAGGGTGAGAAATTGCACTCAGGGCTTGTTGATACAAATGATTTACACCTGAATTTACTCTCTTGTCCTGGAGCAAAAAAGAGCTGCCTCCACATGATGCAACTCCTTTCCTGTGGAAATTGTACTCCTGTATGGTCTAGGAATAAATTCTGTCCCAGAGCAAGCAACCTGAAAGTAATGTTCATGTCTATGCTTCTGCAGTGTTAACTATTTTAATTTGTCCACTGTCTTCCTACATTGTGCTGTGCTCTCTGCTGTGTGAATGTCCCTTTTTGCATGTTCTGTGGCTATGATCTTGTGTGGATTTTGAGTGTATGGGGAATCCACGCCTTCATAGTTCATGCTGAGTTCATACCACCTAGCCCTTTGACGTGCCTCCTGATCGTGACTGCACCTGGACTTCTCACCTTGTGAAGCAAGGTGCAGAAGCAGGATGCGCTTAGCTTTGTAAGCCTCCCAATTCCATCTCTAGCTAAGTGTCGGTGTGGCTTCATATTAAGATGCCATCATAATGCTGTCCTAAGGAAAAGGAAGTGAACTCATCCGTAGAAGGTGCACCTTTCAATGTTCTTTAATCTGTCCATTTTTATTACAAGGAATGAAAGGAACAGGGCACAGGATGCCAGAAAAACAGCTCTTGCTTACCTTAAATGAAGAGGAGACAGGGAGAGGACTCATTGCAAGAAAGTGGCCTGACAGGAACCTAACTCAGAGTCCATGGAGAACTCTCCAGTGCATCTAGATTTCTTCGCCAGTTAACTTGATACGCTGAAAAACACGGGGACTGCCATGAGCATCTTTGGAAGTTTGAAGCAGACTAGTTTGTACCATTAGTACAAGAGAAAATTCTTCATTTTACTTGCAGTTTTGCATTCTGTCATTTTAGGCCAATACTATTCAGCTTTCCTGAGATCCACTCACCCTCTCTCCTTGGATTAGCCCCTCTTTGCTCAGTTGAAATCAGCTAAGTTTACCCTTAAAGGAGATAACTCATCTTTACTCCGTCTTCTCTTTCCCGCATTTTACGAGGTTGCTGTTCTTAGTCTGTTGTCCCCTGTTGCTATCACCCAACTTCCTTTCTCTGAGTTCTTCGCCATAGGAGTTTAAATACACATTTTAAATGGCGATTCATTTTAATTGGAAAATAAACGTATGCACTATATAGCCACCTAACTACAATTAGAGGGCTAGGATGTGAAGATAGGCAGTCCGTATAGTTTTGATATGGTATTCTACAAAAGCTTTATATGTTTTTCTCTTACATAAATTACTTGATACTGTCATTATGTTGCAATTTATCAAAATGTTCAGGCATTACACAAACCCAAAAACTTTTGTATGTATTGAGCACTTAGCACTTCAGCTTCTGTATTCACAAAGGACCAGACACTATTGAAGGCTCCCAGAATCTAAGGAAATGGCAAATTCGGAAGAATTGTGTATTGCAAACATTATCTCCAGCATCTAAGGGGACGGCAAATTCGGAAGAATTATGTATTGCAAACATTATCATTCCTACAAATTTCTCCTTTCTCCTTGCGAAAAACATTCATCGCAAACACACTGGTGGGGAAGAAGTATGTTTTGAGCCAGGCACTTTCACTTTCGGCTTCATTCTGTTAAATTAATGGTGCCTGGCTGCTAACAGGTGGACTATACAGATGGAGAACTCTGGCCATGCATTTGCCCCCAAACACTTCACCCCAACTTGCTTCAGTCAGTTCCTCCATGACAGAGAACCATTTCATGGAAGTTTCTTTAATCTTCATAACCACTGTGTTGGCCTGCTCTTTGCTGTGACAGACAAGCACTGTAGCTTCAAGATAGTTTTGAGGAAGAAAAGTTACAGGAAAAGTTACCACAACAAAGTTACCAAAAAGTTACTGAAACAGATATGCTTCAATGAGGGTCCCACTCAAATCCCAGCTCATGCCATTTTGCATGTGGCTGTGTTTGTAATGATTGATGTTTTGTTGTACTCTGCTTGGGCTTTCAAAACCAATTTGAAATGTTTTGGGGTTAGTGTGTTGTGATTTTGTTTTTATTTGTCAAGCTACTGCTATCTGTAATATACAAGTGGATCTTGTTGCTTACACTGCTACAGCTGAGGCCTGCGTGGCTGGGTGGATATTCATACAGTTACTGTGATCAATAAATTGTTTTCTGTGGGATTCTTTTACTGTTGATGTAACATGTTTGGGAGTATGAGCAGACATGCTTATGGTCTCTGCAGTGATGTTAAACAGGAAATTGACTTATATCTGCTACAGAACAGTCCACACATATCACAGCTGAAAGGAATCGGGATTTTGCAGGATGGGGAAAAGCGGAGTAGCAGAGAAGTATTTTTGAGAGGATTTTTGTTGTTGGTGTTATGCTCAGCATAGTTCCTTTAGAATACTTAGCACAAAAAGCTTTCATTTGCAGATCATATATTTTAGTCCCTGGGAGAAGATGAGATCTTTTAATCTGAATAATTCAGTTTGATTGGTGTATTTATTTTTCTCTTTGGGGATTCAGATTTCATCTTTCTTTCAAAAGAAACCGGCAAGTGTGAAGTAATTAAAAATAACCTGTCTATGATGAAATGCAGCCAACAATATATAATTTTTCTGTAGCATAGTATAGAATTCTAGCTGAAAAGGCTCTGGGTAGTACTTCAGCAAGTATCTTCAACAGCCCATATTTTCAGTTAGAAACTGCAGGATAATCATCCTTTTATATTGGCATTATATGTGTATGAGCCTGGTTATCTGGAAGTAAAAAAACATGGAAGGCATGAAACTGCCTACTGTCGTGGTTTAACCCCAGCCAGCAACTAAACACCACACAGCCGCTCACTCACTCCCCTCACTCCAGTAGGATGGGGGAGAGAATTGGGAGGGCATAAGTAGGAAAACTCACAGGTTGAGATAAAAACAGTTTAATAATGGAAATAAAACAAAGTAGAAGAGTCATAATAACAATGATAACAACAACAATAACAGAATATACAAAGCAGGCGATGCACAATGCAGCTGCTCACCGACTGCTGACCGCATGTCACGAACGGGGCGGGGGGAGGGGACCCCCACCACCCCTAGTTTTTATACTGAGCATGACATCATATGGTATAGAATACCCCATTGACCAGCTGGGTCAACCGCCCTGGCTATGCTATGAAAAGTCTGGTGCAAGCACCACCCAGCAACAACCAAAGCATCAATGGGCCATCAACACTCCTCTCATACCAAACCCAAAACACAGCACCTCCCTCTACCAGTGGGAAGAAAGTTAACTCTGTCCCAGCCAGAACCAGGACACCTAGACAGTTGGGAAACTAAATATAGCTAGTCAGCCTGTCTTCCTTGCAAATTGTTAGATTAATATCCATGAGTGTACATCTGAGCCAGGATTGTATGCTGAAGGGAAGGCTCCAGCTGGTTGATTGCAAGGGAGGGGGAGTACTGTTAGGTCATCTAAAGCTGATATCAGTTTCTGATCTCGGGACAATATGCATTGCTTGTGCATTTCCATTTTGTGTCTTTTCTGTTTCTAGCAGCAACTTTGGAGCCTTTGAGACCTAGCAAACTTGTCACTGATGATTGACGATATACCTTAGGCTCTTACTGCAGCTCACTGCCTCAAGATTTTATTCTTTGGGCTTTGGAGAGAAGCAGAGAGAGAAGTGACTGCAGCTGCATCTCGGTCAGAAATATAAATTGGCGTGAGTGCTCAATTAGTGTGCATAGAAAGCTGAAGTAATTAAGCAGACACATGATTTATTTGCTCCTGAGCTTACCAAAATGGTGAAGCTTTGACTTTGCTAGAATATTTAGGGGTGTGTTCTTCAGTTTCCAAAATGGTTTTGGTTTCGGATAACTGAATATCATATTGTGGTATGGTGAAAATAGTTTAACTCTATGAAAAAATATTAAGGCTTGACCTCTTCTAGCTGGGGAAGGAAGTCTTTTTTTTTTTTCTGGGAATGTAATATGCAGAGTGCCACTAACAGTTTTACTTTGTTTTCTTAAATGTATGAAGAAGCTGAACAAAGGACATAACTATCAGTTCTCCAGATAGCTTGCTTGCTTGCATGTTTGCAGGTAGTGCTTCTTATTATTTGGTCATGAGATAATATAAACAGCCCTGTGAATATATATCAGAAGAAGAGCTTCCTTTCCTAACAGTAGCTTGACTGACTTAAACCTGTCAAAATAATGTTAATAGCTGATTTACATTAATAAACCTGTAACTACTAATCATTCTGTCATTTTTTTAAACAGAGCATAGCATATGGACTAATGCCAGCTTGTTGAGTTTATTGATTTAGTAGCCTACGATATTAATATGGATCATTGTGTCTTAACCCAAGTTTTTCTTCTTCATAATAGCAGATGCTCAAAGTCCTTTATCGTCACGGTGAATGTTTTGTAGTATTTATATTTGATGGGTGCTATTAATGTTAGAGAATTTTTGTGACTGAAAGTTGAACATGGGTTATTACTACTTGAGTACTACATGTAAGGAGAAAATAACTCTTATGTATTCTTAAATCAGACTGTCTCATTTCCCAGGTAACATGCATGTGTCACTGGCAGAGGCTCTGGAGGTTCGGGGCGGGCCATTGCAAGAAGAAGAAATATGGGCTATTTTGAATCAAAGTGCAGAGAGCCTTCAAGAACTATTTAGAAAAGGTAAGCATTTTTAAAGACTTATATATACAGAACTGGAAACATCTTGGTTATGTTTAGGTGTCATATAAGTAAACTCCCTAGTTTTGCCTAGGCTCTAAACCCAAATAATAACTTGCTCCTAGGTTATCTTTGGGTAAAGTGCCAGCTGCACCCCAGCCCAAAGGATGTTTTCAACGTGTTCTGTCAGGACCCGTGGCACATTCAGTTTCTGTGGTGACAACTTCACTTTGGTACGAAGCTACCACAGAGTCTTTGCGTTATTTTAGACTCATTGAAATGAGATGGAAACATAGAAAAAATGATAAATAAGTCTTAGATCGTTGGAGCACTTTGGTCCTGAAGGGGACATAGAAATGGGTGCAGTACAGTATAGTGCAGTCATGACCAGTCTGCTCTGAAGAGATTTAGTCTCAAGTGAGGCAAAGGTGAGCCACTGAAAACTTGACCACGGGGCTAGGTATCATTCCCCAGAATGCAATTAGCAAGACATATATAACTACTGAGAGGAATGTGGTGGCTTGTTGTACTTTAAAGTAAGTATCTCTTCTTCTCCATTCCCCCAACTTAGTAGGTTCTAAGTTGAGCATCTGCAATACTGCTAATAATTATATGTTTTAGCACTAAGTCTAAGTATGGAACCCTTCCTCTTCCTTGTGTTTTCCTTTCTTTTCTTTAAAATCTGCAAATCCTTAAGCCCCTTCCCCCCCTTTTTTGCTTTTTATAGCAATAAAAGCTTAACTCAAATATTGAACTTCGGTGACATCTTTAACCTGGCCTCATTAGAGTATATGTTCCCATGATGCATTTTAGTATTTCAGCAACTTTATGGGGGTCATCTCATATCTAAGCATGCATATGTAAGCTTATTCAGTTTTATTCAGGAAAAATCAAAAGCTCACACTTTTGTGTCAGAAAATAGCCATTGTTCTGCCACATTACTGTGCAAGGAGCACATCTTCACTATTGAGGGCAAAATCTATTGTACTTTTTGCATGTGTTTGGCTTACAATTTCATCAAGATTCAACGTTTAAGTTGTTTTGGGTTTGTTTTGGTTTTTTTTTTTTGTAATAAGATTTGGTTTAAACAATCAATCAATTCATACACTAGGTCTGTCTCGTACGTTGCACAATCTCTGAAAGTGGTCTCTGTTGGATACTTCACAAAGACTCCAAAGAAGGCAGATGTGGGCAGAAACTGCCATACGGCCTTTGTTTTCTGATCAAGCTTGACTTAGCATTATAAATATGAAATTTTATCAATTTCTCCAAAATATTTTTTGGTAGGCAAATTATGGGTAGTTTTGATATCCCACAAATTTCCCTTGTCCCCTTTTCCATTGAGCTCACAGCCCATGCATGGTAAGAAGTGTTCCCTATTAGGAATGCTGAGTTTATTGTTGCAGTTTGACCAACTGTCCTGTCCCTCTGCTTCTTGTATTACAAGAAGGGGAAAGCTGGCATCCTCTCTCTCTCTTTGTTGTTTCTCAGAGAGAATCAGAGGAATTATTTTTTTTAAGAGGGCAGGTTGTTGAGACCAAGTGAGACCTTGACTAAAGAGAGATCTTGAATTATTAGAAGTTTACTCTTGTACTCTTTACAGGAATCAACACATTGAGCTCCATTTTGAAATCCACCTGAAAGATTACAGTAGCATGAGTACACAGTAGTGAAACCACTTAAGACATTATCCTAGGTCTAAATTATTTTCAAGAAGGAAGTCTCCACTGAAAATAAGAGCTCACCCTTTCTTGGCCTAAGAGTAGTGCAGAAAAGAGTTATTGTAATTACTATGAAGACTGCATGAAAGCATTGAGAATGAGAACACAGTCAGCCCTTCCTTCAGAGGGACAAGTTCTGAAAGATGAGAACACAAAATGGAAATCTGCCCCAGGACTTCTGGTATGTGCTTTTAAGGTAGGGAAATGTTTGCCAGCCAAGACTGGCTAAGGTGGCAGAAGCTTCTGGTCTTACTTCCTATCAGAGCAAAACACAAATTCAGATAAAATCAGTGCCAGAAGAATCTGTCTCTTCTTGGAGATGAAGCTGTTTTATTGAGTTGTTTTTCTGCTAGTTCAGCAAACTATTTTCAGTTGCATGCTATTAATTAACCTGGGATATAGCCCTGTGGTAAAATGCACTTCAAGAGACACCCAAATGAAAGAGCTTTACTATGTAGCTAAGGTTGACAAAGGCAATCTAATTCCTCCCAGCAAGATTAGGATAACCAGACAGTCTTTAATGAAGATTTGGCTTCACTAAGGAAATGATCTAGAAACCTTTTTTGGTCATTTTGAATATCAGTTTCTGTGCTGGCTTGTTGCAGAGATGCAGGAAGAGAAGGCAGAGGCTCCTGTAGGTTTGTCTGACTCAATTTTGTTCTTTATTTGTGGAGGACTTGTAGCAAATGGGATCCTAGAGAAATTCTGTTTTCCTTGGTCAAATTTCAGACCTAACATACGGCATGGAAGAGCTGTTCTATGACAGAGAGTGAGTTTCCAAAATTTTTCAGAACTGACCAATTGCTCCTGGGCAGATGGGAATGAGGCAAGCTTTTAGTTTCTGCAAGTTCACAGCATGCTCAGCTCTGACCAGTCTCAGAGGTGCTCTTTTCTTCCTCCTTGTAGAGCTCTGGAGTCCCTGAACATGTTGTTCTGTAACAAAATCTAAGCTTTGATGAGCGTTTTCTATATTAAGTTTCTTTTAAAAAATAAAATAAGGCATACTGTTCAACAGTCTATGGTCCAGCTGTTTTGAAGATAAAAAGGCCGTGGAAATCATCAACTCTTAAATTGCCGTCTGTTGGCAACCTCCCCACACCAGCCCAGCAATCACACACTCTTAAAGGAATTACCAGCCCAAGTAACCATTTATTTATTTATGTAATCCTGGTAGAGTTTTGGTAGTCTGTTTGAAGCTGAGAATCCTTGCTATTATTCCATCAAATGAGAACGTGTTCTTCAATTAATTTGTTACTTAAACTAGTTCAGGAAATAAGGGAAAAATGTACAAAACAAGCTTCTGTGACAGATTTGATGAATTCTTGATTTATAAAGTTCTGCATGTCTTTTAGTGAGTCCATCTTCTTATCCATCAAAGCACTGAATGAAAGAAGCATAGAATGAAAATCCATGTCTTAACAAATACTTTACAAATTGATTTCAATCATTGTAAGCAATGAAAGATTAGATTGAAATGCTCAGTTGCTGATCACTGATTTAGAAGATCAACTCTGGTAGCTGTCTTGTCAGCATATTATAAGCTGTTAAATGGAGGAGAAAGACAATCTAGTACTCAGTTGCAGATCTGACATCAGTTGTACTAGTGACGTTGAGATTAATCTGGAGATTTGAAAAGGCCGATACCAGACCTGCCCTTTTCTTACATCTGTTTAATTATCTGCAATAACTATTTTGTTGTTGAAAGGGTGTATCAGCTGTTTCAGACATGCTGTATCTTGTACTCAGTACTCCATGAGGTCAAAGGAACAGGTCTTTGAAGTATCTCAAATGTGAGCATGTAAGTGTGAGGAGAATACTGTGCTCTCTGCTGCTGAGAATTATAAACTAGGCGTCCCTCTAATTTGATAGATTTAACTGGAAAAGATTTATCAGAACTTGAAAGTAGGAAAGACTTCCTGTGTCACTTAGGCCGCTCCTATGCTAAAGTGTGTATTGTGGATTCTGAAAATAGCTGGACCTTATGTTTCAAGACATGTGTTTCAAGGGTGGGGGAAGAGAAGGGGAAAAAAGAGTGTCTGATAATAGAAACGAGTGTCTGATAATAGAAAGGCAGGTTGAGCAAAGAAAGAGAGGCCTTACAAATTGTCTGTCTTGCAAATTTGTATATGGGAAATGATTTATGTAAAGAAAAGTGATACCATCTGAAAGTGGATGTGAAGAAGGACAATTGTGGTTTTTGGGAACCTGTAGATCTTGTCGACAGCCATAGTATTGCAACTGCTTAGCTCGGGTAAGTATAATGAAAAGAAGAAAGGCGAAATGTGAAATGTGTTGGTGGAAAATGGTGGTGGGTCCCAAGTAGTCATAGACCTAGTTGCGATGGAGGGGGAAATGGATTGTTATGGTTGACGAGAGGGAAAACGCAATGGAGGGAGGTGGAAATTCCAGCCACTCCTTGCTGGCAGGTGTTAAATGATTGTTTTTTCCCATTACCAATAACTGTTGAGGAAGGATTTTTTTTCACCTTCTGGTAACATTGATCTTTTGGTTGCTGAGAAGGAAAGAGATCAGGCGATCAGGTTTTTGCAGTTCTTTGGCGATTTTTTTTTTTTTTTTTAAACCCCTCCTTCCCTCCCCAAGTGAGGCTTGGTTACTACTTACACTCTTTCCAGAACTTTCTACTGCATGTGGTCAAGGTAACAAAGTATAGTGTGGTGGTATGTTGACTGGGGAGCATCTCAGGAACAACATGGGTGATCTCAGAAACTAATTGTTCACCCTGTTTCTTGCCCCAGTATTCTCAGGAAAGAGTAAATTCCAGTCTGCCTCTTGGTGTTTCTCCCTGTGCTGCTGGTTTCCAAGTGGTTCAGTATCACATCAGACCTCTGCTCAGTCCCATCCCTTTGTGCCCAAGGGAGAGGAAGCAGAAGCACTGCAACGCCGCTCCCCCTGCACACCAGGCACGCAGGGACACGCTGCACCAGCTCAAAGGAGTATAGGACTTTCAGCGTAAGTGGTCCCTTGTGCTGGTGTAACCCTGGCCTGTTTAGGGACGCATCGGTGATCTGCCTGCCTCCAGCCTGGCCTAAGCATAAAAATCTTCAGGTTCCTTTGCACTAGGAGAAATCTTACTTGTTGCAGTGAGGGCTATAGAGCAAAGCAAAGAGAAAGATGAGATGAGTGTTGAAAACCTTGTGTATGTTTTTGGGTTGTGCTTTTTTAAGGTGTTTCTTTTGTGTCCTGAAAGAGCTGAAATGTACAACACTTCTGACCATTTTTGCTAATGGCTATGGCCGAAGAGAGAAGTAGGAAAAAAACAAAACTGAAGGAGCTTGAATTGTGTATGTAGTTTGGGAATTCAAAATTACCTGCCATCAAGATTGTAAAATGGATCCATTTTAAATTTCTACCTGAACTTACCGTCTCTTGTTATGTGGTGTGTCTTTGGCTGCTTGTATCCTGCTAAACCATATAAAGGACTGTTTTAAAAGGCTTTCATTTGTTTGGGAGATGCTATGTAGCTGAAGATTATTTCAGTTTTTACTGCATTTAAAACCAGTTCACTCACTTTAAGTAAGACCACACTATTTATCTCTGTCTTGGCACTGCTTGAAAAACTGTGCTCTCACAAGTGTTTTGTTACCAAGTTGCATAGTTCTGGAGTTAACTCAGAAGGCTGGCAGCTCTAGCCCATTTGAAAGCCTCGTGGATAGAAAATTGACCAGGAGCCATATCCTGGATTCCAATGCTTTTAGAAAGAGGGGTTTGAATGTCTCTTTTTTTGTCATTTTCCCCTGTATTTTGGGGAGTATGTTTCCCTTACTGCTCTTGTAAATTCTTCTGAAAGCCTAAACAGAAGATGACATGAATATTGTGAGTGGAAACTAGCTTCTGTTGTTTTCCTATGGTCCCTGGCTATTTGATGCGTTGCATCTTTGTTACTTTTTTTCCCCCATGGTACAAACATGTGAAAGGGTAAGAGTAGAGTTACTTAAAAATATTTTTCTTAGGTTAAATTTGCATAGTAGGAGCTTTGAGACAGTTATTTTGATTTGCGATGCATGCCTTAAGGAAGCAAATGGAGAATGAGTTATTTTATTCTCATCCTTTGTAACAGTCGATTAGATTCCCAAAGTTGTGATGTAGGCAGTATGATCTGCTATATTAGTTAAAAGCTACTGAAAGAGGAAGCTAAGAAAATGTCAGCAAAATGAGCTTGGCAGAATCAGCCCTTTTTCTAAACTTAAAATTAATCACATTTATTGTGCATACCTTCAGATTATGAGGATTGTGGAGTGTGGATGGAAGTATTTCAAGTGGATCAATAAATTCAGCCCCTACATCAGTAGGGGCTCCAAAGTTTTTTTTAAATTAATATTGGGAAGACTTTAGGCTAAATGTGGGGTTTTTTATTGTTCTTAAAACTAAATCATGTTTCCATCTCATTAACTCTTGCTTCTGTAGTATGTTTCAGAATATGAAGAGTTCATATGTATTTAAAGTCTTTGTCATACAAAATGTTAAGTTAAGAGTAAAGCCTCCACGTTACTTAAGGTTCCTGAGTTGGGGCTTTTAAGCAGAAATCTTGTAATATTTTAAATTTTTTTTTTTTTTAATATCAGTGGTGTATATATACACAGAACTATTAAAAAATCCAGTAGTTACCTGCAGGGTTATTTTTGGAAGCTGATGGCCAACTAAAGGTCTTCTTTCTAACAATGCTTTGCTATATAATGTAATATTTTTTTATGTACGTATAATAGGAAGGGTCTTTCCATCTTTACATTTCTTTTGTTTAGCATCTGAACTTAACTGCCACAACAGAGAACAGCAGTTGTTCTGTTCTGTTTTAGAGGAAGTGGGGTTAGAGGTATAGTGTAAAATGTCATCTCTTGGGGCTGGGAGTAACAGATAATGTTATTTTCATTCTTAATTAAAATTTTATTTATATCAGTTGATTGAAGTCAATTTCCACTACTTTTGCCATACATGGTGTTTAAAGTTCTTGCTGGGAGAGTTTTCTTCAGCTCATCTTATTTTTAAATTTATGTATTTGATGGCTTTTTCACAATATGAGATATTTCTAAACTCTGGTTTTGAAGTTGGCCATGCTAAGAGAAGGTGTCTGTAGAGGTAATGTTGTTTGCTTCATGCCAAGTGTCTTGCTACACACTGCAGTGAAACCATGCTCTTGGACATGATTGCTTATTTTTTACTGTGTCAAGCAGATATTTTGTTGTGGCCATTAAAGAGAGTGATTCCAGGCTTAAATCTTCTTGTAGCCAGGGGTCGATTGGATTGCTGTAGGGAAGAGGGAAAATGTGTACTGCAGTGTAAGGATTGGTAGTTAATGTCTGCACGAAATTCGCTTGACCAAATTTATACGATGTTGTTCAAGTAGCAAATTGCAAATGCAATTCTTTGGGGGCTGGTTGGATTTTATTTTTTAGTAATACCTTGATAAATTCAATATTTGGAAGTATTTGAATTCACACTGCAGGAGGTCTAGCAACAGAAAGATACTTGTACAGCTTGTTAGTTGAGCCATATGTTTTATTTAGTTTAGCTTATATTGACATTGGTAGGTTCAAGTAACATATATTGCTTTGTCCCTTGCGATTTTACTTGCTGAATAGGATAGGAAAAGCCCCTGAGATCTTGTCTTCTGTGTATAAGAGAGATATCATCATGTGTGGTTTTGTATTTGGTATTTTTTAGGGTGTTTTGGGGCATTTTTTTTTTTTTTGTATGTGACAAAGACCTCTGGTTTCCATGGGGAGCTCAGCAGTTCTGTGTGAGAGCTTAAATTGGTTTAGCCTACATGATCAGAGATACCATCCATTAATTATTTATTTCTTTTGGATCCGGGGGAGAAAGCCAGAGCCATGAAATACACTCCCCTGAGGCAAGAAGACTGAGTCTCTCTTGTATGTTATAAAAAGCAGAGCAGGGGGAAACCAGTTCTGCACTGTGAATCCTAAGCTTGTCATACTGGCTTTCTGCAAAACACACTGGCACTTTAAAATCCATTAGAAAAACTGTAACAAACTTCTTTGGTTCTCAGGTGATTAAACAACCTGAAATAATTACTTAAAGTAGACTCTGTAGGATCTTTCCATTTCTAGAATGTTCTCAACGGTCTCTTTTCCTCTTTAAAGCAAAATTCTGCATAGCAATTTAAGGTATGTTCAGAAAAATGTGTATGTTAGTCTTAGACTGAAAAATGAATTATTGGGTTCTCTACTGAATGATATTTCTTGCACGCTTTGGTAGAAGGGGAAACTTTCTGAGCTTTAGGATCTGAAAGTTGGGAACGTTTTTCTGGATAATTGTACTACCAAGTTATTAATACAGTTTTGCGTTGGTATCACGGAATGTAGAAAGCATAAAAGCAATTTCTTAGCTTCTTTTGGAGGAAGGGAAGTTGAAGAAATTGAAGGACTTACTTGATAGATCCATTTACATCTGATACCTGCAAGCAGTAATTTAATACATTTCCTAGGAGATTAGAAATATTCTAGATTACAAGATAATGTGCTGTAGGAACATCCTGAGCTGATAGGAGAGTGGCAAATGTTTAGTGGTGGAGCTGAAGAAGGAAATTATTCTTCTGCTGTTGTTGCTTACTATGTAGAGGGAAAAGAAAGACTTATCCTTCAAATGCATGTTTCCTCAGGTCTTTGATATATCATGTAGCAGAAAACAGAGCAACTGCCTCTTTGCCTATGGAAAAATAACAGGTAGCTTTTATTTTTACTTAGATAAAAGCTTATGCCTCCTTCAGTGAAACTGAGCTGATTTACTGTTTGAGGTGTAGAAAAAAATATTTTGACTCAAGGAAATGGTCGATCTTTTCCTGCCATAGTTAACTTTTACTTTCAACTTTCAGGGTAGATTTTGGGGTTTAAAACCTTCCCCCATGTGTGCAGCCACTTCCCCCCTCTCTCCCCCTTTTTTTTTTAGTAAGTCTGTGGCCACAAGTTTGACAGCAGTATTATCAAACGTCAAAAACCTAGCTGGCAAATTGCATATTCATGAAGTAGGAAGTTTTCTTTGTCACTTTTGGTTCTCCAATTTCAGTGCTTGTTTTGCTATTTTCAAGTATTATTCACAGGGTTTGAATGGGCAATCTTACTAAGGTTGCAGGTTTATTCTTTGCCCACTTCCACTGCTGCCTAGAATATTGTTTTCTTTTTCACTTTTGAAATATTTTTGTTTCTTTAGGCTAAAAAGGACTTCTGTGCCCCAAAACTTTTCCATTTTGTCCAGTTCTATCAGCTAATAATACTCTAATAAGGAGTATTTCTTCTCTCTACTAACTTTGTCTTCTCTCTTCACATCATTGTGGCTGCAGCAGTGCTATATTAGTATAGCAGTTGACTCCATTCTTATCGTAGGAATTAGCCTTAATGATATGTACACGACAAAATGTGATCATTTTATATGTTGACTGTAACATAAATGAAATAACCTAAGTTCAGGAGAGCTTGTGAGTATTTTAGTAGGCTCTTCCTGAGCTTGCTGGTATGAATAATAGCAAAGAGTGGTCAAAAAAGATAGGTGTTACTCCTTAGTGTGATTAAAATTGAGGTGGTGATTGTGGTTATGAAGCACCACAGGTGGCAAAGGAAGTATGAATCTATTGCATTAATAATACATAGGCTGATATTAAATGTGTTTTTGAGCAAATAAAATAACATCAAGCAAGGGCATCAAACAACTTTGCTTTACTTTCAGGGTTTTTTTCTTCTCTCCTTTCAAATACAGCGGATCCTACTGCTCTGGGATTCATCATTTCTCCGTGGTCTCTCCTGTTGCTTCCATCTGGCAGTGTATCATTTACTGATGAAAATGTCTCCCAACGAGACCTGCGAGCATTCACAGCACCGGAGGTTCTACAGAACCATTCTCTATCATCTCTGTCGGATGTTGAAAAGGTACAGTACCTCTTCCTTGGCAGACAGCTGTTGTCTTTTGCTGTTGACCCCTTCACAAAATAGCTTTGAACTGTCCTTTCTGTCTCCCTGTGGTTCTTGATATGTATGTGTAATTACTGATTTCGTTTGTGAGAGGGAGAGGGATCCTCCTACTTTGTTTTTGTCCATAAAAGTGGAATAGTCAGTATGGTTGCATGCACTTATGAAGAAGTGTCTGTGTGCAGGTCCCTGTCATGTGTGTGCTACTGACAGCCATACTTGGGCAACGGCAGCACAGAATAACTGACCATCGAACTAGTAGTAAGCAACACTTTGCCTGCTTTTTCTAAAAGATTCTAAAAACAATTTTAATTTTTTAAAATTTTTTTGGCAAAATGCATCCGAGAGGTAAGCAAAGGAATTACTCAAGCAGTCCAGGACTTCAAAAAATGGGATATTCCTACACTCATCTCAGAAGAAAAAGTTTGCTTTAATTAACATAAGTATTCCTCAGTTGTGTGCAAAATTGTTCCTTTCCACCTTCCTTTTTTAACTCTTCCCCGAGGGTAGATGTTCAGGCAGGTAAAATTTGTATATGTGATCTCCTCCAGGTCATTGATACGCACAGTCAAAATGACTAGCTTCTCAAATGTTTTCTTAACAATAATGTGTTGCAAATGGTAACGCTTTCCCCAGAAAACCATTCCCTTGGCCTAGTCAAAGATATTTAGAGGTGGGAGTAAGAAGGAAGCTGAGCTCTGTTTCCATCTCCTTGGCTTCTCTGGATTGATAATCCTTAGAGAAGAAAGCTAGCCACAGCCAGTGTTGTAATCTGGGAACAATTATGACATTTGGCAGTCTTCCTCCAGGAAGAACAGCGAACATGCTCTCACTCCAGAGGAAACTGGTATTGGCATCGATTGCTGTTGTGTGCACAAGGACTATTAAAACATGTTTTTCTGTGTTGAATATTTTGTGTTTGCAGCTTTTTTTCTTCTAAACCTTGTATATAGTCAGTTTTCTTTAGGCCTGTATCATCGAATATCTACCGAAAATCACTGCTTCCTCAGTTACTCACAAGCCCTTTAGACATCCTTCTTGCCCTGCAGTATAGTCAAAATTAATGGTATAATAAAATATGTATATAATTTTATCTATGACAAAACTATTAGCAACCTAAGTTGAAAGTTTTAATAGAAAAGTAAAAATAACATTGATAACTGATCCCGAATTTGCATTGATATGTAGGATGCAGCTGCTAAGCTCTGTAGTCATACTGTTGGAATTATCTTCTTTCAAGAGGGACAACACTGTTGAAGACAGTAAAGTTACCTCTAGTGCCAACTCTGAAGTTAATATACAAAACAGGAGGAAAAAGTTTAAAACGCCAGGAAGAAGTTTTGAAATTACATGTTTGTGACCTTTGTCAAAGCTGATTGCATTCTTTGTTCCGTGCAAGTGTTCATTCAGTATGTTACTTTTTTCTTTTTGAAGTAAATAGAGACCTGTTACTATTAAAAGCCATGCTGTGATGTTTCTTCATCTTAATCTTTAGGAAGGAAATACTCAGAAGGACCACTGTGGCCTGTAAACTCCAGCACAGAGCATATCAATAGGCAATGACCAAATACTGGCATTCTGCACATATGCAGCACTGGTTAATGCTCTCTGATTATGGCTGTGTGAATTTATTTCATGATATCAGTATAACCTTGCTTGCTGGAAGGTGATGACAAAATTGAGACTCTAGGCTGCAGCAACTGTATTGCTGTTTTCATTGGGAAACAATTGGATGTGGAAATAGACAAGCTTTGGCTTTACGTAAGCAAATTACTCATACAGTCATATAAACTAAATAAAACCCTTTAGCTTACGGTATTCAGCTTTAGCATTAGTTTGAAGCTTCAGGCTTTGGGCTTGAGATGAATTAACCTGTTTTGTGTTTGAACTCTACTTGATTTCTGCGTGTGTTTTGCACACACTGGGGGCGGGGGGAGGGGAAGTTAACTGTTCTGATAGCCTGGGATGGTACAAAAATATCTGAAGAAAACTTGCTGCTGCCATTCTTGTTCTCAGTTTAAAGCCTTGTGGATAAAATCCTGTTCTCCCAGTGTGGTAGTCATTTCTAGGTGCAGTGAAGGACAGCCAAAATCTGAAGATGAAATCTGTGAGTTACTCATCCCACATTCACTCATGTGAGACCCTCCAGCTGAATTCTTAGAAATGTACCATTGTACAAAGAATTGAAGTTTTTTCATGATGGCAATCGTATATACCAGTATATGTAAAAATAATCTTTGATAATGCACCAGGAAAAAAAAAAAGACTGGAGTATCTGCAGTACTGGTCTATAAACCTCCGATTGGGAATGACACAGTATAGCACATTTGTGCGAAATGCTTCAAACATATCAGTCGTTTTGGGTTTCTTTGCTTACTTGCTTATATGGAAGGAGAAAGCTACCAGAAACATAGCTTTGTACAAAAACTTTTGTCCTATTATGGCTTTATTAGTTGAAGTTAGTAGGGCTGATAAATAGCTTATATGTGTGCCCTTCTTTTTTTGACAGTTTCCGTTTACATTGGTATTAAACTATGTGTTGGATGGTACACTGGTTATTTGTCTTGATATGTTGACTTCATGTTTCTTAGATCTTGCTTTGCACATGCCGACTGCAGTATAAACTTTTTGGTTTTGTCACAACTTGTTGTAGTTCACTGAGTTAATTTACTGGAAATCTTCGGTGTTTTCCTTTTTGGTTGTTCTTCTGAAATCAGACCATGTGTAAAACCTGCTGAAGGCAGAAAAATGTCTTGTTTCTTAAGACCTGATACAGACAGTGACAGGGTTGCATTCGTCTCTTGAGTTATGACTTTACTTGCTAACATAAGTAACAGTGTATTCAAGGATAAATATTAGAAAAAATGATAGTCAGTCAATGAATACCCTTTTCATTCCAAGACACACAACCAATTTGAATACAAAATAAGTCTCAGATAACTGCAAGCTTATTGGAAACAGAGTAAGCAAACCGTTCAAAATTATAATGAAAAATTAATTTGGGAAATGAATTTGATGTTGATTTATATATTGTGGAAAATATTAGAAGTATCATAATACAAAAATGAACTAGAATTTTTGAATAAAAGCTTTCATTTTTTAAGAGATGCATGTTATGTGCCTCTAAATCAAAGGTTACCTCATCTGGAGAGAGAGCTGGGTATTTTCAATATGAATGCTTATTAAGTGGTATTGTACAAAAACACTTACGAGTTACTGATCATCTGAAATTAGCAAAATTGGGTTTTTACAACACAATTTTTCAATAAATGGTTTTTGCCTAGTTTTCGTGCTGGAATTATCCCTTATGTAAGGAACTTGACGTAATGCTGCACAAACCTCAAGCAGTGATGATCTTGTAAACAGACTGTTGTGGGATTTTTTTTTTTTTTTTTCCCCTCCTGACTATCTAACACAACCTAAGGCTGTCAAACTATAATAAGCAGTTAGAAATTCGTAAAGGGAACTGTCAAACACCAGCCAAGCAGCAATATGACTATTTATCTGGTTTTTGAAGTTAAGGTGTGTGAAGTAGGAGAGAGTTGCATGATATGTGTGCAGATGTTACGTTAAAATCCAAAAATGAGTTTAACTGATATGTAGCGGATACATTTTTGTTTTCTGTGTAGTACTGGCTTGCAAGTAACTTTGAAATGCTGTACTTAGAAAACCTCCTTAAGTTAATAGAAAGCCTGAAATACCATTGATGGTGTTGATGGAGTACCGCATCACAATTCGCTTTTATTTTGAAAGCTGTTTTCAGGTAGATTAGTAGGGTAGCATGTTTTGGTTTAAAGGTCTGATTGCATATACGATAATATTTTTGTTGAGGATAATGCACTTCTTGGTTTTGGAAATATCTTCCATTATGTTGAAGCTTAGAATCATAAGCTGAGTTGGAAGGGACCCATGAGGATTATCGAGTCCAACTCCAGACTCCACAGAGGGCAACCCAAAAATTAAGTCATATACCTAAGTGTTGTCCAAACGCTTCTTGAACATCAACAGACTTAGGACTATGACCACTCCTCTGATTAGAATTGACAATTTTGATAGTAGACTTTTTAAGTGCTGCTCTTACATTTTTGGGGGACGGGAAGGGTTGGGGTCTTTTTTTGTTTGAATTTTTTTTTGTTTGTTTTTGTGGAGGTGTTTTTTGTTTGTTTTTTTTTTCTGAAAAGGTTTTTTTGCATGCATTATTACCCTGAAAGTATATTTACTTTTTTCTATATAGCTGTGGTATATCTGGATATGCAAGGAAGACTTTCTAGTATTTCAGTTGAAAGGGTAAGGGGTAATAAACCAGATACAGAACAATTTTCTCAGTATTTGAAAGACAATGTTTCTGGTTGAATAACTGAGAACCCGTGATGCTTGCCTGTGACTTCTGTCCTATTCTGTTCTTTGCATGGAACAGTCTCTCCTTACTTTGGTGGCCAGTGCTTTCTTTCTGGGACAGGAGGTTGATGGGTGAGCCCTTCTTAGGTACGCAGTGCTGGCTACATATTTGCATCTAGCATAAAGCTGTGTTTCATCTGCACCTGCGTACACACTGCTGCAGTCATGCCAGAACATGCCACTGGCAACAAAATTTGCCTCCTTATTCTCCCTTCTGAGCATGATTGCAAAGAAATTCTCCATGGTTCTGCTCTAGCTTTATCACGAAGAAAAACATCATTTCTCTATTTTTCTCTACCTGAATATCCTTCTGGCACATCTGTGTCTGAATGCACACCAGCTGACCCTGTTCCTTTGTCTTCAGTGTTTGTCAGTCAGCTGGACTGAACTGCACCAGTGAGTAACCATGTGTCAGCAGTATCTGGTATATCGCTGCCTTATACTGATGGAAACCTTTCTGCCTGTGCTGATTTAGAGACAGAGACCATCCCACAAGATTTAAGTGGCAGAAGCTTAGGATTGGAGTGCTTCTCTGAGTAGGTTGAATTCCAATTTTATGTGAATAAAGCACATGGAATTTACGAGAACAATTTTAATAATGTGTTGCTTGAAGTGTATTTAGTAATTACTTCCTTACCCTGTCACGAAGCTATGTATTGCTCTTCCGAATATGTAAAAAGGAAACTTTTTTCTGTTTTACAATAGAAATCTAAAAATACATCATACTTGTGTTTGGGGTTAATTCCTGGCACAGTGCAGTAATGGTATAATGTCTTTCAAGCAGTCTGGTCTAAAAAGAAAAACATTTATGCGTCATCCTTTTTTTGAGTCTTCCAGAATATATTTTGTTGTCTTGAGTAGGCTAAGAGACTTCTCAGTACAGAGATTAATTCTCTTGTATGACCTTAAGCTAGTTCTAGATGTGTAATTTTTAACAACTCTATGTATTTAGTATGGGAAGAAGAAAATTATTTTTATCATTTCATAGGTTCTGTTGAGTCTATCCATTATGTTTGTACACTCAATTTACACCTAAGTTTTTAAAATCTGTATATGAAGTACCTGAGTCTGGACAGATCTTGTCAATGTATATACCTAGGACTTAAGTAAGATGTTTTGCTTTTAGTTGTGGAAGAGGCTGACTTAAGCGAATCACCTTTAATTTATCGCTGTCCCTGTAATTGTTGTTCATTGCCTGCACAATTATTTAATAAACTTGTTTCTTTAAGTAGCACAAATATTACTAATAACTTGGTAGAAAGAGCCATTGCTAGTGTATGTTACTAATACAGTCCAGAAAAACTGCTTTTTTTTCTGCACTTACTTACCTGTTTTGTTTTCACAGTCACCTACAGGGGCAGTATGTGTTTGTGCTCTTAATTCTGCAGTATTTAAAGGTTTCATTCTCTGTCCTGATGGGCTTAATATGTAAAAGATGTATTAATGTCATTAATGTTGATATTAATCATTAATTATACGTGTAATGATTAATGTATTTGAATCTTAAAATATCAATAATAGATTAAGGTGACTGCTGTTCATTCCTTTTTTTTCCTTTGATCCCAATCTCAGGGATCTCTTGACAGTAGTAGCCCACTGTTTAAGTCCTGCTAAGGTCTGCCTTGCCTTCAGACTAAAGTTTTAAGGATCCTTGGACACAACTATGCAGTCTGTATCCACACCAGGCTGATTGCATGGATTACATGTGCTTCTGCCTTCAATGTGAGATGAAAGCTTAAAATTGAACAGAGAAGGCAGAGGCACTGGTTAGATGCAGTACGTTTTGTAACAATAGGATTTGCTTCTCTGACCCTTATGGCAAAGGAGAAGAACAATTTGAAAGACAATTGAGCTTAAATATCAGGAATATATATATAGGCAAAATGATGTTAAGTTAGTTGCTCTACTTTAAAGTTGTGCTTTGCGTTTCCAGTCCTGTTCAATGAGTTGACAAATGTCTTGTGTCTTATGACAGGTCCATATTTATTCTCTCGGTATGGCACTCTTTTGGGGAGCTGACCATGAAGTTCCTCAAAGTCAGGTAAGTTTAGATTTGGTTTATGTTTAATATTGCAACTTCAGACTTGATAGTTTGACTGAATCTGCATTTGAATTAACATGGCAGGGTGTCATAATGAGACACTGAAGAGTAAGATTTCTTTCCTGTACTTGGAGCTTTTTCCTGTGGAGTGTATGAGGGGGGTGGTTGTGTCGTCTTGCAGAAAGAAGGTGCTGATACTACATTTCTGTTAGTTTCCATGAAGCTATATCTGGGCTAGTCTATCCTGTAGTGTCACAGGCTGAAAGACAACAGTTTAAGCTGCTGACAAAGGAGAAAATTATTTGTTTTGGTTTAGGCTTATATAAAAACAAATATTTAAATAACATTGTTGCTTTACTTATAATAAGCAACTTGTTCTCTATGCTGCCGTAACTTCTGTGAGTCTGAACTTGGCACATACAGATACTTATGTTACACAATGGCCAAGAAAGGGTATGAATTGTTTGGAACAGGGAGTAGACTCTTGCTATTGACTTGTCAGTCAATGCAGACACAGTTGCAGACTGCTTAGAGTCGAGTGTTATTGCTCAATGGGGTTATTTCACACATCCAGCAGAACTCTTGGACTGTCTTTCCAAAACTGACTGAAGATGATGTGATTCATCATCTTCCTGGGTGCTCCTTCCCTGCCCCCAATTAAAATTTTAGAAGTCAATATCTAAAAAAGTGAAAATAAGATGAAGTGTGTCTAAAAAAAACTTTTAATGATGGACTTGCAGTTGCGAGATTTGGCAGAGCATTGTGCAGTTCAAGGAGATAAGCTATTTCTGTTTCATATTTGAGTTCAGTCCTACCAGTTGGCGTTATGTGTAAGGGTAAGGAAGGAAGTTTTGAAAGTTCAGCACAATTTAAGTGTTCAGTTCCTGATATTTTCTTTAATAGAGTGATAGTTGGGTTCTCAGATGTACTGATTTGGAAGTAGCTGCCTGAATGCAAAAGTCAGAAAATTTGAAGCTGTGACTGTTTTAGGGATACTTATTTGTAATGCCTACTGTGCCTGTCCAAAAAGCCCCGGTATTTTCTTAGCCAGCTATCCCCTTTCTTTGTTCTCCTGTCTTGTAGGAGATGAAAGGAACAGTATTCAGCAGTAGTGGGAGAGTGACTTAAGGTAGGTAGAGGTAGGTGTTGAGCAGAAAGTAGGCATGAGTTTTTAGTCACCTTTTTCTTTGTTTCTTCCTCTGTAGATTGTAGCAACAATCCTCTTAGATTGTAGCAACAGTTTCACAGTAACGCAATGGGAAGGAGTGCTCTACCTTTTGATATAACGGTATTTTTCCAAAGACAGTGTGGTGAGGTATGCCTGGAAAGAAAGGGGGAGCAGAAGTCTAGAATTTACCTTTGGGATGTTCTCATGCAGTGCCTCTGCCCTGTGGAGTGAGTGGAGGCAAAAGGACAGTCTGCGTATGGCATTACTTTCAAGTGTTAATTTGCATGTGCGGTTTTTTACATTTTTTAATTATTTTTTTTTTCATATTTGCCTGCCTGTGTTGGTTAATTAACTGCTTCTCTGCTAGGAGTGTGGTTGAACACAAGTGTCATTTTTAAGATTAGTTAGAAGTGCTAAACAAATAATAGGAAAAGCCTACATTCATTAAATTGGGGTGGTCCAGAATACTTTTTTTTTTTATGGTACAGTTTAAGAGTTCTAACACAGGGAAGATTGGAAGATCGTAATGGTTTGAAGTGCTCTGTGATGCAAAAAGCACAACAATGCTTGTACTTTGTGGCTAACCACCCACTTTGGGAAAGCTGTAGATCAGAAAGCTCAAGTCCCAGGTGTCTGCGGTGTCTGAGAACAAGTGTTATCACTCACTATTGCATACCCTGAGGAGTGGTATTCCACGTACAGTGTGCTGGATGAACTGAATGGGTAGAGGAGAATTAAATCTAGATTGTTCTTAACCATATGGGTGTTGTCCTGCAACTATGAAGCTCTGCTTCCTTAACCAGTGGCTTTGCTGGTTTATTCTTTACTTTTTTGTTGATATTGTTTGATGATGTCACTGGCTTTTGGAAATGCTTACACTGCTGCTGCAAAATACTTTTTCTACAGAAAATGAGTGTGGCAGACAGAGGTTACAAAATGATTGTAATGAGGATTGAATTTTATGCTTGTGACTGACAGAATGTTCAAAAACAACAAAGAAAATTTCCTCTGAACCTTTTTACTAGTCATTAAGTCCTTCAGAAAGGAAAGCGTTGGTGTCCTGACCTTACAGATCAGGCAGCTTGTTTGGACCAGATTGTTGTAGAGTAGGAATTGAATCTAGGTGCTGAATGCCTGTCCCCTGATTTACAACCGCTATTTTTTCGCCATCTAGATGGTGACTTTCAAATTGGCACTCAGATAATGTGGGCAATAAGTCTCGGGAATCGTTATTTTACTGTGTTGAATGTCTTTTGTTTCCATGTGTACCTAAAGTCACTATTAAAACTAATTTCCTGTCCCTCCTGTTTTTGTTTGTCACTAGCCAATCAAGCTTGGAGATCATCTCAACAGCATACTCCTTGGCATGTGTGAAGATGTCATTTATGCCCGTGTATCTGTACGGACTGTTCTGGATGCTTGCAGTGCCCACATAAGGAACAGTAACTGTGCCCCTTCTTTTTCATATGTGAAACAGTTGGTCAGACTGGTTCTGGGAAGCCTGTCTGGGGTAAGTCTGTGTCAGCGTTTGAGGAAGAATAGAGATGAGCAGGAAGAGAGCAAAGGTGCTAATTCAGAGTCACTCTGCAGTCATTCTTCTTCTTGTTTTACTATGTTGCAATTTTGATAAGGGTGAGTGTTGAAAGGAGAGAATTGCTTCTCTCCCCTTAGTGCACTTGACAATTCTCCTGGAATATGCAGTCATGACTGCTGTTTCTGAGGAAGATAATTTTGTGAACTGTTTGTCTTCATTGAAAGAAAATTAGGGAAAAACGGGAGAACAAAAACGATGATGAATTCTGAGGCAAGCCTTAGACTTGTTACTACTTGAAATGCTTAAAAAATGATTGCTGTGAATTTTCTTTTTTAAAGTTAAGCTTGACTTTTGGAGAGTTGCTTATTAACAGGAAGAGGGACTTTTTAGGTGGTATGCCAATTCTCTTGCACTTCTGCTCAGCTTTTGGATATGATAATTGTGGAGGACGTTATTGTCTAATGATGACAAATGCGTTAAACTGTGTTCAGAAGTGAAAGAAACTACATGAACTCATCTTGCAAAGTTACTATTCCTGACAGGCAACCTCTCCCTTCAGCTAAACCATTACAACATAACTTTAGAATAGTTAAATAATTTCAAGGCTCTGAGTAGAAAGGAAGGCCATAAATTATAAACATTGTTAGATTGTTCTCTGGTCAATACTTGCTTTCCTTGTGTTCTGTTTATAATTATAACAAATGCCGAGTGGTTTATTATTATTTCTGGAATGATATCCCGTGATGGTCCTGAATTTTATCCGGTTTTATATCATTGAAACTCCTTTTTTTTTTATCTCATAGGGGTTACACCGATGTAAAAATTGATGTCTGGAGATTGCAAGAAAAATGTTTGACTTGATAATGCTTCCTTTTTTAAAAAAAAAATTTGTTATGATCTAATTGTTAGATAGTTTCTTTATAAATCTGGTTTGGAAACACTTGCACGAGGTGAGAGGTCCCTGCATTTGTCTAATATTTGGCAGCAGCTGATTATGACAGGCCTCCAGAAACAGTGCTGAGCCTGAGGTGCACAAAGCATTGTCTAGTCTGTGAGGTTACGTCTGTCAGTCTGGTGCTCCTCGCTGTAATGTCTGAAGTCTTGTGTAGTTGCCAAGTGGAGCTAGTCTGTGATTCAATGAAACAAAGGCCTACAAGGCCTTAATCAGTGAAGTTATTAAAATAAAGATCCAAACCTTAAATCGGGCCATGAGCTATAGAAACAGCCACTGTGGAGAGTGAGTCGTTAGTCTCTTAATGTTCTTAATGGCCCTTTCTGCTTAGCAAATTTTCTGCTTTTCCTCATCTTGTTCTTGTCAGCAGGCTTTCAGAGGGAGTCTGAGGTTAGTGTGACAGACTGATCTAGACCGGCCTGCCAAGACAGCAGTAGTGGTTCCAAATGCACGTACTGAAATCCAGTGGAGAGCTGAATCCAGCAAGTGTGTTCCTGTCTCCTATACCATGTTGATAATGAAGGAGTGGGACTACTGGAGGTTATCCAGTGCTGAAGTTTTGCTAATCTTCTAGATTTCCTCTGCCAGTAACCATTTTAACCACGTTCATAACGTGTCACTGCATTGGCTTTGCAAGAAGACAAGAACAAAATAGCCGAATAGAACCGAGTGTTGACAGAACAACGACATAGCTGTGCTGCTGTGTTTTCGTGCACCTTAGCTAGACATCCCTGCTGTTTTTAATGTTTAGTGTTCTGTATGTGTGCTGGAATTTTTAAGTTAATAAGAAAAGCATATAAAATTGTTTTTTCATTCATAGTACAACTTGCTATTCCAAGATCAGCATGCCTCCAATCTTGATTGGCCTTATCAAAGGCTAGAAAGGTCTTAGCTCTATAACTGGTCATTTGGTAGTCTATGAAGCACAGCTGAGGGTCCTGTTTTAATGTTTTCACTTTCCATGTTAATATGCTTTGCAAAGGGCAGTAAGGCACAAGACTGATTCAATCTGTTCAATGTTGATTGATTTGCATTGTAACTGTGATGGATAGAAGGCTGCTTGATTTCTCCTTCCCGCCTCCCAGCCAAGCCACTGTCCAAGTTATGCTGATTCCCACCATATCAAAAGATCTCACTGAAGATTCTTTGTTGTAGCAAATAAGCTCTTCTTTGAATGATTGTATATGTGAAATAATTTTTTTAGGGAAGTAGTGATTAAAAAAACCAAAGTTAAAAGTTAATGCGAGTAGTTAAGCCTGACACACGAAAGGAATGTGCTTGAGGGGCTAAAGAAGAGACTTCTCACAAATGCATGAGACTTTACATGTGTAATAAGCTGTGTGGGATATCAGCCTAAAACTATCAGGTACAAGACAATTCTGTTACACAGAAAACTCATCAGGCCAATCACAAGTTCCAGTCAGGTTGCAACCATGGAACATGGTTTTCGAGTGTTGCTGTCTCTTCAGTTTGCTGTAGGGGTGGAATGTATTTAAGTTACATGCTTGTGAACTTAATTTACACTTAATGGAAAAAAGTAGACCAAATGTATAGTAAAAATAATGCACAGGTTATTCAAATACGGATAATTCTAGGGGATCTTCTCACTGATGAACCTGTTTTTTATGAAAATTTTGAACTTCCACGCTGAACTTGAATTTAACTGTTTGGCACTGACATGTTGTGCATTTACGAAACAGACACTTGTTTCATACTAACGTGAGCTCTTTCAATATTTGACTTTGCGTTATTGCCTGTTTTGCAGGTGGATCAACTTTCTTGCAATGGAGATAGAAAATTGCAGCCAGACAGGAGCCAGGCTATTCGGGAGAGGCTGAGGGGAAAAGGACTTCCCACAGGTAAGTGCTTCATTGCAGTAAGGGTTATGACAACAAATACAGCCCTGTGGAAGACCAAGTTTGGGTAGATTTTGTGGTCAAAGGAATTGAATAGTGGAGGACTTGCTGACATTCACAGAACTCTGATGGTTCAGTGTCTAGCTAAGTGTTGGTAATGATGACATGAGAATAATTGTTTCAAGAAAATACATGTCTTTTTCCAGTTCGGTCCTGATGGTAGGAACAGGTTTTAAAGGTTCTTGGCCAAAAGTTTTGTTCCTGCAGAAAGGGAATCTCCAGCTGAAGGTAGGTCAGCTAGAGGAACAGGAAGCAGCTTTTCTTAGTTCCTTCTTTCCTGTGGACTCTGCTTTCTCTTCATAGCTCTAGTTGCCCACAGCCTCTTTCCCAACTTCCTAGGCAGCCCTAGACTCTTTTCTCTGCACACAAAGCTGTTTTCTGCCTCTTCTTTTTTCCTGAAGAGAGGTATTATGTGTTCCATCACAGTTCTGCTGTGCTTTGACAGTGTGAGGTGGACATGGAGGCCAGGTAGGGTTGTACTGTTACTTCAGGGAAGTAAGGAAAGAGGAAACTGGGGGAGCAGGGAGGAGACAGACTGTTTCAGAGGCAGACTGTTGCTGTTGCCACTAGGGAGGAAAAGGGATAAAGTAGTGTAGGTTGACAGCTGATGCTGGCCATGACTTCTTTAGATGTCCTTGTTTAAGGTGAGTGGCAGCATCAGCTCTGTGCTAGGCTTCTCAAACAAGAGGATGTATTCTTCCAAAAGATTGGTCTCATATTTTTCTGGAAGAATTGTGGGGCTGGGTAGGAGCATTTGATAAGGCATCAGCTTGGACCACTCTAAGTCGTTGTGATGGAGGCAGTGAGATGTGATAATCGGGTGAGACCATTCTTGCCTTAAAATGTTCATCTGTAAGTTGAGTATCTTGGTGCCAGAATGCGACATCACCCACAAATACTCAACACCATAAGTGTTAGTGACACAGGGCTTTTATCCGCCTCACATTATCTCTCTGCCTATGTACCACCAGTAAACTTGGAACAAAGTTATGTTGTTTATGTGCTTGAGTTGCTCCTCTGATTTTTAGTTTTGTGTCAGGCAACAGTGCAGTGAATTGCAGGAACTGAAATAGTCCATGGAGTTGTCAGTGGCAATAGAAACTGCAAAAGTTAGACACGAGTCTGGCAAGGCGTTGGTGGTCTTCCTTTTGAGATGAGTCCTAGATTAGGCTACTTCTTGATATAAAAACCTTATGTCAGTGGTTGCCAGCCCTTCCAGTACGGCACTATGTGTTTAGGAATAGTTTCTGGTACAAGCTGTCTCTTCATTTTCTGGCACAAATGCACTGTTCTGACTGCTTTCTCAGGACCTTTGTTTTCTTACTGGCTTTTTTTTTCTCTTCTTCTTTTCCAGAATATTTCTGTAGCAATAGGAAGATCTGTAGGAATACAGGGTTTGGAAATGGATCAATCTAGTTGACCGTGTAATGCCTTTCTTTTCTGAACTTAAGTTCTTTCTTAAAATGAATTCTTTCCCTCGTTCCCACCAGTTTTATAAGGGTTGTACCAGAACATTATTATTCTGATTGTTAAATTGTTAGTTTATTCTTAACCCTATTCTTCTCAGTTTCCAGTGTTGTCGTATTCAGAGTTTCTTTACACACCTTTGTTCTTTTGCCAGTACTAACCTATTCCATATTCCTCACCTTTTTTTTTTTAAACTTTATTTGAGCACACTACACATGTCATTTCCATACCTTCTTTCCATCATCTATTCTGCTTTTTATTCCATGATCATCATAAACTGCATGTTTTGATAATGGTCAAAATATTTGTTAAGTTTTGGAGACATAGCAAGGTTGTCTTTAAACTCCGTTCTCACTGCATTAGCAACCCTGATTATTCTTTTCTTTGTGGTTTCTCGTTTTGTTTTCACTAATACAACTGAACAGTCTTTTGCTGGTTTGATTTTCATTTTCTTAGAAAATCCTTAACTTTTTTTAAATGTTTGTGTGGTTTGAAGGGTTTTTTTTTGTTCATTTGTTTTCTTATCCACAACTTTGTTTAAGCTTTTTAGCAGATTTCCACACCATCCCCTCCTTCCCCCCCAAAGTAATGTTTGTCCCCAAAGTCTTAAGTATATCTTAACAAAAAAGCATTTGGTTTAGGTTCTACTAAATTTTGGAGATTGATGTAGTAGCTCCAGCCAGTATCTCCATGGCTTTCTCGCTCACTACTAGGGTGAATAACATCCCTGTAATGTCTGAAACTTTCTTTGAGGACTACGCCTTTAACTTAAAGGATATAGACTAGATGATCTAATTGCTTTTTTCCTACTGTATCCTCTGACTTGAAAAAAATGTAACAGAATATTCTTTCCTCTTATCCTTCCTTTTTTTGAATCGCTTAGTACGTGTGACTTTGCTTCTGAGATGGTTGAAAGGTGTTGCTTTTTATTTTAATTACCAAAAGTTCAGTTAGGATGCAGCATCTGAATCCCTGAAGGGCTGTGGAGCTGAATGTTTGTCTTGGTGCTGTGAGCTCACTTGCCTTCTGGCTCTGCCCGGGATTTCCAGGGTGCCACGCAGAACGGGTTCCCTGCAGTGTGTGTGCTTGTGAAATCACTGGGTCGGGGAAGAACAACCAGAGTTAAGGGTTCTCTGAAACTGAGTAATCCACTTGGCTCAGCTGCTATTGACCAGTAAATTCAAGACAGGGTTTTAAGTGACCTCAGTCAAAATCACTTTTTGAAAGGTTTCTCTTCTTAGAGAACATCACGTTGTCTGAAAAGATCAAAATCTTTAAAAACAAAATCTAGAGTCTAAATCTCTAAACAAAATCTTTACTCAAATAATATTTGCGAAATGAGTGAACTTGATAACCCCCAGACTATAAAGTTGAATAGTCCTCATCCTCTAACTCTTGTTTCTCTTAAGTTGATGGAAAGTGCATGCATGCGTAGAGTGTTACAGATAATGTGTGGCACCACAGGGAATGAATGTGCATCGCTGTTCCAGTGCAAACATTATTTTGTCTGCATCACTCCAAGCTTGGTCGTTGTCCTGGTATCAGCTGGGATAGAGTTAAATTTCTTCCTAGTGCTGTGTTTTGGATTTAGTATGAGGAGAATGTTGATAACACACTCATGTTTTTAATTGTTGCTAAGTAGTCTACTAGTCAAGGACTTTTCAACTTCCCATGCTCTGCCAAGTGCACAAGAGGCTGAGAGGGAGCATAGCCAGGACAGCTGGCCCAGCTGGCCAAGGGGGTATTCCATACCATGTGACATCATGCTCAGTATATGAATGGTAGGTGTTCTCGGAAGTAGCGATCGCTACTTAGTTATCGGTCAGCATGGGCGGTGAGCAATTGCATTGTGCATCATTCATTTTGTATATTCTATTATTATTATTATTATTACCATTTTCCTTCCTTTTCTGTTCTATTAAACTATCTTTATCTCGACCCACAAATTTTTTTTTACTCTTACCCTTCCAATTCTCTCCCCATCCCACTGGTGGGGGAGGGGGCTGGGGGGGGTGGGGGGGAGGGGAGCAGCTGTGAGGTGTTTGGCTGCCTGCTGGGTTAAACAATAACAGTCATGAAGGTACGAGTTATTAATGAGATGCTCTTGAATACTTGATTTTTCCTATTTTTGTCAAGATGAACTGTCAACCAGCAAAAATGCTTTTCAGTTACTGTGTAGGTTTTACGATATTTTGGTGTTATGCTTCGTTCTTACCCCTATCCCTAGAAGTAGAAAATCTTTTTCATGTTTTCTGTTATTTGAGTCTTTATTTTCAGAAAAGAAGATAAATTGAAGTCAATCATTCCTTTATTTTTTATGTTCTGCCTGTCCTGCCTCCACTCAACCTGTTTCAATTTCTCTGTATCACATTCATTACCTGTGGAACTTTCATTATTTTTCTCATTTTCCCTAGAGGGTTTACAACCCTCTTAGCTTCCCAAAAACATTTCCCAATTCTACTTCCCATTTCTTGGTATGTCTTAATAGCACCATCTTCTCTGTATTTAGATCTTAGATACATTCCTTGATGTCAGCTTCACTGAGACCTCAGGGAATATGGAGTATCAGTAAAATACAAACCAGAACAAAACAAAACCCTCCACATAACCAAACTGGCTCTAGCTGTTTTCAGTTCCACTTAGCATGTATACTGAGTTATGTATTTGAAAGTTAGTGAGAACCCGATGGAATGGGTATTATTGAGATATTAATGAGACCACTCACATTTGATTCAGGGCAATTTAATGTTTGGTTATTTCTTTTTCTGTAATGGTATGCTGGTTTGCTGGTGCAAATTCTGTCAATAATAGCACAGATCAGCTGCCCTGGGGGCACAGCTTTTAGATTTCTGGAAAAGTGAGCTGTGGAATGCAGTACTAGTTATACTGATGATAATCTCATAGATTGAGGAGCCACAAGTAGAAGGCCAGATGAGGGTTTAAGAAAAAGGGTAGTGGTAAAAGAAAAAGAACAGAAATGAAGAACAAACTCAGAAAAGTGTGGAGTCCTTTCTTCCCCTCTGTTTACACTGTAGTATTCTGCTGCTGTGTGTAGTTGAAATATAGGCCTCTTACTCCAATTGCAAAATGGCAAACACTTAGAAATGTAGGAAGCTACCAGGCAGGATTATGATTTTGAGTGAACTGTCTTTCTAATAAGTTGGAAGTTATGTCAGTCATCTTTTATCTAAACGTTTGGGTTTAACTTCCTCTGAGAAGACATTCTGGGCCCAGTTTAGCACTGGGACAGTTGGGGGGAGGGGAGGGCACATAAAGACGTGTCTAATTTTACCAGTCATGTTACCAGCATATTTAAGGAAGTAAATATGGTGAGCAGAAGTCTTTCCTGGAGAGGACAGACGACTTGTCTGATACTCACCGAGGTGAAGTTCTGTTGAGTCTGTGAAAATCTTAAAGAGAATTTTTAATGAATAGAATAGCTGTCATATGGACAGCAGTATGGACAATAGAATCTCCATCCTTGATTGGATGCGGCGGGAACATTGCCACCGAGGATGAGGAAAAGGCTGAGGTACTTAATGCCGTCTTTGCCTCAGTCTTTAATAGTCAGACCAGTTATCCTCAGGGTATTCAGCACCCTGAGCTGGAAGACAGGGATGGAGAACAGAATAAACCCCCCATAATCCAAGAGGAAGCAGTTAACGACCTGCTACGCCATCTGGACACTCAACAAGTCTATGGAGCCAGATGAGATCCACCCGAGAGTACTGAGGGAGCTGGCAGAGAAGCTTGCCAAGCCACTCTCTATCATTTACCAGCAGTCCTGGTTAACTGGGGAGGTCCCAGATGACTGGAGGCTTGCCAATGTGATGTCCAGCTACAAGAAGGCCCAGAAGGAGGATCCGGGGAACTACAGGCCGGTCAGCTTGACCTTGGTGCCGGGGAAGATTACGGAGCAGTTCATCTTGAGGGCGTTCACAAGGCACGTGCAGGACAACCAGGGGATCAGGCCCAGCCAGCACAGGTTTGTGAAAGGCTGGTCCTGCTTGACCAACCTGATCTCCTATGACCAGGTGACCCGCCTAGTGGATAAGGGAAAGGCAGTGGATGTGGTCTACCTGGACTTCAGTAAGGCCTTTGACACTGTCTCCCACAGCATTCTCCTAGAGAAGCTGGTGGCTCACGGCTTAGACAGGTACACTCTTCGCTGGGTAAAAAACTGGCTGGACGGCCGAGCCCAGCGAGTTGTGGTGAACGGAGTTAAATCCAGTTGGCGGCCGGTCACGAGCGGTGTTCCCCAGGGCTCAGTTTTGGGGCCGGTCCTGTTCAATATCTTTACCAATGATCTGGATGAGGGGATCAAGTGCTCCCTCAGTAAGTTTGCAGATGGCACCAAGTTGGGCAGGAGCGTTGGTCTGCTCGAGGGTAGGAAGGGTCTGCAGAGGGACCTGGACAGGCTGGATCGATGGGCTGAGGCCAATTGTATGAGGTTCAACAAGGCCAAGTGCCGGGTCCTGCACTTCGGCCACCACAACCCCATGCAACGCTACAGGCTTGGGGAAGAGTGGCTGGAAAGCTGCCTGATAGAAAAGGACCTGGGGGTGCTGGTTGACAGCCGGCTGAACATGAGCCAGCAGTGTGCCCAGGTGGCCAAGAAGGCCAACAGCATCCTGGCCTGTATCAGAAATAGCATGGCGAGCAGGAGTAGGGAGGTGATTGTACCCCTATACTCGGCACTGGTGAGGCCGCACCTCGAATACTGTGTTCAGTTTTGGGCCCCTCGCTACAGGAAGGACATTGAGGTGCTGGAGTGTGTCCAGAGAAGGGCAACGAAGCTGGTGAAGGGTCTGGAGCACAAGTCTTATGAGGAATGGCTGAGGGAACTGGGACTGTTTAGTTGGGAGAAGAGGAGGCTGAGGGGAGACCTTACCGCTCTCTACAACTACCTGGAAGGAGGTTGTAGTGAGGTGGGTGTTGGTCTCTCCTCCCAAGTAACAAGCCATAGGATGAGAGGAAATGGCCTCAAGTTGCGCCAACGGAGGTTTAGACTGGACATTAGGAAAAACTTCTTTACTGAAAGAGTGGTCAGGCCTTGGAACAGGCTGCCCAGGGAAGTGGTTGAGTCACCATCCCTGGAAGTATTGAAAAGACGTGTAGATGTGGCACTTAGGGACATGATGTAGTGGGCATGGTGGTGTTGGGCTGATGGTTGGACTCGATGATCTTAGAGGTCTTTTCCAACCTTAATGATTCTATGATTCTATGAAGAACAAAGCAGAATACAGCTAAGGCATTTATTATGAACTCAAGAGTATCAGAATGTTACTATGAGTATCTAACTTAAGATAGCTGATAAATCATGCTAAGTTCATGAATATAGAGATGATTTAGCAAGAGAGATGTGCTCCTAGTTGGAGGGTAGCCAACTAATACCTTAGATATTTGCAGTCCTTGAAAAATGCTAAGATTTTTGCTTTAAGTCTTTGAAAGTCATTAATGTTAAGATCAGTTTTCCATACCATGGTCATCCAAAATTATAATTGCTGGGGCTTTATTGTTGGCTTAGGACAAATGTTTTGAAATATGTTTTTCAAACACTTCACGTGTTTTAATCAGATATTTTGCTCTTCTAATGTACCAAGCTTGGATATTTTCAGCTATTCATTTCCGTCTTTGGCTTGAAGAAAATTATTAAATTAATAAATAGCTTCCTGTTAATATTCTCTCCAATTAAATTTATTTTTTGTCTCTTTAATGACTCACTTTCTATGGCCATCTTGGTGAATGAGCTTTATGGCAGAGCTGACTGCATAAGTAATTTATTCTAAATTAATATGTTTGCTTTTAGTCAAGTCATACTAGGAACACAGTATTTAGGAACTGACTTAGCCAGCAGAAATAGAAGTGGTAAAACGTGGTGTGAGTCATCTGAACCAATGAGTGTTATTTAAGTTTCATACTCAAAACACTTTAGACCTTAAGAGTCCTTATTTCAAGAACTATTTGTGGAAGTTGCTTGATAAAATTCTTTGGTGTGACAAAAGTGTAAGTAACTGTCAAACTTTTCCAAACATAAAGCAAGAATTAATTCACCATGTTACTCTTTGCCACAAACTATGGCACTCATCCTTCAAAAGGATGCGTAGTCTATTTAAAGCCCAGTTGATATTTCCATAACATGTACGTGCCTGACAGCCTGCTTCCTAGCTCTCTGTTAATTGTAATCCCGCACCTTTTGTGTTTATTTACAAAGTTCCAACTTATGCTGATGATCTGTGAACACCAAGGACAGACCTTTGCAGAGATATTTCATCTTTTAAAGAGTTTAGCTGACAGGTGTCTTGGCTTTGCTTTCCTATCACGAGGGTCTCTGATTTTAACTTGACTTGTGCAATGTGGTAGACTATGATGAATTAACCTTGTATCTTGCCATATTAAAGTTGTATCCTGCAAAATTCTGACCTTCATCTCTGCCAAAAGAATATATGCCACATGAATAAAGGCTTGAAATGAATTTAAAAGATCATTAACGTTCACCTTAACTGTATGTAACAGGAAATAATTGGAAATACAGAACAAAATTTTAAATGTTGATAAACTCCCTGTTTAATTAGACTATACACTCTGTCAGGTGCAACAAAAATGGTAGGCGTTGTAAACTAAATCAAAGATTCTAAGGCTAAGTGAAGTTGCTTTTAATTTTAAGAAGAAATTCTAGCATTTGGTTACCATTCTCTGGAATATCAATTACTAATGTAGCTGCCCAGCAAAACCCTCAGACAAAAGAAAATGTACCCTTTTGCTTTTGATCCAGGGAAATTGATTGTGGATTATGTTTTATTTCCTGATCTGGGTGAAAATGCAGCTTTTAGTCTATAAAGAAATGGTTTATAGTGATGACGTCCACATGTGAACTGAAACAGCTTACTCATTTTCTTGCTAAATCCAAGCATACAGATTTAACTTATCAAAAAATACAGCACAAACTTAATTCCATTGATTTGAAGATCTCTCATCTGGAAATACAATAATCTTTTTTTTTTTTCTTTCCCCTGTCTCCTCAGTACTAGGAAAAAAGAGCTGAGTAAGTGGAGAATAATTTCCAGAGTTCAGCAAAACCAAATGGAAGCCAGATGAAGATTTCTTGTTTTATTAAAAAAAAAAAAAAATTCTTTCACACTCCAGAAACTATGCCTGTTTTCTTCCAATAAGTGTTTCTGTTTGCATCTAGGAGTACTGGTGGTTGGTGTTGGTAAGGATCTTTTAAATTTAAGTATAGTCACTATTGCTTTACTGAGCTTCCAACCTGGCGGTATTGGAAGTACTGTCACAGTGGTGCTGAGGACAAACTCAGACCTCTGAAGACAAAACAAGAATGGACACAAAGATCAGTGAGGAAACCAAACCAGAGATGTCAAATGCTGTCTCTGTGCAGAAAAGCAGCTGTATCACCGAGCTTCTCCTGGGGTACACAGAAATCCAGGAAGAGAATAGCTGGGTGGCCCTTTTGCCTACTTGGTTGAGAAATGTACCAAAAAAAATTGGCCCATAAACCTGAGCGGGAAAGAGCAATGGTGCAGTTGTCTTTTCTGCAGAGGTGCTGAGGAAGGGCAGAGGTAAAATGTTGCATTTACTACTTGTGCTACTTGTCAAGGTTCACTCCCACTGTTCTGAACAAGATGCCTGGTTTCTGGAGCTATTTGGTTTTTTGATAGAGAAGCCATGTCAGTCCAAAGCAGAATGCAATTTGTTCTACAGGATTTATAGGTTGGCCATTACTTACAGCGCTTTCAACAGTCCTTGTGTCCAGCTCATTTCTTCCTTCACAAAGAATGCATTGTTTTAGGAGTACTTCTGTCCGAAACTTGGATTTTCTCAGCAATTTAAGAAAGTAAAAGAAAGCAGTCAACCCACAGGCCACATCTGGCTCTGTTGTCTTCTGTTTGGCTCTTAGCCTGCCCCAAAGGGATTGCAAACCCAACTCCTCCATCAGCTGCCCACTCATATTTGAGAAACTAACTGCATTGTCTTGGGATAAGGATTTTTCTGTCTTTCTGTTTTCTGCACAAAGATGGTGTGGGAGATGTTTTTTAAACTCCTGTAAAATAATTTCCTCTTTTCAGACCTTCCAGTCTGGCAATGATGGTGTGGGCTTTCATGCACATGTGGGCAATCTCTCTGTCTCCCCCAGTTCCTGTCTCTTCCTCACCCCCTGCCATGTGTGTATATGTATGTATATATCCATAAGTTTTGCTAACATGGAGCTGAAAAAGGTATTCTGTTTTGTGCAAACAAAAGAAGGGGGCAATCAGAAAGACTTTAAAGAAACTTGAGCTGAGTTTATTCAGTAAAATCAGATACAGTATGTGATGGCACTGACTGTGTTTGCACTTACATAATATTTGATTAATTGCCTGTATGATCAAGCTGGTACACAAGTAATTGCAGACAGACTGAATTTAGTTAGGACCAGGTAACAACTCTTGCTCAGAGGAAAATCAACCAGATTACTGTCAGTGTGAGTAAAAGATGGTTTATGAATGACACTGGTGTCAAAGAGGGTGTAGTTGCATTCATAGCTGAAGACACCAAAGGAAGAAGGAAGCAGATCCATGGTCATCTAGCAAATGTAACATCTGCCAGTTGAAGGTGTGTGGAAAACTAGATTTTCTTTTTAGCACCACAAGAGAATTTCATTGTGAACTCTTGGTGATTAATTGCTATTTTTATTGTATATATTCCCTCACTATGTATTATACTTTGGAATCATGCAATTACTATAATTGCATTTGAATTATTTACAGTAATTATAAATAATTGTACTAATGTAAAATTGAGTAGAGGATAAACACCCAAGGGCGATATGTGAAATCAAGAACCCAGATACTATTCAGATGAGCATGAAGAGTTTAGTTCAACAGAGAAGTAATTGGGGAAGGGGAAAGCACGCCTTTTCAAGTTACTTAATGCTGTAGTATCTTAATTGCTATTGGCTTGTCCTATCACCATCACTGACAAGTAGGGAAGCACTTCTCTGTCCTGTTATACTCTTGGGTAACTGAAGCATGGAGTAGCTCTGTGTAGTCTCAGGTGAGTTACTTAATGTCTTTGGTGGAGCAAGATACTTTGGATAGGTCTCCAGAGTTTCCATTGCAAATACAAGCCTTTTTTTTTTTTTAAAGGAAGGTCATAACATGAGTCTCTCCATCCATTATAATCTAAAGACGTAAAAGTTCCATGATGCAGTTAGGTTCCTTTTGATCATTAGTTGGATCTTTATTCTTCATATATAATTTTTTACTGGTAGTTCCTCCCTTCATTTTCCCACATATTTCATCATAAAAGCTGGAGAAAAAATGTTGATGGATAAACTATGTATTGGCTTAATGAATTTGGACTTGTGTACGCCATTCAACTGAAAATACATGTATTAAAGAATGGCATATGATTCCTGTCTGCTCTATTCTGGAGGTGTACTGTTAGCTGAAAGCTAGACTATGAGCCTTGTGCTGAAAGAGACTTACTGGCATTCGTTTAAGACCCTTGATCTAACTAATGCTGGGGTAGTGTGTTGAAGAAGTCCAAGGGAAAAAAAGTGAAAATACCTTAACAGTTGATTTTGTGACTTAAAGTCTATAATAGTACTTAAAAAAAGGAAGGAGGGATGAGGACAGATTTAAGTTATTATAAATAGAAGATTTGGTCTGGACTGATTGATGGTTGCCTAATCCACTTTTTCACTGGTATCTGCAGTTGAGTTGCTTCTGCACTGAGAAGTCTTGTCCTTGATCGTTGACCTCTGCTCTCTGGTGCCAAGAGCAGCACGCATTCTTGGCTGGTATAAAGTATGGATCTGAAAGTTCTGTATTACTGCTTTGTTTCGGTTTTGCCTTCTCAGGATGCCCAACTTGAGCAGGCTGTGCACCCCTTGCCCCCTAGTCTCTTTACCTTTCTCTGAGGATGATTTTTAAACAGCTCGTGTTGACACTGTGAGCCAGTTTGGGGAGAGCTTGTTGAAATGACATTATGTAGAGAGGGATCGGTTTTGCAAAGGTGGGAAGAAGTGCCAAGACTGGTGAAAAGCAGAAGTGGGAATGGGGAGAGTAATAAAGGAAAGATTAAAGATGTCCAGGAGAATTTTACAGTCTGAATACTAAGATCAGCTGTAGATTCCTTTTGGTACTATGTTAAAAACTCATGTTGGCTGCATAAGTCAATGTGGATATGAGTTAGACAGACATGTAGACATCTCCAGTCAGCAGCATGGATGAGCAGTGTGGAAGCGGAATGCCTCCTGCACTGCTTCCTGATGGGACAGCTCATCTCCTGTCTCATCACGCAGTTAGCCAAATGAGTGGCAAAGCTGTAGCAACGAGTACTTTCCCAGTCACTGCTGATGAGCTAGCTTTCATGGCATTCACTTTTCCTCAGGAGGAAGCCCTAGGTGGGTGGATGACTTGGGGAACAGAAAGCACCTCCTGCGTGCTGAGGCAAGGAGCTTGTGTCTTCTGAGCCTCTGCATGAACTGGAAGCAGCTTCTGTTACATCTAGTCCATGGAAACTACGGCTTTGGTGAGAAGGATGCTCCTTCCCCTTTAGCACTGTTTTTCACTGGCAGCTGGGCTCTTTGCAGTTCTCACCAGCGTACAACAGATACATTTATGTCTCTGCGTGTGCTATGGTGAGGATACCCACTGGTACTTAAGTACATTGTGGCTCTTCACTGGATGTGATCCTGAAACAAGATAACGCTTCAACATGCAGAGACCTACATGATTTTTGAACCAGGAATGTTCTTCTGAGTCATGACTGATGATGCAGCCTTGGTAGTATATTGGAGTTGCAGCTGTCAGTTTCTCTTTGTTTTTTCTGCTTTGTTTGCTATTGTTTTGTTCATTAAGGTCTTGATGTGTAAATACTTTCAGTGTTGAAAAGGCGGGTTTGGGGTTTTTTTTACATTTAAAAAAATATGTGAAAACAGTGTATAGAGGAGGTTGTTTTGGTTTTTTCTGCCTAAAATTATCTTGGAACTCTCATTATTGGGGAGGATTCTCAGAGCTCCTTTTGATTTGCTTTTTTGGTGACCATCTTAAATACTGCAGTATTTTGGTTTTTGTCTCTCTCACAAATGACTGAGTTAAAATCCTGGCTAGGAATGTCTGTCCTTGATAAGCATGTACGTGAATGTGAAGTATGTGTTTGCAGAATGGATATCATCCCGCTGCTTTAGATAGATATTGGGAACTTCACAGTGAACGGCTATTTTTAAAAGGCTTTTTTGTGTCTGTGAATATTGTATGTAATTCACCAGCCTTATGAGGGATGTATAGTCTGAGAATAAGATAATAACATAAGATTTACCTGACCACAAAGATAATTATGTTTACCTGAGTTTAGGATTAAAGCCGTATTTGTAAAACATGAAGTGATGTGTTAGATCATTTCAGAAGATTAGTTCCTTCTCATTGACAAAGGTTTTTGTTTTATTCTCTTGGCTGGAACATGTGGGAACTGTGTAATTTCTTACAAGACACTTTTTAGACAATTCTAACCCTAACATTTTACCATTTAACATTTTACCATTTAATTCTAACCCTAACATTTAACATTTTACATAATCATGTAATTGTGTGTTGGTAAGAAGCAAAGGCCTTCTTGGTCGCAGTTGACTTTAGTCTTGCCTTTTTTTAAACACCTGTTGTTAGTTTAATATTGCAGAAATAGAAACTGAAAACTAACAGCCCCTCTTCAAGTAGAATATCAGAATTGAAAGGTGTAAAGCCATAAGCTTTTAAAGCATTTCTGAGTACAATTATGAGCATCCTTAAAGCGTTCTGTGAAACTCAATTCAAAAGGATAATAGACTCTAAAGATCAGCAGCAGCCCACTGTGCAAGTGGGACAGTTGATTTCAATCGACTTTGGAAAAGCAGCTGGCAGCACTATAGAGCCATCTTTGAGAGAGTAGATACAGCGCAGTAATTTGCTTTGAGCTCATGACTGCTTTCTTTTCTGAGGATGTCTTCAAGGCTGCTGCTTCTTAAAAGATGTACATGGTAATATGACAGTAGAGAGGGATCTAGCTCTAAGCATCACATGCCATACTGACTCCACCTGGGTGAGCAGCCATTGCTTAGCCAAACCAGCATGGAATATTTTTAGTTGGGTTTTCCCGTCAGGGGTATCATGATGAGATTGAGATTGCCATATTAATGCAGCGTATATGCTGCAGATTGGAAAAGTTAGGCCTCATCTTCATAAAAATTTTTGCAATTACTTGGTCAGTTGGACTTATGAGTAGATTATTGCCTGTGTGATATCTACAATAGAGTTTGGATTTTTGCAACTTTAATAATGCAGAAGCATTAAAAAATCTTAGTTTGCTAACAGAAAGTAAGTAGCAGTTGGGTAGTCTTCGATACTGGTTTTTCTCTGGGATGTTACTCTTATAATGGTTATAATTCTTTGATCTCAGAAAGGCTTAAGAACATGAAAGGTAAACTTGTAGGTCATTTGTTAATATTAAGAAATTGGATTGTACTTACTGATGTCTGTAATTAGTTTTGTAAAAGCGGGCTAATACTTTGAGAAAATTTTATGCCCGAGACATACATGGTCATCAAAACTTCTTGGTGACCATGATATGATATTCTTCAGAGAGCACATATTTCATTGATATTATTCCACCTCTGACAGTTTCTTTTGTTCTGGAACTAATTTCATGGTAAGGGAGAGGGAGAAGAGAGAGTGTTCGTTAGTATTGGCTGATCCATTTATTAACGAAACATGAAGTCCACAGGCTCATAGAATTACTTTGATCTTAGAAGCTGTGTTCGTTTTGTTTTAGAGTATTCTTTATCTGGAGAGAACTGTCATCACCAAAAATCGTCATTAAAGGAAGATCCAGGATTTTTAAAATTCCTAACTACACAGTCATTCTTCTCTTACTACTGACACTACTGCAGGGCATCTGTAAATCTGTAGAACAAACCTGGACTTGTCATTAAAAATTGTAGGTGGTATTTTTGGGCGTGAGAGGTGAGAGGAATGGCTGATTTCAGATTGATCATTAAACAGTACTTTTGGTGATAGTCCAAACTATTTTAAAAATAAAACTAATGAAAAAACAACTTTCAGCATGTATGTGTAAGTATTTTTTTTAAATCCTAATGCTGAATTATAGTAGGCCATAATTTTTTCTTCAGAACACTTCAGAAATAAAGGAAATAAAATGCCTGTCAGATATGAAGTAGTTGGAGTTCTGTTTTTGTTGACTGAGGCAGCCCTTTAAGTAGCCATTTCAATGGTTTGCCTGGCAAATGTGTGCTCAGCATACACTTTAATAGTAAGTAACTTGTGTTGCACTCTTGTGTATTAAGTACAAAATTACATATATGAAATGTCTCCTTATTCCAGGAAAAACATTGGTGGTCGATGCACCTGATGGACACAAAGCTCACTTCTCTCAGCAGACCATGCTTAACAAAGGACTTAGCAAGTCTATGGGATTTCTGTCCATTAGAGGAACACAAGGCGAGGAAGAGTTTTTCCAGGGCATTTCTGCAGATTACAACTTGGGACAGGAAGATGTTTTCTGTCCTCATAGATGTAAAGCCAGTGAGTTTGAAAAAAAAGGTCACCTTCATACAGATGTCACTCCCAAGCGGAAAGTATGGGCTTCCTCCACAGATTTGCTTTGCACAACTGACAAGGCAGCTGAGAGGGACCATGCTGGAGGCTCTCATGAGCAAAACCATCTGTGTGAAGCATTTACAGTACGGACTTCTACTACCAGAAACAAGGAAGCAAGATACTCTGATGGGAGCATAGCACTAGATGTCTTTGGACCACAAAAACTGGACCAAACGCGCCATGTGCCTGAGACATCAACTTCTGCAGCAATATCAAGTGCCTTTGACAGGATAAGAGAGAGACAGAAGAAGTTGCAGCTTCTGAGGGAAGCTATGAATGTAGAAGGTTAGTGAAGCTTTTTGATTTTCTGAGTATTCCAGTCATTAAACAAAGATTTCTCTTTATGATAAATTTGAGCTCTCTTGCAGCAGCTCTTGAAACTGCTGAGATCTTCACTTAGTCTTCTTTTTTCAGGTAACGTGAAAGCATTAGAATGATTGTTGCAGATGAAAATAAATGTGCTTGTCCAGGTTGCTTACTCAGTGAAAACAGTTGATCTCTGTAAGTCAGCTGGTATCAAGTTCATCAATTAAAATTAGGAAAAGAAAAAAAAGTTGGTAGCAGCCAATTGTCAAGTAATTTTCCTTGAAGGAAAATCTTCATCTCCAGTTATTAGAGATGGATTTATACCCTGGAGGAAAGGGAGAATTTCATCTCCAGATCTCTCCGTTTTTGCACTGTATAACTCTGGATGATGCAGTTAAGCACTTAAACAAGACATTTTTTTTGGACTCCTGTTAAGATCGTTACCTCAGTGGGAATACTTGAAAACAGGTTCCATCAGTTAATTAAAAGAACTCATGGGGGGGAAAAAAGTCTTTGTATTTTTTCTGTGGAAACTTATAAAACGGTCTTTATGCAGAACCCTATAAGGGGAACTGCATATTTTGTTTTTGTTTTGAAAATGTGACGTGATTTTCAGGCGTTGTAAATTTGGGACGGTTGAATAGAAACTGAGACAGAGTTGGATCCTGCTTGTGATGGGCCAGAAGGCATAACTTAGTCATCTGAGGTATACGATAGAAGAGCTTTATGTACAGGCGCTAGCTCAGTCATTTATTCAGGTGCATTCAAAATCCATGCAGCTGAAAACTCATGACTGCCTGTCTGTTGTGTGACAGAAATAACTGTGTGAAAAAAACCAACTTTTGCCTTCTTTTCCTGCACTGAGGTGTAAACACCTCCTTATTAAGGAGAGTTGATAAAGCCTTTTATCAAGGTTGAATTTCTAAAAATGCCTGTTCATGCTCCTTGTGGCCATCTTGGGAGATGCTTATATTGCAGTTAGCATGGGAAGCCAGTTCTTTCTCTCCTATGCATGGGAGCCTTGTGCTCCAGAAAGGAGTGTTATTGAAATGGCATAGGCAGTTTAAAAAGCTACTGTGATTTCTGTACAAGTTGTACAGACAAGACTGCTGGAGTGTTTTTGTGCTATCAAATTAGCATCTTCTGATGAGGGTTACATTATAATGTGAAGGAATGAACACGGATGGAAGTAGTACTGTGGAGATACCATTGTTTATCTCAATAGAAGTTCATCATCTGTCATTATCTACTGAGATGTCTGATGAGGTACGGCGAAGGTTGGTTGGTTTTTGGTTTAAGAGTCTGAAATTGAAGGGGACCATCTCAAGTATATGAGTCAGCTCGGATCTTTGGAGATAGGCAGCTGACAAAGTTTAAGAGGAGGCCACTCCCTGCATTGGGAAAGCTCAATAGCCTTGTTGTTCAGGAGTGCAGTTTTGTGCAGGTTTGTGTTGCACAACAGCAAAACCAAAAGCTTGGCCAAACCCATTGATGAGCAAGAGTTTATCATTCTCATTCAAACAGATTGGGAGATGGCAGAAAACATAACGTGTCCATGCCTTATATAGTTCAAGTGTGTGAAACTACTCGATTCATAAAGGGAAGGGGTGAAAGTGTAGTCGAAGTAAACTGGGAACTGGAACTTAATAGTCACAAGAGCTGAGTGACAAATCTGTATAGGGAAGATTGAAGCAATAGCTAATGACTCACTGCCCATCCTTCTGAATTCACAGTCATTACTTGCTAGAAAAAAATGAAGATACTTTCCCAACAGATAGCTGGGTGGCAATGTTCTTGTCTTCTGAGTTTTCTACTTTCAACAGAGGAAGGAGATATGTTTCACTCTTGAGTTGAAATTAGGAGTGTGTGCTCTGCTCTTTTATGTTAGGCTGTCCATTTTTCTTTTGTCAGTTAACCACTTAAAAAAAAAAAATTTGGGCCAGAACCTAGTTGTGAATGTGAATTTTTAGTGAGAGTCAGTTTAAAGGAGTATTTTAGTAAGGTGGATGGGGAATACTTTTTCACATAGGAGTTAGTTGCTGTTGTGTTTTACAGGGCTTGAGAAACCTGACTGAAAGTATTCTATTCCGCCTTAATGAGTAGATTCACAAAAGCCTTGATACATAAAGCCTGCAAGTCTATTAAGACTTCTTTCCCTTTTCCTTTTCCTTTTTTGTTCCATAGGTCCCTTATCTCACAGCTTGTTTACAACAGAAGAGTCCCCTGAGATCTTCCATAAAAAGTCTATTGCTAGTTTCATCTGTCAAAGAAATGAAAAATATAGTCTGTAATTTTTTTGTGCGTTACTATTGTGTGTAATTTTCAAGCACTCGGTGGGTAGACAGGTATTTCCAAATGTCAGGCATTATCAAGTGTGTGGGGAATTGCTTTTCTGACATAAACCCAGCCTAGCTGAGAGATATGAGCAACTGCTTGGAAAGCTGTGGTAAAATATGTCACTTATCTTGATAAAGGTAGTGGTGGCAGTTTCTTGGGCAGCACTTGATGCAAGGGTATCTTCCTGCCTACAGCTGGTAGTCACATAGCTGATAGGTGGGCAACAACTAGAAATGGAGTGGAAAGAAGTCCACAGAAAATGACAGCAACTACTACTCGTTCCCTACATGGGACACAGCATGACCTCAAAGGAGAGGCATTGAAAGAAAAAATGGAGAGAGTAAGGTATTTTGAAAGCTTGTGTAGTCAGGAATAAGGCTTCTGTTCAGCTTGGGGGGGAGGAATGGGCAAGGAGTCATGGGAACAGGGTTGGTGGTTGGGTTTAATAGAGAGGACACAATCTGCCTTCTCTTTGGTAGGTTTGGGGATATTTTCAATTTGGTGGAGTCCAGGTCTAGATTACAGTTAAGTCTGTGTAAATTGTAGTAAGCCTCTGCTTTGGGCTCTATGTTGTTTTTCAGTTTTTGAATTGTGAAGTGGCTTTGGACTCTCTGTGGGTTAAACTTGGACAGATAAAACTTCTCTCCTCAAACTACAAAGGAACTTAAGTGACGTGGCTTATTTCTTCTTTAACTTACTTTGGGTTAAGCTGGCAAACTTTTTTGTTATCCATAAAACCTTAAGGAGCTGACTGTCTTGGAAAAAGAAAATGTTCTTATGCACAGGCTCTGGTATGCCAAGCTTTCAATCAGAACAGTTTTTTACGATCCAAATTATAAACTCATGAAAAGTAGAGTTTATAGTGGAAAGAATGGCAGAGCTTTAATTACAGCTGTGCTGTAATAGAGTAGTTTGTAGTGAGCTGCAGACCATTTAAACTGCTCTATAATCTACAGTTGGAACACCTCGGATTTAGCCTCGCAAGCCTTTGAAATACAGTGTCATTGCAAGTGCCTTGCTCGTGAACTTGCTGTTTTATATGTTATTCTGCTGTACAGTTTCAGGGTTGAAGTTGTTTCTCTCTTGCATGTAAAGGTGATTGTTTATGATTAGGTGCTTAGCCAGATGGGGGTAAGGAGAAGGGAAAGAGACTGCTATTTGACTTCAGGTGTAGCCAATTCTGAACACTAAAAATGGACTCCAAAAATATGTGTTAATCTTGCCAAGAGATGGGAGAGTAAATTCTGCATCTCTGCTGTTATTGTTCATTCTTGTTTTTGTTATGTAGGTTTTGTGAGCTTAGGCAGAATTGTTTAGTGTTGTGAAGTTGTGAGGTGTTAAACCCAAGCAGTTTATCTGTACCAGGAGAGCAGATTTTGGTTTTGTTGTTCTTTTGAAATTTGGAAATTGTTGCTTGGCACCAACTGAAAGTGTCCCATTGTAGAGAGAAAATAATTCTACCTTTTATATTTTGCAAGCCTGCTTTGCTGCTCAAGAGTGTGAAAGCGTCATCTGTTCTCCCTTGCTCCCAGCTTTCTTTGCCTTCTCACCCACAAAACTGATTGTATCTTCTGAGACTTATGAAGTGTAAACACACTTCAGTTTTTGTATCTCAGGCCTACCTTCAAATGGCACAATAGTAAGGCACAAGACAATGAGACGGTAGCCTTGTATGAATCTCTCCCTTTTATTTGCTTAGACAGCTTCCCCCTCCTTGTTTTGAGTGTGTGCATAATTCAAAGTGAATTGGTTTATGTGTTACTTGAGTGAATGTGCATCCTTCTTTTTATATGCAGTTTTGCTTCTGAGGATGTGGTAAATGAGATGCACGAGGGAACAAGGTGTAAAAATTGCTGATGTCCTGGTGGAATACAGGAGCACAAAAACCAGTTAAGAGAGTAGTTATGTAGCTGGCTGTGGGTTAAATAGCAGACAGGGAGGAAAAAGAGGGGAGGATACCAAAAAAGCTGATCTTGCTGAAGCTTTGGAATGCTGAATCCAGGGGTGGAGGAATGGGGGTGGTTTGGGAATATTTTCAAGCCTTTGTTAAATGTTTTTGCAGTTGGGAACCATGTGAATCCCAGAGCCTCAAGTTGTGTTTATCACTCTCTCTTTTTACCTTCAACTTTTCCAACTGAGAACCGAGATGATTAAGTCCTCTTTTTTTTTTTTGTCCACTATTGCTCTCTGCTTCATACAGTCAGCAAGAAGAGGCAGTAATATTCTGTGTTTCTAGACATGGGTGTCTGCCTCCTAAGTCTTCTGTGTCTTTATATTACAAAACAGTGTTTTCATTAGCTACCCTGAAGACTCATTTGGACCCCATTTATAAAACTTCGATATTATGACTGCATGAGTGGGGAGTTATGGTTAGGGATACTCTAAATGTCTGGATTTTAAAAGCTCTCTTAGTTTGAAGCTGCGTGTTTGAATAAGGGAAAATTTCTGCAGGTAATCAGGCAGCTGTTGGTAGTAAATTTATCCCAGCAAATGAAGCCCCAGAGATTTGAATTTGGGAGCTTCTGTAGAAGCGGGTTAAATGGGGGATTGGATTTAGGGCAAAAGAGGAGTAGCTGCTTTACAAACTTACCTCTGTAAATTCAATGAAGTGTGCATACTTTCTTTTCCTCTTGAATTGTATGTACTCAGTTCATGTGTAGGCTAAGCAGAGGAAATGCGAGTCATCCACAATGGTATATCTGTTTGCATGTGAAAGCAAATTAAGCCTCAGTTTACACAGGCTTTGCGATCATTGTGCTACGGTATGATTTAAATTCAGTGGTGGCAAAATGGATTCTCATGTGGTTGGTATGTCTGGTGAAGATTAGGTTCAGTCAGAACAATGTTAGAAATCATATTAATGAAGCTGAAGGGTAGGATAATGGACTGATACTATTTTAGATAGAAAACTTTCAGTTGTTAATTTTACTGAGACTACAGAAGTCGGCTTTTCAAGGAAAAAGAAATGTTTGTGGGATTTCTGTAAAGTACAAGTACTCTGGCAGCAGTCACTATTATTTTGTCCTGAATTACATAGTTTAACATAAGGTAGTAAAACAGCTCTTAAAATTCCATAATTGCACAGCAAAGTGGCATCTGCTTTATCAAGCTTTCAGCAGCTCACACAAGCTGAGATTATCAATAATTCTGTAATAATGTGTATTTGAAAACCTGTATATCTAATGTAAGTCATGTGTTCAGGATAATGAAATTCCAAGCTAAATATGGTTTTCTGATTTCTGTTGAAGTTGGCTGAGATGAGGCTTTCTGTAAATTACTTGTCTGGGCTTGCATGGCTTGCCTTGGGTAAATAGTGTGTTTTGTTATTTTATGCTGCGTTAGGTGCCTGTAAGGTTGTGCTCTGCTGGCTTTGATAGGGAGTTTGAAAAAGCACCACTGCAGCACTAAGCAGCACAAACATAGGTTCTCCAAGTTGTAATGCTTCGTTCATCTCTGCATCGTGGTGCTACTGCATGTTAACTTACACTATTAGTACAAGTTTTAAATATCCATTTTAGTTATGGACTCTTAAAAGATGCTTAAACTCAGGTTTGTTTTTCTACTAAGGTATGAAATGACTTGAAGTGTTCTGGTAAGAGACTGTAATCTAAACACTGAAATGTTAAGAAGGATAACTGGTAGAATAATTTTTGCTACAATGTGCTTGGTGTTTCTAGAAGTTAAATCAATTCTGAACTCTCTCTTCAGTTACCAAAAATAAAAAAAAAAACACCAGTCAAACAAACAAAAAAAACCCCAAAACAAAACAACAAGCTAAGACCATTCAGAAATCCCAGGGAAAATTGTAAATGTGGGAGGCAAGTTGTTTTGTTGTTGTTTTTAGCTTTTACTGATGTCATCTTTCAGTTCCTTCCCGGACAGACAGGCTAGAAGTTTGTCCTCATTTTTGAAACTGTTATATGAAAAGCTTAACTTTAACTTGATCCCAGAATTGGGACTTTCTGACCTTTGGAAGCCAGTTCTTAATTAGAAGTTTGGCTTGGACATGATCCAAGTGCCTTCTCTGAAGTTAAATCCTAACATGTTATCTCAGAATTGACGAGAATTTGCTGGAAGAGAGGAGGCAGCATAAATTATTTGCAAGCATTATAGATACAGTAGTCTCAATGTTTACAATTTAATTGAACGTTTGCAGGTCTACAGTACATATCGTGTCCGTGCCTCAGAAAAGATTAAGTTTGGTTAAGAGGAGGTGCGGTGTTGGGGGGATGTGTAGGGGGTGTACATAGACATGTGTATATACCAGCAGAGAACTGGAAGGTGGTTGTCAAAGAGAAGATACCCCAGCAGCAAACAGTTCCACATCTGTATGTATTTTCCCTAAACTGAGCAAAGTGAAGAAAAATCTGGAGGATTTACTCCGAATTTCAGGCTGTAGCTTCTTAATTGCCTTTAAACTTTTGTCCCTATGCTGAACAGGCTGATAGTCACTGATGCAGCCCCATGTGGAAGGGTTGTAAAATGCCTCCAGAAGATGAGAAGAATACCTTTGCTTGTGTTACTGGGATAAGTTGTGTGGTCTTGCTTAGGGAGAAAGATGTGACAAGAAAGGAGGGTGGTCCCATCTCTGTCTCTACTTGTGAATGCTGGGAGAATAGGTTTGAACCTAGCTGGGCCTCATGTGGAGGTCTGTGAAAACATTGAGATAAGCAGTGATTGGGAATCTTGCTTTATGTTTCTTGGCTCATGAACTTACCCCTTGGCCTACAGCAGGGCGCCAACTCCTGCTAACAGGATGAGTCAAGAAAAAGTCAAATACCCTGCAGAGTCAGATATCGCGCTACCACATACAAACACTTGTTTCGTGTTTTAACTGCATATTTCTGTTTTACCACTTTACATTCATTTTTTGCAAAATTTAATGTGTCAAAGAACCAGGATGGAGCCACAATTTGCGTCTGATTCAGGAAGCCCAGGCTGCTGACTAGGTGGAAAAAAATAAATCTGTTTAAAATCTCATGTTATATTTTATTGTTCCCTTTCCATCCTCTTGCTTCAAAGTCAGTTTAGCAGACTTGAAAAACTACAGCTAATAAAACTACTGGTAAAGAAGAGATCTGTTTTCAGTTAAACATTTCTGTACTGTAGTTCCAGTATCATGTTTGGATTGATGCCACACTTAAAGGGCTGGGAGCGTTTTAAAAATACATCTCCAAAAGCTTCCCACTGAATTTGGTTTTTATTTCCCTTGTTAGGCAAGTAATTGCTAGATTGGCAGTAGATTTCTTTGTTGTAAAATCCAGAATGCTGAAAGTAGCCATTGTGAAAGACTGAAGCAACCCTCCACCAGTGAATTCTCTTCATCTTGCTGTAGGTTGGTTTGCAAATGTGCAAACAGTATTGCTCATTTCTGAGAGTAATGTGAAATGTCCTTAGGGTTAATTGGGTTTTATGCTGCTAAACTGTGCAGCTGGGATGGGCTGGCAGGAGCAGTTGATTTCGTGGGTTGATTGGCGACTTTTTTACTTTTCCCAGTTTTCTTAAAGAATCTTGTATTTGGTGGGACAATGGGGAACTGCACAACTCAAGTGAGCTGGTAGAAATGGGGGAAATACTGCCTTTTAAGGAGGAAGGTTTTGGAAACAGATAGTCCAAGATTAACATAAACTAGTCTTTAGTCTTGGTCTACTGCATTATATCTTTTCGTGCCTTTTTCCTATTTGGAGTTTCCCCTGCTTCTGTAGGAAGTCTGAAAGAGTAGTGCTGTTGACTGCATGTCTAACTTGTCCTCTGACCTAAGAGGTTATGCCGCGGGTTTATTGTTCTCGCAGGATTTTTCACCAGGTGTTTTATTTTCTGAATGTGGGAAGTTGGAACCTCCAACTTCCATTTTGCAGCGTCCAGACTCATCTGCTGATGTATTCGCCATTTTCTATTCTTACATTTTATGTTCCTTGCTTTAGTGATTTGGACTTGTCTTCACAGCCATTACATGTGTTTTCTCTATATCACTTTTGTTTTCAAAAACATTAACTGTAATTGGACCAGAGACAGCCTTCTGCAAATAAAGACACCTGAAGTTTTCTCTCACATAGACAGTGAAGCATTGGTAATCCCAAAATGAAGGGACTCTTTTGTTTTGTTTTCTGCTTTTATGCACGCTATGTGGTGGTTTGTTGGCTTGTGCATAGGAAAGTTTTGAGAGATCGTTGCAAATGTCAAGTACATACCCCTTCTGTGGAATCCTTTGCTCCAGTATGTTATTTAAAGAATCCACTGAGAGTAGGAACTGCGACTGCTATATTGATTTCTCATCACATGCATTTAGCTGTTCTGGTTAATTAAATATCCTATAGGGGCTTATTAATTGATTGTTAATCATATTTTGTGGATGTCAAAGATGAGCTGAATGAATTATATTTTTCCAGTTCCTGCTTTGTCTCTGTGGATATTTTTCCTTTTTCATCATGAAGGCATGAGTCCTGGTGGTTGCTTTCTACATGCAAGAGGTGCACACCAAATGTTTTCATCAGTTTTGTTTGCAGGAAGGATTCGTTTTTGTCTTGGGTTTTGTTGGTTTTTTAAATATTAGTTTTAACTTGGAAGTGATGATGAGAGAGAAGTTCAGAAGCGGTGGCTCTGTTATGATACCCAAGAGAGGCCAGGCAGACTGCAGAACTCTCAGGCTGCGGGGACAGAATGGGACTGCACAGGATCCACAGAGTGTTTGCTTTCAGACTCCATAGCCACAGGCGGGCATTTAAAAATGTTTTGAAAAGATTTCAAAAAATTTCAAATGTTAATTTGCGTTTGATTTTTGCGTTAGAACTGTTGCTCTTTTACTCTTCTGATATCCTGATTTAAACTTTCAGAGCCTTTGAGAAGGTACAAATCTTACCACAGTGACGTTTATAGTACTTCGAGTGAAAGTCCATCTGTTATTTCTTCGGAACCAGATTTCAGGCAAGGTAAGACCTGTGTTTTAAAAAAAACAAACACCAAAACAAAACACAACAACAACAACCAAACAAACAAAAACCAAAAACCCCAAACAAACAAACAAAAAACGTAAAGACAAAAGTTCAAGGTGAAAAATAGACCCCAAAAGTACGAAGTTAAATCTTTAGTAGGAGGCTTGATAATTACCACTAATATGAAGTTGTAAGATGATCTCATGTAATTACAACTTTGTGTACAGTTCAGCAGTCTATTCTGAAAGTAATTGGCAGGCTGTTCTGAAATGAGTTTGACATTTAGCACTCTGGAAAGGAACTTGGTAGGAAAGGCTGGAAATGGTTAACTTTTTACTGGAGTGCTTGTTTTAAATAACATGCTGTCTTCAGAGGTGCAAAAATGATCGAGTTGTTGTTAGTGTACAATAACAGTAAATTACAAAAGCTTTATATGAAACATACATGGTTTAATTATTTTTATATCAGTGGGTTTTACTATGAGGGTTAAATGGTTGATAATTTATAGGCCAAGGATTTCAGTGTCATGCAAAAGTAGCACATAGTACAGGCTGTTTGTATGATAAATTTAAGTAAGTTCTATGAAATCAATGGCTTGGAAAAGCAGAAGATGGTACAAAGGGTTGTTCGCTGATATATGGCAGGAAGGATTTTCTTTACACATGGAAGGAAATGCTTGGAGCAGTTTTTGAAAGAAGTGAAAAGAAGTCAGGAGAGCACAGTTGACGAAACGATCAGCTTTGCAGAATCATTATGAAGACAAACCATTTGATGAAAATGAGGAAAGAAATAGAGTATAGCTGCACCATATGTATTCTCTACGCACAGAATTCCAATCCAGTCTCCCTGTACTCGCTGCTCTCTCAACCTTCATTGTCTTAGTCAGAAGACTAAGCCCAACCTAAGGAGCAGTAACAAGTAGCAAGGCTCCTGTAATGCATTTCCCTTCATTTTCTTGCTGTTTAGAACAGGCTGTTTATGTGTTCCAGTCCAAAGTCAACAACTCCTAAGTTTGTACAGGCAAGAGAGAGCTGCTTTCTGGCTACTAGTAGTAGTATTGCTGGACTCAGTGAAATGACTGTCAAAAAGAACTATTTCTAAATCAACGTGGCTGTAATGTGTTCTACAAGAGCTCTTCTGCTAGCTGTTTATTGAGGGTACAGTAAGAGATGAAAGTGAAGTAGTTTGCAAAATCAAGCTCTAAGTGTAGCATCTCAGGTACTGCGTACCAGCAAAGGAGATAATATTACAAAAAGCAGGTTAGTATATTGCCAAAAGAAAAAAAAATTTTTTTTTTTTTGATAACATATAAGGAGGAGTCAGATTCCAGGGACAAAAATTAAGCATAGGAGCTCAGCAATATGTATACTGGTTTCTTAACTCCCTTCTTGTGAACTGGATGCATAATTACTTTACTTAGGTGCTCTATTTCTGTTCTGGAGTGGTTTTGTATGATGTCTCTGCCATGTATGTGTCTCAACTCATGGCAGACAAAGAAATGTGTCACCTCGGAAAGGTGTCTATGCAATTGTGTGGGGTTTTTTTATTATGGTTTCTTTTAGGCCTTCCTTAGTATTCTTCTTCAAAGGACTTGTGTAGTGCAGCTATCTTCGTTGGGGGAAACTATAAAATTGCTTTGAAAATTGAAATCAACTTCATAATGCTAGTTTGTCTAATACTGTAATGCCATTGTGCAGAACACATGAATCTGATTCCTTCTAAGTAATCTCGTATGACTGATAAGTCCATGATTTTTAGACAGGATTACTCTGTGTGCTTTGTTGCCCAGTCAGGTATTAATTTGTCTTTTGGTTTGCTAGTGAGAAGAAAAGAAGGTTTCAAGAGAGATGATGCCAGTGGTGCTCTGCCAGGTGCTGATGATATCTCCACATCAAGTCAAGCTAATTCTCAGAGGGCAAGGTAAACCCTGTGAAAACAGTATGTCTTGGAGTGCTTTGTCTTTATCAAAGGAAGTATTCTAAATCTGCAAGTGAACTTTTCACTTCCATCCTAGCTTCTGTTTAAGTTAAAAATGGCATATTGTACTTGAAAGAAAATAGCATTTCAGAATTGCATATTGCAGTCTGAAGTAAAAGTCTCGTGATGCACTGTGGTGTAGAGGTAAGTATACCAGTTAGGAGTCCAAATTCAGTTCCCATATTTAATGGAGACTGGGTTGTACTCTATCAAGTTGCTGTATCAGTCAGAAGGTCAGGGGCTGTGTTCTGCTTGGAAATATTTAATAATTTTTATTTTAATTATACTTTTCTAAACCAAAGTTTTGAAAAGTATTGATATTAATACAGATTAATTTGCAATTTTTTCATTGAATAAGGAAGTGATAGCATGCTTATTTCTTTGAAATAAGCCAAAAGCCATACACTTGGTTGGTTATTCTGGCAAACTCTTAGTTTGTGTTGTTGTGTTTGGATTAATTTTTTTTTTTTAATACCTCAGCACTGATTAGGCAGGCCAATTCAGTAACAATTTATGCTTTTTGAAATTTGTTTTGCTGTGCTGTGTATTTGAATATTACATCTGTTTGGGTTTTATTTTTCTAATGCTGTTCATCAATATAGCTTTAAAAAGTAGGTTCTGCTTTGTACATCACTTTAATACAGCATCTTTGTACAGCAGAAGCGTCTCTTGCCATACCTGTTAGTTTTGAGAGTGGTTCCATTCTAAATGTTTGAGAATTTTTATTGCCATTGACCTTTTGGATGGAAAATCTTCTTCTAGTCTCTGCCAGACGCTGAATCACCTTGGAATATTTTATCAAAATGATTCAAATAATTTTTATAGTAAGGGGAAAAGAAGAAAAAAAAAGGACATGTGTTTTCCCCCTCTTCCCTCACCACATTACAACAACAAAGTCTTCTCTGGGCAGCTTTTTGCTTTGTTTAGGGTAGATCAGGAGAAAGATTGGTGCTGTGCTCAATATTTTAGGAAATTTATATGGTTTTGGCATAAGTTGGATGGGAATCCTGCTCTATCCTATTAAAGAAACTTAGAGGTGTCTGAAGATTGGAACTGTTCCAGGTCATGTGGCAAGACTGTCAAATGTGTCCTCTGTGTTCATTTATCATACAGGGTGATGTGCAGTGAGTAGGGCTTAGTGCCATGCTTTGAACATGGAGATGAAAATAAATTAACATCTGCTTCTTGCACTATATTGTGTGCCTTAAATGGATCTGAATAGGCAGGGTCTCAGATGAGCTGTATCTGAGTGCAGATGAACAAAAGAACAGTTACTTGGAAATCTAACAGCTTTCAGTGATCTGCTGAGCAGCTGCATTGGTTTTCTTACTACTTGCACTTTGCCTAAAAATTGCAAAGTCATTTAGAAATGTATATATTGGCATTTCTTGCAGGGAAGATGTATTTAGGCATTGCTTAGCTGCGTCAACACTGCTTTGTTGGCAGGAATATGGTATCTATTCATGTAACAGCATATGTATTAAACTGCAGTGTCCAAGCAGTCTTAGAAATCCAGCCTGTCTTGACGTAAGAGGATTTTGGCTAGTATGTGAAGCTTTAGGGCAAATTTTCAAGGGCTCAGGTTACAGGTTTATGTTCCATGTAACCCCGTTAAAGAGCTGTAAATTTCTGCTTTGCATTTTACGCTGTCTTAGCACCACACTAAAATAGCAAAGTAAACTATTACTACTGTGTGTACAAAATGAGCGTATAGCTTTCTTAACTTATTTGCCATTGTTTTTTTTCTTTTGGTGAATACTGCTAAGTCAACCTTCATTATTCTTTGACTTGAACCCAGGAAAGTTGCCAATTCAACACTGTAGCTATGCTTCAGAATAAAACAGCAGTAATCTGCGGACACTGATAGAGAACTTTTGTTTCTATTTACAAAATGCTTCAGAAACAGAAGGTAGTATGTGGTATGTAAATGAGTCACATTATTGCAAATGAATCGGGCCTATTATGCGAGTGAAAATGCCATGGTAAAACAGTACATACTTTCTCATGGTTTGTTTTACATTATTTTACTTTATATTGCTCTGTTAAGACTGGTACCTTTAATGGATGTAATTTGTATATGTGTGAAATCTAGAAGGAAAATACTGTTCTGTAAGTGCGGCATAGACTTATCTGTTGTGCTTAGCAATGGAATGAAGTTTACGTGTATGTAATATACAGTCTTACTTCAAGGCTTAGTATTTTTTTGAATCTCCTGTTTCTGCTTGGCTTCCTCTCTGTGCCTTTACTAAAAGATACCACTCTGCACTTGCACAAAAATGTCATGGTAGGATACCACAGATAGTTCTTTACTGATTTTCATAATTGTTCCCTCATTTTCATAAGGTGAAAAAGCTTTTTTTTTATCTATTTACCAGACTAGTAAGTATATCCAAGACGGAAAAATGAGGCTGAACTCCTGAAAGCTAGTTTTACTAGCTTTTTTTGTAGACCTACTGAGAAACTGGAAAGCAGCCATGAGCAGAATTTGGTCGTAAAATAATACTTAGATAATATCTCCGTTAATTATGTGAGCTGAATAGAAAACAGTGCGTGCTCTCTCTCTGTCTTTCTCCAACAGTTGTAAAACTTTTCAGTGCTAACAAGTGTAAAAAGGAATACTATCAAAGATGGTAGCTAGTTAAGCAGGGAGATTTCTAAGAAAGTAACTTAATATTTTTATCCAGAGCATTGCTTGTCGCTGCTTTAAAATGTCCTGTGTTGCAGAAGACCATGGCTTTTATAACTTCAGAAACTTAAGCTCTCAAAGTAAAACTCTTGATAACAAGTAGTTCCAAGGAGCGGATTCTCAGAGTTTACATTTTTTTGGCTGGTCGTTTGATTTCAGGGTTTGGGGAAGTACATGCAACTTAATCCATTACTTGAATTCCATCTGCACTTGGGAGCATGTTTCAGGGTTTTTCCTCTGTGTTCAGAGATACCGTCTGTACTTCAATATATAAGAAATTTACTGCTCCTGTGGCATGTCCTTAGACAGTCTCTTAATTATCTATGGAATTATCCTTGAAAACTGAGTTGTAAATCAAATAGGGAGATTTGGATTTGAGAGAGTTTGCCACCAATATTAAAAAAAAAACAACAGTGAAGCTGTTCAGAGTTATCAGCCAGCACGACTTGTGCTGTTTGGGTGGGCTGGCCTGCTCTTAAACTAGCAGAAGCCATAGATTTTTCAGTAGTACACTCAGAGTACACTCAAACCCTTCTCATGGTCTGGGACTGTTGTTATCCTTTAAACTTCCTGGAATGCTTTCATCATGGCAATGGATACTTGTGTCTGTGTTTCCTCTTTGCTTCTTGTATTCCTTATTTTTGTCGTTCGTCCCTTCCCCCCCTTTTTTTTCTTTTCTTTTTTTTTCTTTTTTCTTCTTCCTTTACTGTTTCTTCCTTTTTCTCTCTAGGAGCGGCAGTTGACACGGATCTCTTCCTTCTGTTGCCTTTTCCTTCCACTAGATTTCCATATCCTTCCTACCTTACCAAAAGGCATCCGTCTTTCTCAATCTATTCCTGACCTTTCCACTGCACTAATCATTAGAGAATGCCTACCTGCTTCCCTTCTTCCAACTTCCTTCTCTGATCCAATACCTGCTAATTTCTTGGTAAGTACACTAGGTGGGGAGTTAACTTGCTTCCCTCTTTTATAGGAGTCAGCCTTCCAGGTGGCTGCTCACCTACTGTCTTCAGGTTAGTAAGTAACTGTGAGATTCTGGTTTGCAGTCAGACATTGATGAAAATACAGAGTACCAGCCAAGTTCTTGTCTGATGAAGTACCATAGGAAACACACTTTTATGATGTTATCTGTTAGGAATGTAATTTGGATTTTTTTTTTTGTTGGACTAATAATACTTGCATATTCTGAACTTCATGGGAAGAGCTCTATCTGTATCTGTCAACAGTATCTCCTCTTCTGTAGAATGAGAGATGCATTGCTTGTCTTGGAACCTAAAGAGTGAATCATGCTGGTACCCTCCATAGAAAATTGATAGTCTGACTAAGCCAGAGTTAGTTTTACTTACCCAGGATGCTGAAGCGTGCTGATTTCTGGTTGGTGATAGTGGTTATATACTAAGTTAGGAAAATTTTTAAACCGTTGGGTTTTTAAGCTTCTTCCTCAGACACCCCACACCCACCCCAATTTTCAGAGAAACTAATACATGTCAACAAAGATGATAAACCAACATAATGATAATCCTTTACACAGTAACTTATGATTGCTTCTATTGCACAGAGCTGTATGTTATTAAAAAGGCAAAATTTTTTTCTGCAGTAGGGGTTTTCACATTAGCAAGTGTTTTCAGATACAGCCAGTTGCAACATGTCTACCTTTTTCATATCATCTTGATAATTCGTAGATATTTATGTTCAGAAAGTGTTTGTTTTTGTTTTATTTCAGAGCCCATCCTTAGACCTTGATCTTAAGGGTGCTCTTAAGGGTGGGTGTATTTAACTTAGTTCATTGTGAATATTCCCACATATGTCGATCTTAATAAGCTTCCTCCTGGTGAAAAGCTGAGCATGTGCACAAGTCTTTGCAGGTCTGAAGTCTTTTCTCATTACTTTGTCCTTTTAGGTGCACGGTATGAAGTCTGTTGCACAAAGGAACAGAGGAGGGAGAAGGGAAGCGATGCTATGAAAGCCCTGCACAATGGAAAGGATAATGGGCTTACATTAATACATTTTTCTGTAACTACCCTATATCTTCCCTGAAATTCCATTTGAGGAACTTCAGTGTTGTTTTGCTCAGTTTGTGGCACATTAGTGGCGTTTTATGGTTTGGACTCTCATGATAACAAAACTCTTATTTTAATGCTGATTTTGTATGCTAACTAATGAAACTTTAGTATTAAAATTAAGAGAATGCAATGCACTGTTCACATTATTGGCATTCATTAGAAACTTTGCTGTAAAAAGATGAAAAAAAAGATTTGAAATCATGTCCACCAATTAGCATAGACAACTGTACTGTCTGGACAGGTGCATTTTCTCTTAGTTTATTAACTGATTTGACATTCACCAAACATATCTTTAGGTTCTTTTAAAAAGTAGGTATATAAATTCAATGTCTGTAAAAGTCTGTAGATTACCTTTTACTACAAAGGGCTGTATGTCAGTGTCAGTGCAGGACTTCACATTTATCTGTATTCCTAAACTTCAGTGCAATGATATGCAGGCTTCAAAACACTTTCATTGCTCTTTCATGTTTTTCATTACTCTAGTGTACCATCTAAACTAATACTTAGCTTAGAATTTCTAAAAGTGTATTTTGGTGGATTAAAGTCTTGTTAGTTTTCCCTGTCTATTTGTGTTTAAAAATTTGCCTCTGTATAGTTACGTTAACTAACAGAGGGAGAACATTATTTTTCCTTGATTTAGGATTTCTAAAGAAGACCTGATTGGTTTATATTTAGTTTGGATTTTAACGGTGTTTTCTATAAGCGTGGGACAGGGGGAGGGGAGTGTAAGTTGGGTTTATTTTTCTTGGATTTCTCTTTTCTTCACATTTCCTAACCTCCTGATTTTCAAGTAAAAAATGGCTTTTGTTACCCAAAAGAGGACATAGATTTTTTTCCTTTCACAGAGAATAAAATTGGTAGGACATTGGGGATCCATACTTGCTGAGAATAGAACTGGAGCATAGGTTGCTGTGTGTTTCAGAAATACTGATGGAGTTTTTTGTTTGTTTTTTTTTTCTTTTTGTCCTTCAGATTATTAATTTAGACTCTAATTTTTTTTTTTGGCGGCTGTGTATCAACCAAGCCATTCTTAGGAATTTAAAAGAAAAGGAATTTTTTTCATCAAAATAGGATGATGAAAACATTAGGGTATGATATTTAGAATAATTTAGTATATAGGATGTTGATACATATAAATATTTATATAAATAATTCAAGCTATACTACTGCTCAGGAAAAATCAGGGAATAAATAACAGTGCTGTGCAAAGAATTCGTAAAGAATTGCTACAGAGAAAGTGATTGGAGCAATATTTACTTATATAAAGTATGCTATTATTTTCGTTTTTTCTTCAACGACATGTTTTCGAGCATGCCTTTTTCACAGTCCCTGTTTAAACAAAGAAGTTAAGATATTTTCAAAGCATTAATATTTTTCTTCCTCCTGTGTGTTCACTGGTTTTGTACTGATTCACTGGGTTTGTAGTGTCAAGTATGTATGTCAAGACTGCAGCTGAGCCTTTATTGTCATATGAATAAATGACAGGCAGCAGTAGAAAGTTGGTATGTTTGCTCATTTTCTGTATTGATGGATTGCTGTAGAGTAGCACTCTCCTGGCACTGAAAAACCTTGTGTTTAACATAGTATTTGATAACTAGTTTTTGTGTTCTGGGTTTCCACTTAGGTAAGTGCTTAAAGCAGCAGAATGTCTTAGGCATACCTACTAATGCTTTCATCCCCTCTGACTTTACAATAGACAACATGAAGCACCATTTGAAGGCAATCTAATAAGTCAAGAAGTGATGCTAAAGCATCAGGAAGAAGAAATGATGCAACTGCAAGCTAGAATGGCTCTCAGGCAGTCACGACCTAACCTCTACTCAGGAGATGCAATTAGGTCCTCAATGCTTGACATCACCAGAGATCCACTGAGAGAAATAGCCCTGGAAACAGCTATGACACAAAGAAAACTGAGGGTAATGTCCTGATCTCAAGTGAACTCTTATTTTCATTGAAACAGAGCAGTGTCTTGACTGAAACTCTAATATGTGGGATTCATAAACTGGGTCCTGTAATAAACAGTCATCAACAGATTAAATACGAGGTGTTTGGTGTTGTCCTGATAGGAAAGACCTACTCTCACAGGGTAAACTTCTGAAGTTTTCTGGTATTAGTGGCTATGTAGCCTAAAGCAGTATCAAGAGATGCTAAAACAGACAGCAAGCCTTGACTAAAGATTGCATTGATTAAACAATATAGCGTCCTAACAAAGGTAAGGTGTGTTTTTCTCCTGTATTCTGTGGTGTTTTCAACCACTTCGATTTGCATTTATTTCTCTTAGTGCAATGTGGATGTGTTCCACCAGCATCAAAGGTTCTTAAATGAACAAGTTGGGAAGGTAAAGAAAGGCAGAGAGGATTCATTTGGCCCCTGGTTCACTCTGAATCACTGTGCAAACTCCTCTTTCCTTTCCCAGCTGTCTTGGTATGTGGATGAAATATAAGATTACAGAGAAAGAGGGAGACAGAGGCATAGGTAAATAGAGTAGCTGATGTTTAGAAGAGGTGATGGCTTGATGCCCTCTGCTGCTGCTTTCAGTGAACTGGATTTTTTTTTTAAGGATGGGAAAACTTGAAACAAGACTCAGGTGAATTTGCTGTCCTAGTCCAGTGTAGTAGTTCCTGTATCTGTCTCCAGTCCGTATCGCTCTGACCAGTTAGTTCATGTAGGCTTTAACTGACTAGGTTGGTTCCTCCCCCCCAGCCCTTAAGAGGTTTACATACAGATGTTTTACATACAGTACACAGTAGGTAGTAGGCAGTAGCCAATGAAGGTTTTCCCTCAAAAGGTGAATCTTGGGCCGCTTTTTTAATGTGGTATTGAAGTGGGTATTGTGCAGAGGACTTCCTTTAACAGTTTGGACAGGTAACCTCCGATGATTTACAGGGCAGAATTAGTAGAACATTTATTTGTCTACAGGCAGACAGAAATTGGCCAGGATCTCTACTTGAACCCAGCAGATAGAATTACGCTGAAACATTTCAGTCTTCAGGAGATGACACTTGGTGTCACAGGCAGAGATTTGTCAAGGCGGAATTGCCACCAATGCAGAAAACCTTAGTAATGTCAGGCAGTTGCTTACTGAGATAAGCCCAGATGGTCTCAATATGCAACCCACACCCTGTATTTTAAAGGAAGACAAATAATATTACAGTGTTGGCTTTTTTATACCGAGTAATAATGTCACCAACACTGTAGCTTGCCACTGGTATCTGGAATGCGTGCTGGCAAAATCAGGTTCTTCAGACTTACCAGCTCATGGGAAGAATTCAGTACAATTTTCTAGTTTCGGCCCTTGGTTCCTCTTTGGCATTTGCAGGGCAGGAGTTAACTGTGCCTCAGTCTGTTGTTCCAGCAACACAGTGTTCATTCATACTCTTTTGATTTGCAGAATTTCTTTGGCCCTGAATTTGTGAAAATGACGATTGAGCCTTTCATCTCCTTGGATCTACCGAAGTCTATCTTGGTAAGTAAGGGGCCATTCAGCAATCAGTGGCAGGGGGAGTATGTTAAACCAACAAGTGCACTTTTATCACAAATGTGAATGTTGGGATATTTTATTTCACAAAATGCAGACTAAGAAAGGCAAGAATGATGACACCAGGCGAAAAGTAAATGTGATGCTTCTAAGTGGGCAGAAGCTGGAGCTGACCTGTGATACCAAAACGATATGTAAAGATGTCTTTGATATGGTTGTTGCCCATATTGGCTTGGTGGAGCATCACTTGTTTGGATTGGCTACTTTAAGAGGTAAGAATAATGATTTGATGTGGTTGACAGGTACAGAATAAGAAGAATTAGTTACATGGTGTTGAGAAAAGATAAGCAGAGACTGCCTTGCATCTACAAAGCGTTTACTTTGAATTACATTCTCTTGTATTGAGGCAAAATGCATTCCTCGATGAAGAACAACTTCGCACAATAAAATTCTACGTTTGCCTGAGTAATGGCAGCTCATCTTGGTCAGCCTTTTCCCTCTGCTTGATGAGTTTTCTTCCCTGCTGTTTGTTGCCTTCACTCTGAGTAGTGTCCCTCAGAGGACATGAAAGGGCTTTGGGTTCTGTTAATATGCTCTAGGCAATGTTGCAGCCTCTTGTGAAGGCAAACCCATTGGGATGCATGGGAGGGCCCCTTTTATAGAGGGAGTTGCCTTAAGAAAAAAGAATTTGCTCCTGAGCTGGTAATTTTTTGCTATTAGAACAGACCAGAAGTTGGACTTTTTTTTTTCCCCCACTGGGTAGAAGATCATTGTGGCAGAACTACGTGTTCAGATCCAAGTTTCCTGTTGGCATATCTTGCCAGGCTGTTGCAGAACTGTAGTGCTCAGAATATTGGCGTGAGATAGAAGTCCGTAGCAGCCCAAGAGCTGCTCCTGGCAGGCTCCTGGCACTCTTGGCAATTTAGAAAGCCTTGAAAACATTTTGCAGGAATGTAAATGGGACAGAAGTAGTAAGGGAAGGAAGGAATGACAGATTTTCGATTTCCTATGGGATAAGAAATTTGAAATTTTAAAGAAACCCTAGCTCCTATTTTGTAGCTGGTGTCTTCGGGATAACTATAAAATTATTTCTTCTGCCCTTATTCAGTGATCCCTTTAATGGCTATTGTGCTTATAAGCCATTGTTAATTAACAGAAAACCTTCTGTTCAAAACCAAATTTCAGAATTGTAAATCTGGTCTTAATCCTCCAGCTGGAGAAAATACTTGGTTTTAATGTTTTTACCCATGTGCTTCCCTTTAACATTCATGGCAGACAATGAGTTTTTCTTCGTTGATCCTGACATAAAGCTAAGTAAAGTAGCTCCAGAAGGATGGAAAGAAGAACCAAAGAAAAAGAACAAGCCCCCGGTCAACTTCACTCTGTTTTTTCGCATAAAGTTTTTTGTGGACGATGTCAGTCTTATACAGTGAGTGTATGAATTTTTTTTTTTTAATCCCTTAAGCCCTGAATTTATGGACAGAAATTGGATATTAATTAAATACTGGAAATTTGCTATACCAGGAAGAGTACCAAAGAAGGTGTGGGGTTTTTTGTGGTTTTTGTTTTGTTTTCCTGTTCTAGGCATACGCTGACTTGTCACCAGTATTATCTACAGTTGCGGAAGGACATCCTGGAAGACAGGATGCACTGTGATGATGAGACAGCCTTATTATTAGCATCTCTAGCTCTCCAAGCTGAGTATGGAGATTACCAGGCAGAGGTACAACATCAGTTTCACCTTTGACAAACTGTATTCTTGCTGCTAATTAAAGCATGGGCTGTGAGCTGCCACACATGCTTCACAGCTCTACCCTGGACTGGAAGCTCAGCTGATATGCTGTTGGCAATTTTTGCTGTGAGCAAGTTTTCTTTTAGTCTAACACAGGGCAAGTTTTCTTTTAGCAGAATCTAGTTCAACATCTGGGTGTTGAATCCTCTCTTTTCAGTGGAAGTAGAGTCAGGCTTGAATAGGAAGAAACCATATGTGAAATGAAGCTCTGGGTCAGGGTTGAAATTCTGAATCCCTCCCCTTACTCAGCTGTAATGTACGATTCTCTGTAAAATGAATGTTTATGCTTCATTCGTGCTCATAGAGTAGTATATGGAGATGCCATCACAAAAATGTTTTGTGTTGTAGGTGCATGGCATGTCATATTTCAGACTAGAACACTATGTCCCGGCTAGAGTGATGGAGAAACTAGATCTGTCCTACATCAAGGAAGAGCTGCCAAAATTGCATAGCACTTACGTGGGTGCATCTGAAAAAGAGACAGAGTTAGAATTTTTGAAGGTAAGTGGCCACCAGTTTGCTTCCTTAGTCTGTGACTTAAGAAATTCCTTGTGGGAATATGGGTGCATGGACTTCAAGTGAAAGCACAGGAAAACAGCTCAGGTTCTGAATAACACTGAAAGGAAGAAAGCTGAAATGATCTTCTCAAAAGACACATAATTACAAGTGAAAAGAAATCGTAATAGATGGGAAGGAAGTCCTTTCACTTTTTTTCCAATCAGTTGTCTTACTGCTTTAGCTCAAACTAGTTAAAAGCAACTATTGATCCTTGTGTTTAGTCTAAAGGAAGCTATGATTATGAGGCAGCATGCCCTGCATTCTCTACGTCCTTTGTTCTTTCTGTTGAGAAAAAAATACATTTAAATTATGAAAAGTTTTGTTACAGCTAATACTGTTTATGGTGCTTGGTATGAAGCAAGCCAGAAGCATTACCAAGCAAACTTCTTTGTGCAGGTACTGTGTAAGATGATAGGAAAACAATAATCACGGATATATTTGGTTTATTCTAAAAGGACCCATTAAGAAATGTAGTTATGGGGTTTGCTGCTATTGCTCGTGAGATGATGATCAGGTCCAGCCTTGATACAATGGCTGCAAACGAGTTCAGGGCATGATGGTTTGCTGCTGAGACACTGGATAAGCATTCCATTGTAATTCCACAGTCACACTGTAGTTCCACAGTCTCTTCCAGAAAGTGATGAAAGAGGCACTCAGCTGACTTTGCCCCTTCTAAGGCTGTTGCTCGTTTGGCAGAAGTGTTTTTGTAACTTAACCACAGAGAACAAGAGTAGGGGACTTGATCCTAGCTAAATCTAGTCTGATTGGAGGTGGAGTGGGGAGAGCAGTTAGATTCCCTCATTTGATTCATTACATCAATCTCTTATGCCAGTACTGAAGAGACAGCAGGAATGAGTGACTGGGAGTGCAAAGTGAGTGAAACTGTGTCTTTTGACAGTTATGATGCCTTAATGTGGTCACAGAATTGCAGTGTTAATCTAATTCTGTGTTTAAGAAATGTGTCGATAATAAGTGCATCTGGCTAGTTACAGTTTGTTGCCAACAATTGATTTGTGCAAGTTTGATTTACTCACAGGCATTCTTGATTCATGCTTTCGTTGTTTGATTCTAATAAATGCTAAGTTCATTTACTGTAGTGTTTGGCAGGTCAAGAGATATTACCAAGACTTATAACCCTCTAGAGCAGCTGATGTGTCTCTGTTGTAACATCTGTAAACTGTATAAGTGGAATCACGAGGCAGAGGGGAATCTTTTTTTCTAAAATCCATATATAAATATATATATATTCATATATTAAAATATTTATATAGAGGTATAACATTTATATAGAGGTATAAAAAAATTGTAATAGCCTTAACATCATATTCTTAGAAGTTTCATTGCATTGATCTGTACAGTTGTGTCAGAGGCTCACAGAATATGGGGTTCATCTTCATCATGTGTTGCCTGAGAAGAAATCCCAAACAGGTATCCTTCTGGGAGTGTGCTCCAAAGGAGTTGTTATTTTTGAAGTTCACAATGGTGCCCGCACACCTGTGCTACGCTTCCCATGGAGAGAGACAAAGAAAATATCCTTTAGTGTAAGTCAGTCTCTTCCTCTATCTGTGTGTACATGTCTATATTGGTATCTCCCGACACTGGTTTTGTGTGTTTGTTATTTTTGCAAATTAAGCTGCTGTTTTACAGTGTAATCTGACTACATTTTATGTGGCTGAGTTGTGTTATGGGATTGAAATAGGAGTTTTGATCTTTTGAAGATGATTTTTTTTTTCTTTTTATCAGCTTGTATTCTATGCTGCTGAGGTTACAGCCTCAGAAGAGAGTTTAGCGCCTGTGTTTTGGCAAATCTGTATTGATGCGAAACATGGCTTCCATGACTTCTAGGAAAGACCTATTACGAAGATAGGTCAAGGGCTTCTCTTAGCATGGGGAGAAGCTCTGCTTATTTACTGCATTTCTGGGCAATCTGCCCATGCTGCTGTATGGGACATGGGTAGTGAAGGAGCACCAGAGTGAGAATCCTGCATTAGAAGACTGGGTACTGGCAAATGCCAGTACTCAGTGTAACTAGGAGATGCACCTATGTTGCTTTTAAGTTGTTGTATTCCCAAGAGTAGTTAAGTTAAACAATAATGGATGACAGGGGCTGACACTTGATCTGGACAATACCGCCAACTTTAATGGGTACACCGTAATCTGGTGGTTGTGTGTCAGTTTTTAATGAGGTGTTGAGCTTCAAATGCTTACCTTTATACAGGTATTGAAAACAGTACTTCTAACTCTGGCTTAGAATACCTTCAATACCTTTTTGAAAAGCTACAGCCTGTTTCATCTGTGATATGATTTTAACTAGAATTGGTAAATTGAAGTTTAAAAATTACTAAAAAGATAAATTTAGGACCTGGAACATTAAGTGATCTCGTTCTTTTTCTCTTGAGTGGCAGCAGCCCTTGTGACTTCCTCAGAGGGTTTTGAAAACCCTGTCCTGCAAAATGTAATAGTACTGGTTGTCATTAGTCAGCACTAACAGTAACAGAGATGGATTAAATAATAATAAAGTACCATCTCATCTAGCCCAGAAGTAGCTTTAAAGTGCTACTTTGTAAATCTCAAATTACTTTCAACCCCTATTTTAACAGAAATCTCTCCCATCAGTGCGTTTTGCTTCAGGAAAGTTTGAATGCTATAACTGCGCACACACAAATACAAAATTCTTTGTAGACTAAAAGCAATAATTGTCTTCAACTTTTTTCTTTCTCCATTGTGTAGAAGAAGAAAATAACTTTGCAGAACATGTCAGATGGTATCAAGCATGCATTTCAGACTGACAATAGTAAGACTTGCCAGTACCTTTTGCATTTCTGCTCTTCCCAGCATAAGTTCCAACTACAGATGAGAACCAGGCAGAGCAACCAAGACACTCAGGACATTGGTAAGGACTGTGATGCTGTGTTGGTTTTTAATAACAATCTACATGTATTTTTGTAAGGAGAAAAACTGAACTTGAGCTTCAGTAATTCTGCTGAGTGCTACATATGTGTACATTTGGAGGGTGTTTACACGATAAAGAAAATCTACTAGCTAAGTTTGCTTAGGTTTTGTTTAAGGGGAAAACAAAAAAGAGAGTTGGCAGATCACACAGAGCTGGCACACAGGACCTCCTCTAAAATAAAAGGAATCTAAAAATAGGTCACTAATAGTACTTTCCCATTTGATTAATGGCTTCTGGCTTTTTTCAGAAATAACTTGAAGATATTTCAATAATAGGATTTTTACCTTTTACTTAACGTGAAATGAATTAGTTTGATAATGTGGAATTACAGATGATCATGCGAGGGCAAATACAATAGGGAGCATTTCATGATGCTGCATCTGTAAGCTGTGGGTGTAGCTGTCTTTATTCCACTTAATGTTTGGTGGACCTAGTAAGGAACAACACTGATGCTAGTCAATTTTCTTCAGAATTGCCATCTAATTTGTGTGTATAATAGAAAATGTAAAGGTGTTCTTTTTAGGTAGAAAATACTAATTGGAGAATGCAATCGTTGAAAAAAACGTCTGTACTAATTTCTTCACTATTTGGAATAGAGCTCACTTGGCTGGCTGGTCTTCAGTGCAGCCTGGAAGTGCTATTTTGGTCAGTCTGCTTGCTCATTCTTTCTTTGTTCCCTGTTTTTATCTGTCTTCATTCCAGTTGCTGTTAATCCAGACTTCCACTGGCATAGCTGGGATGGAGTTTGACCCCATTGCTGTGGAGATTGTGATCTCTAATTTAAAAAACTAGCAATTTTATGGTACATAAGAAAGGAGATAAGAACATGAGAAATGATGGTTTCTTTTTTGCACAACTTCTGTGGCTATGCAGTGAACAGAACCAAGCACTGAGTCTTGAGATGGATGTTTGGATTCCTGAAAGGGCATATCGAAAACCACAAAGATGAAGTGAGCGTTAAGTCAGCCTTACGAAGGACAGGTTTTGAGCACGTGAGAATTTTCAGTTAAGGGATTGGCAGAAGGTGTGAAAGGCCTAATGTATATGTAGATAATGATGTGAAAGTATTAATCTGTAATCCATAGGGAAATCCTGTTTGGTGTTTGCAGAAGGTAAGACGTCAAGAGAAGAGATCTTAGAATATTTTTTTGAGGTACTCTTCCCCAGGATGGGAACACGACAAGAGCAAGTGTCATTAATAACTTATGTCAGAGTCAGGAAACTGAGATTTGTGGATCTCTGGTCTGATCGAGCAAAACCATTCTTATGTAGCTCATCTAGTCTGTCTGGTGGCTATGGCTAGAGGAGGTATTTGGTGTGGGTAAGGAAGTGGTAGCTGTATACTAATTCACTTTTAAAAAGGACAAAAAATACCTTCCACAACTAAATCTTCTCAATCTGTATGCCTATTATAGAGAAAGCATGAGTTACTGTTGCAATTAATTCCTGCCCTAGGTATTGGAGGAAGGAATGTCTTTTGGAACGGCAGTGCTGAGGTTGCATTTGCCAAATGCACTCTTTCATGGTGAATACTTCGGCGTTTAGTAAAGCTAATGGGTGATGTGTACCAAAAAGTAGCATTTTCCTTTTGAGTTACAGTGCAGCTTCCTAAAGCAGCTTGTTTCCTAGCTATATGTAGAGTTTAAAAAAACACTAGTTAACCCTAAATCAGAAATATTTGTGCAGTTGAGGGTTGCTTTTCCTCAGACTTCCCTGTGAACTGACTCCAAGACATCAGTGAAGTTTATGAAGGGTTCAGGTGGCCTGATTTCCTTTAAAGGCTCTAACCAGCAAACATGTTGCCACAGCTTATCAAGTTTCTGTGCGAGAGCCAAGCCACAGGAACTTAACTGCTAGCCTTAGGAGGCAGTTAGGCTAATAGAAATGAGCCCTGCTCAGCTTTGCTCTGAATTAAGAGGGGGTTAGGCTAAGTTGTATTATCTTGCATTTGCTTTCAGCTAAGAACATCCACCCAGACAGTTCCCACGACTCAGCTGACAGTAATTTAATTACAATCCAAAACCTGTTTCTCTCTGCTGCTTAAGAGAATCCTAGTTCATGAGTCAAAAAGTCTAGCAAACCGCAGTCAACACTTTTTCTGTTCTGTGCTAAAAGATTTAGGATGTTTCTGGCAAGGGAAGTCCCCAAGTGCACCTGAATGAACTGATGCTCTTTAACCAGGTAGAGATGCTGCCGAGCCCCCACAACTTTGCAGCTGTACTGCAAGTGTGTCAGGGACTCATGCAAAGAAAACTAAGCAATGGATGGATGGAAGTTTGGTAGGATCTGATAGTGTAGAGGTGGGGAAGCCCTATTTGTTCAAATTCTGGAAAAGACTTGTATGGGCAGGTTAAAGGAAGTGTAGTCTTCCAGGTCACTTGGATTGAGGGTATTATTTGCTTTGCAGAAAGAGATGATGTGCCTGTGTATAAAGCACAGCAGTTTAACGGGGTATATGAGTCTTCATACTAATAAGGGGGTAAATATTCTGTTATTCTGTGTTTTTGGACTTCAATGTAGTAGGTTGTCAGGTTAGTGCAATGTCATGAACTCCAGACTTTGCTTCCTGAGCAAACTACATGGTGGTTGTTTATATGTACCTGATGATGGCACATACTTCTGAGCATCTAGAGAAAATATGCTTTGTGTGAGTTGATTGTTTAAAATGTATGCTTTACACAAGGAGGTGTATAACTGTATAATTTAAATTTGTTTGTTTTTTGTTTAAAAAAAAAAAATCCACAGAAAGGGCTTCATTTAGGAGCCTAAACCTTCATGTGGACTCTGTCAAAGGTTTCAACATGGGACGAGCAATCAGTACTGGTAGCCTGGCCAGCAGCACTTTGAACCGACTTGCCGTTCGACCTCTGTCTGTTCAAGCAGAGATTCTGAAGAGGCTGTCCTGCTCTGAGCTCTCACTCTTCCAGCCGCTTCCTGGGTCTTCAAAGGACAAGAACGAGAAGACTTCGTGGGAGGAAAGACCCAGGGTTATGAGCAAGTCGTTTCACGATCTGAGTCAGAGCCACATCTCGGTTTACCCCCCAAGGAAAAATGTTATTACTGCTTTGGACTCTTCCCCCCAAAAAATAGAAGACATAATGGGAAGAGTCTTTCAGCAAATGCCAAAATTTGATACTGGATCAGCAGCAGGAGCATTAAAACTGAGCAAGTAAGAGTCTCTCTGACCGCCCTGCAATATCTTTGTGTACAGTCAATGTACATTTTGCATCAGTTTTTATTTATTATTCATACCATTATTTTATTACATTGATCCTTCCCTTCCCTCTCCCAACTTCCTCTTCCCTCTGTCTGGTTCCCCTTCTCTCCTTCTCCCCTTGAAGTTCAAAATCTCATGCAGGTTTAAGTAGAAGCCCTGAAAGAAAGAAAAATGAATCGGACTCATCATCCATTGAAGATACCGGTCAAGCCTATGTTGTAGGTCAGCAAGCAAAAAATAATATTACTGTATTTACTAACTAACCTCTAAAATTGCTTTGGGTGTAATGCTTTGATATGTTTATGTCGTGGTTTAACCCCAGCCAGCAAAAATAAACGCCACGCAGCCGCTCGATCACCCCCCCCTCCCCCCGGTGGGATGGGGGAGAGAATCGGGAGGGCACAAGTAGGAAAGCTCCCGGGTTGAGATAAAAACAGTTTAATAATTGAAGTAAAACGAAGTAGAACAGTAATAATAACAATGAGAACAACAACAATAACAGAATACACAAAACAGGCAATGCACAACACAACTGCTCACTGACCGCCGACCGCGTGTCACGAACGGGGGGAGCGAGCCCCCACACACACCTGGTTTTTATACTGAGCCTGATGTCCCATGGTATAGAATACCCCATTGGCCAGCTGGGTCCACCACCCCGGCTGTGCTCCCCCCTCCCGGTGCAAGCATCACCCAGCAACAGCCAAAGCATCAATGGGCCATCAACGCTCCTTTCACACCGTACCCAAAACACAGCACACCCCCCAGGCTACTGGGAAGAAAGTTAACCCTGTCCCAGCTGGAACCAGGACAGTTTATTAACTGATTGTAATATTTTGATTTGAAAAAGGGAGCAAAGTATCACATGTTAAAGTAATCCAGGCCAATTGCCTGTTGTTCTTGAATAATTGTTGCAGTGAATCAAAAAAATTCTCCTTTGGACAACACCAGTCTGTACACAGGTGTGCAAAGTATTAGTACTTGACAGTAAAAGCTGTTCCAGAAAACATCTTCCATTTTGTCACTTCAGAGTCCCATTTTATTGTATGGATCTTTTAATAATTTGCTAGTCTTCAGTCTGTTTGTTAAGCTTGAACTTTTTTAGTGTTTTCTGTGGAAAAGTTGCAGGGGGACTCAGTTGGAAGGGGACTCAGTTTGGCATAAGCTGCCTACTGGCTAGTACCTCTAAGCAGTAACTGCACAGTTCTTTTTTGTTTGGTCTCATTTGGATATAATAAATTAGGTACAATTTTCTTGCAATGCACTTTTATAGTGAGTTAAGCCAGATGTACTTACTCCATTTTCTTGGCAAGGATTGGATTGCACACAAATAGTCTTACTAGGCAGTAAAAATACAAAGTTCATATTTAAAAAAAAAAAAAGATTCAGAGCAGCTAAATAGACTTAAACTCGCGCATTGGGTTATTGTACATTAATTTTTAATATCTGTGTCATCAGTTTCTGGTTATAGGAGGTTCCCTGTTATAATATTAGAAACTACGACTGAATCATTTGCAGCCTTAGCTTGCTTTTGTTGCTTTGCTTTTGCTTAATATTAAAATATTGATTAGTTACAGAACATCAGAAAAAGTGGAAGAAAGTTAAGTGTATGGGGGTCGGTATAAACAAGCTCGCAAAAAACCTGAACAAAACCAAAACAAAAGAGAGTGTGACATACAAATACTTACCGCATCTGCTCCCACTTCACTTGAAACCAGGACTGACTTGGGAACCATACTTTTTCAGTACCAAGAGCATAAGCTACTGTAGAATGAGATGAGGCATGCATTTTCTGTAGTGGCTGGTTGCAGCCATTTATCCTACGCTTTTAGCTTTACAATTAGCGTTATCATGTGCTTACCCATAATCTTCTGGGTAGCAATTCTGATAAGGATCTTGGCTACATGTCAGAAGGTCCTGCTGAATCATGTTGCCTGTGCTGGGGGACACACATTCTTTGCATGATGAAACTCATCAGCTGAAACTTTAGGGTTCAGAGGTTTGGAAAAGGCCAAGACTGCTTTCCTAAGAAGCTTAAATTATCTTACCTCATTTACTTTTATAACTTAGTACATTTATTATTTTATCCTCTTTAAAATATGGCCATATTTGTTTGGCATTGGTCATTCCAAAGAAAATATGATTCTGTATGCAAACCAATTTAAATAGAAATACTTGGTTCAAATTACTTGTTACTGCAGCAACTTATTTGTTACTGTACAAAATCTTACAAGACTCCTGTTGTGTTGGTTTATTAGGTTAGGCATATTCATCCAATCCTGTAAGAAAATTTAGGCTTTGGCTTAGCTTCTTAAAGATCCATTAATTTTATCTGAAGTTAATAGTGGTTGTAAAGGCCAAACTTCTGTCCTTCCTTTTAATTCTTTGCCTTTGCATGAGCTGCTATCTATCTGAACCTTGAACTACAACCAAAGTACATGAGGAATTTGGATTTGCTAATCCAAAACTACTTTCATGTTTATTCATTTTTAAAATAAGCAGTCAATCCGATATTGTGAATGAGCTCATGTGTATTGTGTAAAGTTTGAAATACTTCCTGGTAGCTTTCGTATTAAAAATAAAAATTGATAACAATGTCTAATATTTCCATTCATGTCACAGGCGTTAGCATGAATACTTCGGGAAACCTTCCATCATCGACGCTGTTAAAAGAGAGTGGTAAGTTGATAAATAATAATTCAGACTGTTCCACCTGTCCTGTTTCTTCGCTATTCTTAAATCAAATACCTCTCCCAGTTAGTTGGATAGGACCTTTTCCTAAAAACAACGTTTAATATTTCTTTTGGATTGCTTCTTGAGGGAGATTTTGACATCTGTGTGTAATATTTTTCAAATATGAATAGTGTCTGTTTAGTTTGAGACTTGAAGGGTGCTATTACCCAACATACCATGCTCTTCACAGCTCATTTCCTTTACTCATGAGGTTACTGGTTCTGTAGAGTCCGAGAAGGCTGTGTTTTCTTTTTAGTTCTTTTACTCTAGGTTTGACTTGATTTTGTGGGAGAAAAACTCCTTCTCCAGGTGGCGCACTCTGTCGCACTCTTGCATCACTATTTTCTGCTTGTACCAATGTGCAGAGCTCAGTACGTTTCTGCCATTGTGGAATTGCATGTTCCACTTAGGGCAAAAGTACGCCAGGCACTCCAGACCAAATGAGTTGTATCTTCTCTAGGTAGCAAATTCATGAGTTCAGACTTGCAATATGTTGGCGTTTCATGAAGTTTCAGGAGATTGGTTTTTTTCCAATCATGCTCCTTCTGTCTCTTAAGTGCCTGGGTCTACTTCAGCCTGTTGGGAACCCTCAGGAGTCACATAAATCTGTTGTGAGGGTGTTCAGATTTTGGAAGAGGCAAAATCAGCAGCCTGTGGAGTTGCAAATGAGGAATATATTTAAACAAGATAGGTTTTAGTAGATGTTTCTAATGTTGGTTGTTTTTTAATGAAGGAGGACCATTAAGAGAACTCACTGAGTAACCTTTTAGTAACTTCATATAATAAGCCTCAGTTTCACTTTTAACAACGTGCTTACGTCCTGCTGACCTGAGCAGGGCACATAAACACAGATCTAAATACTTTGCTGAACTGAGACTGATAAATTTGAAGATTCTAGGGCTCAGTTGTGTTGTGATTCCAAGATACTAAGCTAGGTGCATTTCTTAGGAGGAATAAAAGATTTTAATTGCTGAAGGTGGGAGAGAGTTATAACTGTGGCGTGGGTTTTTTTATTTGGACATGGTTTGGAAGATGAAAGTTGGACCCACTAGTTCAGAACAGCTTGTCAGGTTATTAGAGAAGTAATATTTTTAATGGAATAGAACTTCAACACAAACCTGAAGGGGAGCATTCAGGTAGCGTCTGATCACGAAATGTTGGCTTTTCAGTTGACTCTCTGCAAACAACACAGAACAGAGTTGCCTCACCAGAAAGAGAAATCACTTTGGTGAACTTGAAAAAGGATGAAAAATTGGGGTTAGGTAAGTGGCTTTAAAATTGTTGTTGTCATGTGTGCTCCTAGAAGCCAAAAACAAAATAAAGTTTTCTGGTCTGTATTTAAGTATTTATTGTAGGACTGAGATGCAGACAGTAGCTGGATTTTGAAGATGCTGAAGCCTGGACTTACTTGATAGTGCCTGCTACTGATTTGTTGAGTGATGTTAAGCAACTCTGTTTCTCAGTTTTTCCATATTGTAAGTGTAGGATAATATTTATATTATGAACTAGTCATCCTAAAAGTTGACCATTAAAGTTTATCTCTGTGTTCAAGTACAAGATTTTTGTCTATGTGGACACCTCGCAGCTGTGACAGCTTGAAGGCTTTAAACAAAAAAAAGACATTATAAAGCCATTATGAGCTAATTGTGGAGTGTTTTTCTTACTCTCATAATATCATCAGATGGAACACTAATTTGAGGTTTAAAGAGCCTGGAAGATGAGATATTTGCATTCCATTCCTCCTTCTACTGCTGAGTTTTTTCATAAACCCACATAATTTTTCCCTGTATGAGTAATGAATAATTTGGTGTCAGTATTGTGCTTTAGGGAGGCTCTCTAAAGAGTCCTTAAGGACATTGTTCTGTCATTCAAAATAGGACTGTTGCGTAAATTTGAAGAGGAGAAAAAGCCTACAAGACAATAACATTTAGTGTTTACCCTACACAGTAACTTAAGAGTTGACCAAAAAGGAAAGAAATTCACATGAAATGCACCGTTTATTCTCTTCCTTCCCCATGCAATCTGTGGTACTTTGCTGTTTTAACTAGAATAGAGAAGACTTGATATCTTCTATTTTCTTTTTTTTTCATCTTGAACATCCTTCCCAGGTTTACCTGGTAGAATTAGCAGAAACAGATTAGAAGCCTTAAAAGAAAATGGAGAGTTGAAAAACTCAGTTCTTAAGACCAGCGTCAAACATTTAGGTGAAGCATTTAACAATGGAGAAAACCAGAAAGTTTTAAGTAAGAGAAAATACATTTCATCTGTTCAGCGCATGTACATTTAATGTCATCTGTTTGTGCGTGTGTTTCTCTTGCCACAGTTGCCTTCTGTAGCCTTTGCTGGAGTTTTCTGGGAAGCCAGCTAGACAAAGTCTGAATTGCTTGCTCCAAAACGGAGAATGCAATAAAGCTTAATCAAAAAAGCTTTACCATTTACTTTCACGTAGACTTCTTTGAGATGTATAGTTTTCTTTTACTTTACATTTATTAGACTAAGTTTTTGTCCGTTCTGAAATACGGACTTGTGTTGCATTAAGTTACACTGTGATCACTGACATTTTTGCCTGCTCTTGGCCTTTTTTAATAGGCTTTCAAATAGTCGGCGGAGAGAAGACGGGGAAACTTGATCTGGGAATTTTTATTCATTCAGTTATTCCTGGAGGGCCAGCTGATTTGGAAGGATCTCTAAAACCAGGTGAATAGTGTAAATAAGAAGAGGTGTATACATGAAAGAAAAGGCCAAGCACGTATGTAGTACCATTCCCATCTATGGCTGCGGGCATCAGTCCCTTACAAATGCTGACTCTCAGTTACCTTCTGGAGAATTTCTGAAAACTGATGATACTTCTTTGTTAAACTATACGAAAACAAAAATCATTCGAATCAAAGGAAAAATGATAAAGCTTGAAGTAGCAGAAAATTAAAGTAAAGGATAAAGATAAGGGCTATTGACTCTCTATAGATGCTTTGTAATTTTAATTTTTTAAAACTCCAAATCCATACTTTGATTTTGGAAAAAGTGAATGTAACCATATGGCTACTATACCGGGGAGGGGTGGGGTAGGGGGAGAAAGAAAATTTATTTTATTTAATATCTGCTTTTTTTTTTTTCTTTTCATTTTAGTCTGTGCCTTGAACTGAACAGTGTATTGCTTATTTCACCTCTTGATTTTTGCTTTTGCATTCATTTTTCTTACAGCAGAAGAGAAGGTAGAAATCATAATATGAAAAGGTTTGGCAGGTTTAAAAAGAGGAAATATTCATAACCAGTTCTTGTGTTTTTGTTTTTTTTAATGATTAGGGTTCCCTATTACAGCATCACTTGAATTTTAGTAATTTTTAATCCATGCATTGTGTAGAGATTTTCAGACTTGTACTCCACATTCTCACTGATGGATAAGAATGTAGATGTTAGATTGTATCTGAACACACCCTTTTGTGCAGGACACCGACTAATATCTGTAAATAGCACAAGTTTAGAAGGCGTCAGCCATCATGCAGCATTAGAAATTTTGGAGAACGCACCTGAAGACGTGACACTTGTTATCTCTCAGCCCAAGGACAAGCTATCCAAAGGTATGGAGAGAAATATTCCTTATTATTATTAAAGAGTTGTTCTTTGAGTTTGAGCACTCTGCCTTCTCTGACACCTTTTGTAAAGTACTTTCTGTGTTTCTTTAAAATTACTAATCTAATCAACTGAGATAGCCATAAAACATCACCTTAACTGCGGTTACTTCTGTAAGCAACCCTAGCTAATGTATGCTAGCTGAAATGCTTGAAATTGTGTTCTGAGACTGAACGAAGAAGTGTGTTACGGTAACCTTTGGTTCAGGACACACCAGTTGCATCGTAAACAGAAAATGTTCTGCATAATATGAACAAGTAAAACCTCATGTGGTTGTAAGCTGAGGAATTTGTGTCATACTGCAGATAAGATGTTACCAGCTACTGATGACTGTCTTGTCTCCTGGTTTTCAGCATCGTCTAACGCTGCACACATTGGCAATGGAACCAGGGGTTATTTAAGGAGGCCATCATCGGTGCAGGACAATGAGGCAGAATCCTCTTCAGAAGAACACAGCCAGTCCCATGGTCACCAGAGGCCTGTTTCGGGGAGTTTGTCTGGTTTGTCGGGAGGCAAGCGGGATGGAAGTGTGAGCTCCCAGGATTCCAGAACTGAGAGCGCCAGCCTGTCTCAGAGCCAGACAGCCAGCTTCTTCGGCAAACGTGCAAGTGGTAGAGCCCAGCAGGATCCTCAGCATTATAGTGATTCCCAGTCTGGGCTTTCTAAAATGAACGAGAAGAGAAGATCCTTGTCTGACAGTACTCGAGCAAAAAATAAAAGACCAGGGGTAGTGGAGTCTGTGGAATATTCTGACCGAGGGGATTCTGACATGGATGAAGCAACTTATTCCAGCAGTCAGGAGCAACAGCCAGCTAAAAAGGCATAGTGTATTTCATATGAATATTTCCCCATCAGTGTAATAGTGGTAGTGAAATAGCTGACTGTGGGTGTGGATAAGGTGAAAGGATGTTGGGGAGGGACAGCCTAGCCTGCAGCTTATCCTTCTAATGGCAAATGCTAATAGTTAATTTCTAATAATTTGGTGATTTTGTTCAAAATAAATGGAGAAAATCACTCCTCTAACTTGAAACAACTTCCCAGCTTTCCAATATCACAAGATGGGCATGTCTTACTAGAGGCAGATTGTGCTTTGGGATGAATGTATAGTGCACTTTTCTGTAGAAAAACTCCTTTCAATTCTGTGTTTTTGTCCAATATGATCATAGTCTAGTGACCACCCCTAGAGGTAAGTTTATTCACGTGGCAGATAAATTAAGTTTTTCCTAGATTAAAGTAGTAGTGATGCATCTGGAATAGGTAGCAGCAGAATTTACTGTCTTTTGGGATTGATCTAATCCATGGAAAACTGCTCTTGTGTAGTGAAGTTCAGCAGTGAGCCATGCTCTGAACAGAGACAGCTTGCTGCTTCACCTTTCCAAAAGTACACAATGGCAAGTACTACAAATTAATTCCTAACTTGCAGTGATTCCTCTTTTCAGCTGATGGAGGTTATTCAGTCAAGTTGTGGCAGCTCCTGCGAATTAATCCAACAGACCCTAGGCTGCTGTAATACTGAAGTACTATAGTTTCTGTGTTCTGTGACCAACTCATTTTGACAATAAAGACTTGGCTGCTGAAGGCCAAGCATATTTCTCTGCTAAGCCTGTTGCTAAGCCTGTTCAATGGCAGCAATGGAAGAGTTAAAGCAATGAGCCTTATGAGTCTTACTAATAGGTACTTTGCCATGTGGACTCCTTTTGACTGCATGTGACTCAAAAACACACCCTTTAGGGTCTTAACTGTAAACTTCGGTTCTAATGGCAAATCATTCTCTCTTTTTGTTTTGTTTGTTTGTTTCTTTTTTTTTTTTTTTTTAAATAAAGGAATCTTCCTCAGCGAATACAGCAAACAAAATGAATTCTAAAAAGGTTACTGCAACAATTCTTAAACCTGGAGATATCTTTGAGGTTGAACTAGCCAAAAAAGATAACGGCTTGGGAATAAGTGTCACGGTACTGTTTGACAAGGTTTTTAGATGTTTTCTCTTTTTCTCTACTCCCAGCAACCCATTAAATTGCTAAATTACAAGGAAGCAAAATATTTACTGGAGTCACTGTTAAGTATATAGTTTCACTGATGTGTGATTAATCTTACCAAAGCTGAAAAGTAATACTATTTTATATCCCTTTTCTTGTCATCTGCCCTTTAAGTAATTCTTGTTTGTTGTTTTATGGTGGAGCCCCAAAGTCGTAATAGAATCTTATCACAGACACTGCTTTGTGAGTACAAAAAGCAAGATGGTCTTTGTCCCTTGCTACCTAATAATGTGGCAAATTTACAAGGGAGAGAAATAAGACCTTCCCTGACTGGCATCACAGGCAGCGGAAGCGGTAGTGTTACTTAAGAGTGTCTATGCACGTCCACACACATACACCATGTTCAGTGTTCTCCCTCTGCTGGATAAAAGGCAAAAAGCAAAAAAACTACTTAAATCCAAATAAGACCTGGCTGACACTGCTTTCTTGCAATATGAGACAAAATTGTATTTTTAATGGACTAATTTCTCTTCGGGCTATAAAATTTTGAAAGTAGTTTATGTTTAGGGCCTGCCGTACTGCAGAGTGGCACTTCAAGGGAGAAGAGAGTGATTTATAATTGAGATGCACACATATTTCACTGCTCCTGTTCTTGTATTGTGTTCAAAAATACATTTTGGTATTTTAATATTCAAATATCTCTGATTGATCGCCGGTCTACACAGTAATTTGAAGAAGGAAAACTTGCTTAAATTATAACAATAGAGAGCAGTTATTAGTTGTAGTTCAAAACTGGTGGCTTTCACTGGCTGTTTATACCTAAAACTAAGTTGGCCTTTTCCCAAATGTGGCCATACAGATAAGCATGTAGGTGCAGTGTCAATTCGCAAGCCTAGCACTGTTTTCATATATGTGGCTAGTATTGTAAGAGGAGCAGAATCAAATTCTATTATTTTAGCATCCTAGTCTATTCAAAGTCATATTGCTTTGTCAAGCTTATAACTTGAGACAGCTGGAGGAACTTGATTGAATAGCATCAAGCCTGCTGCATTGGCTTTGTAGAAAACGTTAGAAGATGCCAACCGATGCAAAGATTTCCCTTAAAGGATGACCAAATGGTATCTTCATTGACCTTTCCTTTTTAAGCCTCCATTCTGTCCCTTGCATTGCTATCCTGTACAGTGGTGAAAAGGTGTTATAAGTTTTCATATGTAATGCTGTGTGCTTTGGGAGTGATCGTTAATACACTGTTGGTCTCCCTCTTCCCTCCAAGTTTGTGGAGAAGCACTGATAATGCAGCAGTGGAAAGGATCTTTAAAGATGATCTAGTCCAGCCCCCCCTGCAATGAGCAGAAAGGCTAAGGCCCTCGAAAAACAACACCATTTGAGCTTGAGCAAATTTTTTCAGCTTAGACCTTCAAACTTGTATGAGCTGAGAGAAAGCAGTACTTCTTAGTTTCCTGTTACATCAAAGAGGGTGTATTGGAGTAGGACACTGCATGGGTATGAATCTTCTGCTTTGGCATGCTGTGCTCTCACACATCTCTGAGCTTTGATATGCATGCAAGGATGTAAAGTCCGGCATAATGCAGACATGTTTCTGCTGAAGGACATTTATTTGTTTTGGGTGCATTTGCATTGTGATGCATCGTGTTTTTACAATCTTCCCACCCCAACTTCATTTGTAATAAATTGCATGACTGCGAAAACATGCTTTGTGTAACATTTTGGTTTTGATAGTTTGGCTGTTCTTTTTATATGCCAGTAGCCCAAGTGCTTCCTGAGTATAGTTTTCCTTGTGTGCCACTGTGTTTAATTACTAAGTATTCTAACTGCAAAAAGACTAACAAATCCTATTTTTGCTTTCTATTTAGGGCGGTGTAAATACTAGCATAAGACATGGTGGTATTTACGTGAAAGCGATTATTCCTAAGGGAGCAGCAGAAGCAGATGGCAGAATAGAAAAAGGTAGTATTTCAGTTCTTTCAGTTGGGACTCTTAATGTGAAAAAAGGGCAGATAACTCTCTGTGGTGGACTTGATGATACACTGTGGCCTAGAAGCTAGGAACTCTGTTTGCCTCCTTTCAGTGTACCTTTTTCACAGGGAAGAAGAGCTGTTTTTCCAAGCTGCTGCATTTGCAGTTGTCATTTTAAATATTGTCTTGATAGCTAATTCTGCAGGTGAAGATTGAAAAAAAGTGTAGAACAACTGCAGAACCAACAGAAAACAGGGACTGTGGAGGGGAAAAATAGGAGATAAGCTGCAGGATTTTTTTTTTTTCCTAATGCAGCCTGTGTTAATGGAGAACACTTCTCTATTCCAGCCATGGAGAGAGAGGGCTTTGTATTATTGTTGGCCTTCTTGTTTGGCATCCTGGGCAACTCAATGCATAAAAATCACTGTAATTGTTTGTAAGTGCTTTTCTTGTTTGTAAGTGAGGCCACATTCTTCACTGAAGTGAGAATTCCCACTGTAGATGAAGATTTGTTTTTAATGAAGAGTCTGAGCTTTGTGGCAGGCTATCAGTCTGATGGTCAACACTGGCTTTGACGTGAGGTTATCCCATAGAATCATTTAGGTTGGAAAAGACCTTTAAGATCATTGAGTCCAACCATATAGTTTAGTTGCAAAGTTCTCTTCGTGACTCAGAGTATGGAGGGGAGGGAGAATTTACTTCAATAACTGTCCTTGTTAGCTGAGACTTGAAGGTTTCTGTGCATCATATATGTTTTATAGATGACGTTCTGCCTACTTTTTCTTAAATTAATAATCAATCATTTGTAGGTGACCGTGTGCTCTCCGTCAATGGGATTAGTTTGGAAGGTGCTACCCATAAGCAAGCTGTTGAAACGCTGAGAAACACTGGGCAGGTAAGTGGCTGCTAGTGCTACTCCTATCTGTAGTAAACCAGATCTTCATGAGTGAAAAGAGGTAAAGGAACCTGAAGACTGGAATTCTCCCCGGTGTCCTGGTTGCTTTAGGTGTACTTTCTTAGGCTCCTTGGCTTCCTGGGCCCCGAGTCTCGCTGCCCACCCTAGTGAAATTCTGGCTTCGTGTGCGGGTGAGAATCTGCATGGAATTTGTTTCTCCTTGTCCCTGGGCTTCATAGGAAGGAAGCCCAGGTGCACGGGTTGGAAAGCAGTTGTAGCAGCACGCTACAGACGGGTACCAAATCTGAACCACTGAGGAGGAAAGGGCATCCATATTTGCAGCTGTGTTTGCATGCTGTGCTGGTAGCTTTACTTGAGTCTTGGCCTTTTTGGATAGCACTTAATTCTGTCAATGCTGTCTCCTCATTTGATAGAGCTATTTATGGCAGCTGATTCATATGTGGAAGTACATGTACACCTGAAAATAGTCAGTGAACGTACACATTCAGAGCTGCTAAGGACTACTATTTGTGCTCACTTTATAAAATGCTTTTAACTCTATTCCCTGTATGCATGTGAAAATGACACGGTCTTTGACACTTCTTAACCCCCTCACAGCCTTATTGGAAGAAAACCCTTTCTTACTCTTGTGTTGGCAAGTATCTTGCAAGTCCGTTAGTGTATTTTGGAGGTTGTGACTTAACAGCCCTTAAAATAAGGAACAAATGGAGGATGTATGGGGAGGGAGGTGTCTATAAAGTTTACTGCTGTAAAACTTGGGACGCTGACAAGTTAGAAAGAAACATGTACTCTAGACTGTGCTATCTCCATGACTGTTGCCAGTTAACTGGAGAATGTTTCATCTCTTTAGGTGGTGCATCTGCTGTTGGAAAAAGGTCAGCTTTCAGTGGCCAAGGTTCATGCTCCAGTAACACCACAATGCACACCTCCAAATCAGGTGGGGCAGTGTGAGCCACAGGAGAAACCAGCGACAAAAACTACAAATGCCAAAGATTACAGCTTTGTCACTGCAGGTCAGGTCACATAGGACAATTGTCTGAACTTTCAAAGCATCCTTTAGTTTTTACAATATTTTTCTTCAAATTTTCTGTAGAATAGAAAGACAGACAGGAGAAAGAGCTGGTAGGAATCTACTGAGCCCCTGCACGTAATGCAGTCTTTTCCTTTTTGTGCTGTTGCATTTGTTTTTAAGATTTCCTTTCACATCTTGGTAACTTTGTTTAGTTACTATTAACTGTTTGCTGTCTCACTGTTCCTTCTTGTTTCCCAATTTCACCAGCCTTGCAGGCCAGGGCTGTAGCAAGGTTGGAGTAAAAGGGGTGCTGCTATCTCTGATGCTGCTGGGGAATGCCAAGAGGAGGTTAAGATACTCATATATAAATGAGAGCTTCCGTAGGTCCTACTGTTCCTGTCTAGGCAAGAGAAGACATTAAGATCTGGATGAAGAGAGAAGAGGGATTTGTGTAGCTGACTAGATGTTGGCATATTTTAGCTTCTTTTGCTGGAGACCTGTGAAAGTGGAGGGAAACCTACCCACATGGGGAAACCACTGCAGATGCCTTTTGGTCTTCCTGCATGGGATTTGTCCTGTCTGCCAGGAACTCCAGTTGCTGCTCTCACTAATGTCTGATCAGTGGCCAGAAAGGTTGTGTCACTCTGCTTTAACAGGCTCCTAACAGACTTCCTGGGGAACAGTATTTTGGAGACACCCTGGCTTTCTATATAGCGTGGATGTTGTCAGGGCAAGTCAGCAGACTGAGACGTCATGATCAGCTTTTTGTCCTCTTTAACTTGGAGGGGTCTATTAGATAACGCTTGAGTTCAGTAAAGTGGAAGAACCCTGTGAGGGGGAGAGTGCGCATTGTCATGTCTGGAGTAAGAGCGCCACCCACTTTTTTCATGGCCAGCGTGCTGTAGAAAATAATAAGTTAATATTTCTTTTGCAGAGAACACATTTGAGGTAAAACTGTTGAAGAATAGCTCAGGTCTTGGGTTCAGTTTCTGCCGTGAAGATAACCTTACCCCAGAGCAACTGGGCTCAACTATTGTGAGGGTGAAAAAGCTCTTCCCTGGGCAGCCCGCCGCAGAAAGTGGGCAGATAGAAATTGGGGACGTCATTCTGAAAGTGAATGGGGCATCGCTAAAGGGTTTATCCCAGCAGGTTTGTATCTTAATAGTGAAACTCATGCATTGGTAGTCCTGCAAGTCTTGGGGGTCTGTGTCTAATAATGAATCCCACTGTGGCCACAGGAAGTCATCTCTGCTCTGAGAGGAACATCTCCAGAAGTCTCTCTTCTCCTTTGTCGGCCACCATCTGGTATACTACCAGACATCGATCCTTCTTTATTGGTAAGGTGTATGGCATATGATTTTTTTTTTTTTTAATTGCTATTTGAAGGTTCATTTATTCAGTCTGGTGGGTGGGTTAATTAAATGCAAGATGCAGATGGAAAGATGGAGAGGGTGCTCACAGAAACGTGGTTCTTGTAGTAAATCCCTCAGGAGCGTACTAAGCATTTTGTGGAAATGTGAAATAAATGCAGGGCTTTAATAATTTTTTTTTCCCTCCATTTTGTGGCTTAAGACATTGGAAATTGGCTTAATACACTGTTTCTGTGGCAGGGGTTTCTTTGCAGCCCAATGGTTTGAAGTTGATCTCAAATAGAAATTGGATATTTCTATAACGTATGTGAAGAATATTCTGCAAAACAGCAATTTGTCTGGTTTTTGTGCATGTAAAACCAGGGAAAAGATTGCCATATTTACTTACTGGAAATTAGAGGTATCCCAAAGAACATTTTCAAAATGCTCCAATACGTAAATTGAAAGAACAGAAGGCCATTTTAGGATACTTGGAAGAAGTGGAAATTAAATGTGTTTCAGCAAAAGAGAATGTAGAGGGGAATGTGCCTGAAAAGTAGGCTGTCCATAATACAGGAAAGTGTAAAACTAATGGAGACAAGTCTTCAATTTAAGTTATTTTAATATCATTTTCAAACAATAAAAACCATTCAAGTCTGATGACAGAAACTTAAATGTATAAATACAAATTTAAGAGAAGTGAAAATTAGAGTAAGAGATAAGCAACTGAACAAACTAATAATACAAATAACTAGTCCTGTAATGAACCTGTTTGTAGTATGGAATAACTTTAATAAAACAGCGCATATGTTAAGAGAAAAACCATAAACAAATGACAATTTTGTTTATAACATTATCTCAGATTGGTGTGTTCATAAACATGAGAATTTAGCCATAAAAGCATAAATGAAGCTTTTAAACTTTGCGTGTCTGCTAGCTGATATCATTCTTAGGAATATGTCATTATTGGCAAAACTGTTCTTCATTCTCATGGGAGTTAGTAACTTGGCTGAACAGTCTCTGTTTGGCGTAAATTATCATCGTTTTTGTAGTTTGTTATGTAGCTTTTTCTTGAAAGCTTCCCTGTTTCCCTCCTGTGAGATTAGTTTGACTTCAGTTGTACTGTAAGCATCAGCGGTGTGTTCTGTTTGGAAGGGATTTCATGGTAATTGCCTAGGTGACTGCTAGACATAGCTTAAAGGCATCTGTCATTAGGCTCTCTGAGGCTAAAGCCAAGAGTATATTTGTTTTCCTTAGATGAATTTGCAGTTCTTTAGCAATATACGTTTCAAAATTTTGCACACTTAGTCGTGGCCAAGATGCATTGAATTTGGTGAAACTGTGCTGTGATACGTTTATACAGTTGAGGCAACATCTAAATGGAAGGAGCCACTGACTAATTGCTTTTGGTAATTTTGTGCAGTCTTTGCAACTTTCTTTTGTCATCAAAACTGGAGTTTGATGAATTAAATGTCCTTGCTCTCTGTAGACTCCCATCCATTCACTCCAACAAGTATTTCCAGATGTCAGCAGAGAAGTTTCTGGTCCATCAAATGGTGAACAAGGTGACAGCTCAGATGAAAATGAAACTACTGATCTGAGCAAGAAAAGGCTAAAATCTCCCTCTAGAAGAGACAGCTACAGTGACAGCAGCAGGAGTGGTGATGAGGAGGTGATAGACTCGCCAGCACAGGTGGGCCTTGGCTGGAGTTCTGCACTATACCAAACTTCAGATGAAGCTATGACACAGGCACATCAGTATGAGGCACACAGTGGTCAGGAGGAGGCTGTTCGCACCATCTTATATTCTGATCAAGATGCTTCTAGCAAGTCAGAGCTTGAGGACAGGTATGCTGTTTATAATGATCCTCCTAATATTGCAGAAGGTGTTTATAAAACTAGTTTATTGGACCTATTCATAGAAATACTTTTTTTGTTTTGCTTTTTAGATCTGCATAATGTCAATATTGGTTCATATATTCATTTATGGGTGACAGCCACATTGTACAAGCTGATCCTTGTTTTTTGCTTGTTTATCTGTAGTAATCTGCCATTGGATTTGCCATTGATCCCAACCTGTAGAACTGTTCCTGATGTTACCACATCCGTTTTAATAAATGACTGTTATGCGACTCCTGCTTCTGAGCTGACTTCGCACCTGGGAGGAATGGATTCATTACTCAGCCAGTTGGAAAAAAATGCTGAAGAATATGAGCCAGTAATTTACTATTTCTGTCTTTCAGTAGCATAGGTGTACCTACTGCTGTGGCCAACTGGAAGTTGTTTTAGCCATGGTATTGGGAGTGACTGGATAGAAGTTAGGTATATTAATTTACAAATGGGATAGTTGCACTAACTTGGGCGTGTGCCTTATAAATGGTGCACATACCTGTGCCATTTGTAACCAGTGAACTGCAGCTGCTCATACAAATGTCTGCAGGCATTTTCTGTCTGGGCTCTTGAAGAGTTGATGTATTTCCGTCTCTGAATGTGGAGGCATCCATGTGTACATAGGTTGATGTGTATACGTCTATTTCATGTGTCATTTCAGTCTGGAAAACTTGGCATTAAATATTTACCTATCTCTAAACCATGTACTCAGAGGAAGCTTAAATGGCAGATATCTTGCTTCTGCCCTGTTAGTTTTCTGTGTGGTTGTTCAGAGATCAGAGGATAAATTGGGGCAGCAGGGTCATCAGGAGACCCTGTTCTTTGCTGCGTTTATATCTATGAATCCCAAAGACTTTCTGCTCTGCTGCAAAATGCAGCATATTTTTGACTCTTCTGAAATAGCTTCTTGCCACCCCAGAGATGTGTTATGTATCAGAAGGGACTTCTGCTTCCATATCCTCACATAATCTATTCACAGATTGAAAAAAATGAAAATTGAGCGTTGATATGTCTCAGTCGTGAGGGTCTTTCAGGTTAGAAAGCTATTGTAGCTCATACTCCATTTTGAGAAGAAACAAACTGTCCTTTTCTTAGTCCCTTCTTCAGAAGTTTTTCTCAAACCTTCCTGGTGCTCTGTGAGTTTCTATGCAAATGAGGCAAATTTGTATCTTTCAAATCAAAATTCATTCAAATTAAAACAGGCAAAACATGTCCATGTGTTCAGTTCTGAGATAAGCTATGGTATTGTGTCTCATTGTAGGAAAATACGTTCACCTGCTTTCTTCAGTTGAATAATTCCTGATGTGTTGTGTTATTTGAAAAATACACAGCCTTTTTTATATATGGCAGCTATTGAGGGTAAAATAAGGTGTCAGTTTTGGTGTGTGCCTTCACAATTTTGTTTAGATCATAGGCCTTTGGCCCAAGTTTAGCTCCATGCAAAACAATAGTCTGTCTGAATTCATTAGAAGTGCTTACTTGAAGCAGCTAAGCTGAGCCTGCTGAGACACGTGTCTTGGTACTGTCCAGGCTTGTGTTCCACTTAAATCAATAGGTAAATCAGTTGTGTATTTCTAACTGTCTTAAATTCTTCAATGCTTCAAATTGTTTGTGTTGTAAAGTGCTATTTTCTTCCCCTAGGAAGCAGAGCTCCGAGTCACTATGACAAAGTCGGAAAAGGGTAGTCTGGGTTTTACAGTGACCAAAGGTAATGATAACGTTGGCTGCTACATTCATGACATTGTTCAGGATCCTGCCAAAAGCGATGGGAGACTACGACCCGGAGACCGACTGATAAAAGTGAGAGGAATGAATGTTTTCAGATACAGGGATTGCATGAAAAGGACAACTTCGAGTCAAAAAAGTGAACTCTGTTGTGGGCTAAAGGAAATGTGGTTAAGGAACAAAGGCATGCACTTTCTGAGAGACATAATGTGATAGCACTTAGACAAAAGAAATACAAGTATGAAAAGAGATTGCTGAAGGGAGTTACGGTATGTCCCACAGCTAGGCATGTGTGCAACCACTATTCGTGATGGCAAAAAATGGTTTAAAGAGAAAAGCATTCATGGATTAAATAAGATGGTTGCTCAAATATGTGGAGGAGTTGTTGGTCAAATACATCTATGGCTAGCATATTGTTAGGAAATAAATTTTAAGAGATTTGCTGTAGAAGAGTATCAGGTACATATCATGTGGTACAGGTGTTCATCATAGAATCATAAAATAGTTTGGGTTGGAAGGGACCTTTAAAGGACATCTATTCCAGCCCCCCTGCAATAAGCAGGGACATCTTCAACTAGATCAGGTTGCTCAGAGACCTGTCCAGCCTGACCTTGAATGTTTCCAGGGATAGCGCATCTACCACCTCTCTGGGCAACCTGTTCCAGTGTTTCACGACCCTCACTGTAAAAAATTTCTTCCTTGTATATAATCTATATCTATCCTCTTTTAGTTTAAAACCATTCCCTCTTATCCTGTCACAACAGGCCCTACTAAAAAGTTTGGCCCTGTCTTTCTTATAAGCCCCCTTTAAGGACTGAAAGGCTGCTATAAGGTCTCCCCCAAGACTTCTCTTCTCCAGGCTGAATAACCCCAACTCTCTCAGTCTTTCTTCATAGGAGAGGCATTCCATTCCCCTGATGATTTTCGTGGCCCTCCTCTGGACCCACTCTAACAGGTCCATGTCTGTCTTGTGCTGAGGGCTCCAGAGCTGGATGCAGGACTCCAGGTGGGGTCTCACCAGAGCAGAGTAGAGGGCCAGAATCACCTGCCTTGACCTGCTGGCCACACTTCTTTTGATGCAGCCCAGGATACGGTTGTCCTTGTGGGCTGCGAGTGCACATTGCTGGCTCATGTCCAGCTTTTCGTCCACCAGTACCCCCAAGTCCTTCTTGGCAGGGCTGCTCTCAATCCCTTCATCCCCCAGCCTGTACTGATACTGGGGGTTGCCCTGACCCAGGTGCAGGACCTTGCACTTGGCCTTGTTGAACCTCATGAGCCCACTTCCCAAGCTTGTCCCTTCACATGGGCCCACTTCTCAAGCTTGTCCAGGTCCCTCTGAATGGCATCTCATCCCTTATGGTATTAGTTTCTGATCAACTGAAAACTTGTATTTAGGCTTACAGGGACTGTGAGCAATAGGGATGAAGTGCAAAACACAGAGCACATGTGTGAATCATTGCTAGATCAGGACACTGACGCACTGCTGAATACTATAAAACCTTAATAAAGTTAGGCAAATACAAGTCAAATTGGATTAGGTTGTGAGTCAGACTTTCAGGTGTTGGCCTATGCAGTTATAGCATTCCATTTTTTTAAATAGGAAGAGTAAAATAATATACCTCTTCAGATTGTTTAGTATTTTGATATTTGGACTGTAAACTTGTTTCTTCACTTGCAAAAGTTCAGTTACATTTGTGTGTTCTGTCTCCTTGGATAAGTATGATGAACTGCAACTGTTGTTGATAAAGCATCTTTGTTTTGTCCTTTAACGTCAAATGTCATCAATAGGAACAGTAATAAATGTTTCTGCAGTAATGCCATTTTACTTGAACCTAACAAGGAGATCTCTGTTGCTTTTATTTTTGCAGGTTAATGACATCGATGTCACTAACATGAGTCATACCGATGCAGTAAACTTTCTCCGCGCTGCCCCAAAGACTGTCAGATTAGTGCTAGGGCGTGTTTTGGAGTTACCTAAAATGCCAGTGTTGCCTCATTTACTGCCTGATATTACACTAACGTGCCATAAGGAGGAGCTAGGTAACACAGAAGTATACTGCTTTTTGCTCTAAAGCAAAATTTTTCCCTTCAGTTACAAAGAAACAACTTGATTTTTTCCCCCCCTCCCCCTTTTTCTTGCAAAGGTTTGTTGTTATCAGGAGGTCATGACAGCCTTTACCAAGTTGTATATATTAGTGACATTCTCCCCAAATCGGTTGCTGCCAGAGAGGAGAGTCTCCATGCACTAGATATTATCCATTACATTAATGGAGTAAGCACACAGGGAATGACTCTGAAAGAAGCAAAAAGAATGCTGGAAACATATCTTCCGAAAGTGGTGCTCAAAGCAACCAGGTATGTTTTGGAAGCAAATGCTTCCCTGTACTTTTTGGTTTTCTCACATGATTGTATGAGTATATGGGTAAAACATGTTCCTGGTATGACAACTAATTCACTAGAGTGGTACTAGATGGCATGTTATTGAGGACTGACACCACAAAAAGGGTCTTTATATTTGCAGTTTTTGTGCTTCAGTGGAGCAGAAGGGTACTTAGTACTTGCCGAGCTTTGTGTTTCTTGGGAAGACAAGGCTGTGTCCAGCTATGAAGTGCAAGTGTTCAAAATATAATTTTCAAAATATGACACAGGTTATTTAAGTACAATTACTCCTTTTTCTTAAAACTGCTACTGAAGGTTCTATAATCATAAAAAGGAGATAAAATGTTGTTTCGTGCTTAAATAGTTCTACTGTCAACACGGATGTCCCAGCACACTGGTGAATGTCAAAATCCTATGGCGCAGATCCTAGTGCGCCACTGTATTTTTCACTGATCCCTGCTGCTGCTTTTATGGCAATACAGCAGTAAAAAAAACTCTCCAGATTACTCTGTTTTAATGTTTACTTGGGACTGAAACATTTACTTCATTTTTGAAGTCTTCCAGCCATGCCTGCCGTTCTTTGCTTCTTCTCTCCCTTTCTCCTTCCCACTCTGTTTTATCCCAGAAGGGAGAGGAGTTGCAAGGTCCTGAGGCTGCGAGGTCAAATCTTTTTGTCAGAATCTAGAAGGAAAGTCCAGCTCTAATGAACTCTTCGTTGCTCCCTGAAGTAGGAACTAACCTAACTACCAGTGCTTAATCTCTCTCGTTGAATATTTTAAGTATTCCAAAACTATTGTAATAGAAAGCATGATTAGCAGTTTTACTGATAGTACATATTTACATCAATATCTGATTATCACCATGATTTATGGGTTTTTTTTAATAAAAATTTCTGTAAACATTTCTTTTCATAGAGATGGTCATGCAGTGCTTCCAAAATCCAAAAGCCCCGATAGCTCAAATCCATGGCCAATGAAAGCTAATGGTAAGATTTGCCTGCTTTCTTATTGCAAGTGAAATGCACGTGTTTATAAAAATGAAGGAACTGATATGGGCCTTATGCTACCATTCTAGTCCAGTGGCTGCACTAGAACTCCACTTACTGAGATCAGCTCCAGCAGGTGTTTGCTTGATCTTTCTTTTAAAAGCTCCACGAAAAGAGATTCAACAATAGTCTCTTTATGATTCCATTTCTCTTGTAGTTTAGATATTCTCTCTAATATCAAGCCTAAGTCTTTCAAGGAGTTAAAAAAAACCAATCCATTGATTATCATCATCATCATTGTTATTAATAATAATAAAGTTGTTGTTGTTTCCTCTGACCAGGCATAAAAATACCTATTTGTTACATTTGAAAGGGATTCAGGTGTCTCATTGGTCTTCTCTTTTTCAAGACCAAAGGAGTCCAAATTGATTTTATTGCTCCCCTCCAGTTTGCTTACATCTCGCTGTTTTCCTCTTCGAGTGTAGTGCTTCTGGTCACACACACGGCATTGGGTGAGGCTCACCAGTGCCAAGCAGACAGGAAGAATTATTTCCAGGGTTGTGTAGACAGCATTCCTGTTAATACATCCCGAGTGAGATTAACTTCCTTTTGCTAAATAGTTCCTTGTTTGCTCACTTAGACTCAGGATCCTTTACCACCTACATTTGCTTCTGTGCAGAGCAACTGCTTATGCAGTTATTTACCATCTTAAGCATTTGCTTTTTCTTTGAAATGTGGCACTTCGCATTTGTCTTGCTTCATTTGTCTTTTGTTTTTCATGCTTCCTTTAATGTATCTAGCTAACTTTGAGTATTGATCTTGCCTTATGAAATTATTGCAACTCTCACAGTTTAGTGTTGCTCACATATTTTCCAAGTACACTACACGTTTTGTTTCAAAAAACTTGGTCAAGATATTCATTAGGAACAAGCCCTGTAGCCAAATCTTAGAAGACCCCACTTAAAACTCCCTTCCTGTAGATGACTTGTCATGCATAGGTTCATGACAAGATACAAGCTTATTCTTAGTCTTGTTATTTCATCTACAATTTTCCTCGTTTGTAAAAGCGTAATGTGTATGAAAATCCAGAACTTCACTAGTAGCTAGGTATATAACATCTACTGGTTCCACTTTGTCTCATTTATTATACTAGTAATGGGATGTCTAGGATAAGCGGTAGTCTCTGATATCATAGTATCACTCTTTTCTTTACCAAGAAGAGAAAGGTACCTTTGAACAAGGACCCAGATGTCAGATGATGTTTTTAAAAAAAAAAAAAAAGTGATAAGTGATTGCAGGCTTGTATTTTGTTCATTTCAAGGGAAAGGGAATCATGCCCTGTTTCCCGAAGGTGCATGTTTCCACTGTATGTTGTTAAGCTATTTATCAACATTTCTCTTTGCTTAGAGTTGGTTATAATGTATAGTCCATCAGATGTAACTTTTGGCAATGCCCAGTAACCAGGCAGTCATAACATAATATTAAATACCTTTTATAAGGTATTCTTTTATAAAAATAATTGATGGGGGCTAATTTAATTTCTGTGAAAAAGTTGCTGTGAAGTTGTTGTTTTTTCCCATTTTTGTTTAGGCTGTTCCTGTGGTGATCCCTGTGATAAAACAGAAAAGACAATTGATGCTTATGGCCCCAAGGTAAATATTCCTTTATTGTGCCTATTATCATTAACCAGAGAAAAGGATCTACTTTACACACGTTTTTAAAATAAATAAATTAAACAATCTGTTAATGAAAGTATGCAAACCCACTATTGTCAGTTGATGTGAATAAGCAGTGATCATAATAAATATGCAAGTTTTCTGAATTGACCTTCTCTTTCTTTGGAACTGCTTTATCGAAAGACAGATGGTCTTATGAGAAGGATGCAAGGCTATGATCCAAAAACTCCATTCTGTTCACAGTTTCTGAAGATGCTTGCATGTTACATTTACTAGATGTTTTTTCTTTCTTTTTTCCCCTCTTTGTTTTTTCTGAGAAATGGTGTGTTGTGGGACCAAAAATATTGGAGCCTGCATATGTTTTGTAGAGGTTTTAATAATGTTAAATATTACTACCATGTGTTCTCTTTTAGTAGTTGCTTCTTCATCACCATGTGGTTTTTTTCTTAGTTGGGTTAAAATTTTTTGATTTGCTCTTTTCATGGGAAACATCTAACACACCTAAAAGCTGCCCACCCATCACCCAGCTATCTCAGATGAGAATATGATATGAATAGGGTTTTCTATTTGTTGCTAAGTAGAGTGGCGAACTCTTTAAGAGTTTCTTGCTGCTTCAGCAAACTGCCAGACTCTTTAATAAAGAGTTAATTTGTGCTGTTCTTTGCTTTCTTAGATAAATGGCAATGGCATCCTAGGACCTTCTCAGGCAAATACAGAAAACAATATCCATCATGCAAAAGGACTAATGAATATCTCAGGATCTGGAGATGCACCTTTCCTGGGCTTTACCAATCAGATGTCAGATTTTTCTAAACACAGTGACAAATCAGGTAAGAGGAGGTGAGATGGGGGACAGCATTATTCAGTCTTTAGTGTATAAGTACAAGAGAATCAAGGCATTGTTGAATAGGCTGAAATAAGTCAATGTTAGGCTGGCAGTCAATTTTAGAAGAACATCTCCATGTCGTGTGCTCTGCTTTAGAGGAATTATTTGATGTTGGAAGTGGATTTATGGAAATTGGATTCTGTGTTAAAGAGAAATGAAGGAAAGCCATGATAGTAGTTAGAAATAATGCCATCATGTCTGCCCCTTTAACTTTTTTCCCCCAAAACATCCTATATTGGGAAAACTTTATACTATTTCACTTTGTCACTGACTTTCACTATGTCACTTTATACTATTTCTCTTCAGAAACAGAGGTTCCAGATGATGAATATTATGATGAGGATGATCACAATGAAGTTGTCCAGTATCTGTTGGATGTTGTAGATGAGGAAGCCCAAAACCTCTTAAATCATAATAATGCAACTTCGGAGGCTCAGAGTTTTCTACATCTCAAGAAGGCCACATCAGAAGATCACCTGCCAGGTAACATAAGCCATTAAAAAATCAAGAGCCATTAAGAGCAAAATACTTCTTGAAACAAGGTGCCAAGTAAGCCATTGATTTGATAAGGAGGAGAGTTGACATTGAATTGATGTGTGAACTGAAAGTTTCCCAAGTAGAACACAGTCAGATGGTTGCTGATTCCAGTGAACTTCAGATGCAATTTAATCATGTTCTGGTTTGATAAATCTAGATTTTGCTTTAAGTAATCTGGGAAAATGAATCCCATTCTGGCGTTATCTCGAGTGGAATTCATATTGTTTAGGTACCTGGTTCTGCAGCTACAGTCATGTTGAAATGCTGAAGCGTTTCAACATTTCATTGATTGCAGATTGCACAACTTGGAAATGTGTTGAGATCTCTCAAAACCAAGCGATTTGCCAACCTGCTTTGTCTCTTTTAGAGAAACTATTTTTTTCACTACCTGCTTCTGTCTATACACCTTTCTTTTCCTTCATTCTATCTCTTCAGCTCCAGTTGTTATTAACTGAAATTTAGTGTGGAGTAAGATTTGTAGTTCCTTTGTGGTGTCATACTATGTATGTATGCTCCAAAAGTTCAAGCAAGATGCTTGCTACTCCTGTAGAAGTTCCTTCTAGAACTCAAAATATACCTTCCAAAATTATAATTATTTCAGCTCTTTTGCTGCTCTTCAAGTTCATTGAGTTATTGTCATTGGTCATTACATTAGAAATCAGGGAACACTGATGTTCTGGCTGTGCCAGGACCTCAGCTGAGGAATATCATTGGAGCTCCACTACTTCCAGTTTCTTGTAGCTAGGATCTGGCCTTTGCAACTGAAGATGAATTGGATCCGTAAGATACGGCAGCAGGGAACTACTGTAGCAGACAGATACAGGTCAGATTTTATCCGGCACATCTTAATTAGGTCTTGTTTAATACAAAGAACAAGTAGAATTGTGGTTTAGACCTACTGCTGGTCTAATTGTAACTGCATTGCAGAAACACTATTGACATGGGAATCTAATAACTTACTAGCACTAGCATGTCTGTCCATTACGCTGTGGCACAGATATTCTGTTAGCTGTGCAAACAACCTCACAGGTAATGACAGCTGTTCCAGTTAAAAAAGAAAGAAGCCTAAAGTCTGATTATCCTGTACAGTAAGACCTCTTTTCCAACACACTGGTAGCAAAGGGACTTAAAAGATGTTTCTTGGTTATTCTGGCACCTGTATTCCCTGTGTAGTGCCAGACAGGTGTAACAGGATTCACATCTGTGAAAAGGTGACTCCTGGGCATCTTTTGGTGTTTTTATGCTGTATCTCGTGATTTTCCTGTTCCAATAGAGATGAATGGAAAGCTGTCAGAAGAGAAGTCTGAAGACACAGATTGTGATGGGTCATCTTTACCTGAAGATTTTTCGGAGGTGGGATGGCGAGAAGCTGGCAGACATTTGTCTGCTGATTTTGCTTTCTCAGACGCTCTTTCAATTTATTATTTTCCTTATTAGCATAGAACTTGTGGAAATAACTTTACATATCTTTTAAATGAAAATATCTTTGTCGGTAGTAGCTGTAAATGGTGTATAAACATTTATTTTTTAAATAGTATATGATTATTCTATCATAAGTTAACTATATAAGAGAACAAAGCATAGAGTTATGTTTCTCGCCCAACAGCCTTTTTTTTTCAAAAAGGGCGATAATAAAATACCTTCTTAATGCTATTTCAGGCATTTAATCTAAAAGGTTTCCTTGATTCCTGCTCAAAGAAGGGAAGCAGTTACAATGAATGCTGTGTAGGCTTAACTGTCCAAAATGTAAATTTGAGATTTCTTTTCTTCCTACTTTTTGCTAGGATATGTTCATTAACTTGAATATCTTCTATATGTGGTTTACCCTACATTATTGCATGTCCTGTTTTACATCAGTCACTAGATGCCCAGGTTTTGTCTCATATTTCAAATCAGCGGAGCTCTGTCTATCCAGCACGTCCTGGCTGTTGCAGCCTTCTGTCCAGTTAGTAGAGCTGAGAGTCAAATCAGGAATCTGGCTCTGTGTCAGTGTGCTCTAGGAGATCCACAAGTAAAATTCTCTGAGTATGGCAGTGGAAACTTGCAAGCTGGCCTAATAAGTATAAATGGTTTTGTAGAGTTTTTCTTGAAAGGAGGATCGAAATGCCTTCTTGTCCGCTGAGTCTTCATCGTCTGTTGAGGAAGGCGTATGTAGGAGTACCTGTCATTTAGAGGTAAAGCCCTGTTCTGTTCTATATAGGAATGGTGGCTTGACAAGAGGCAGAAGTTTTCACTATCAAACTTACCTCATAAAGGGTTTTTAAGTATTAGATACAAAAAAGGTCAACTGGAGAGAATTTAGATGGCTCTACTGCTGCTGTGAGTCAGGAATGATTTTAAGTTAGCTTTTTGGCCTTGTTACAGTAGAGCCTCTTTCCAAGTGCTCAGTGTTCCTGTCCTCTGTTATTTTGGGTTAATGAGATGTCTAAACGAGGGAAGTCTTTCATTATGTGCTGCTTTGAACTTAGTAACCTTCAGAAATAGTCCATGTAATTGTTAATTGTTTAAAATTTACAGTGGGTGAGTGTTTTAACTGTGTCTTTTAATGTGTTTTGAAATTTTTCTTCCACTAGCCAACACATGTAAATGGTTGTGAAGACTATTGCGAAGTAAAAGCTATGCCAGAAAGGTAAGATTTCTTTTCTAGCGTTGCTTGAAAGCAAACCTGTGAAGTCTGAAACTCTGAAGAGGGATATGTTATAATGAGAGGGGGAAAAAACAAAAAAAAACAAAAAAACAAAACAAAAAAAAAACCCCACCCCCAACCAAAACAAACCAATAAAATACTGGTGCAATATCTTGTTGAATTGCTCTCTGTCTATTCTTGTTATTTAAAAGGTTATAATTTGCCTGAATACTAGTCAGCTTTAAGTGGTTTACTATGCCCTAGTTTTATTTATTTCTTTGATATGTGGTTATAACAAGTAACTGGGCTGTGTTCAAATGGCTCCAAATAACTTTATTTGCATTGTACTAACGATTTGGTACTTGCATGTGAAGAAAACATTCAAACAATGCTGTCTTCAGTTTGAATCTTTTCAAGCTTCATTAATGTTACTTCTTCTGGTTTTAGAGCACAGAAACGAAACCATTTAGCTCCACCAGTCCATCTGTTCCCATTTGGGTACTTGGGGCTTATTTTTTTTTTTTACATTTTACTAAGGATATGCCTGGCCAAGTTACTAGCTGTCCCTTTGAGCCACCTTGAATTTTGGAAATGCCCAAGATTGTTTTTCTTTGTGAAATAATTTTAGTCCTTACTCTAAGTGAAGCTTCCGTCAAAGTGCGTATACTTCTTTTTATGTTTTGATTAAGTTTTTGGGAAGTTTTGCATTGAGACTTGGCGCAAGCAGAGACCTTATGACCTAGAATACTTAACACGTTTATCACCATCTTCAACAAAGCTAGAAAACTTGCAATTGAAAATAGATATTCTAGTGTATAGGTAGTGAATTATGTAAACGGTACGAATTTGCTTTTGGACATTATTTGACTGCTTAGCCTTTGAAAAGTAATCACAGTGATAGTTATTACTAGATTCATGTCTTCCTGGCTCTTTTTCCACTGTTACTTTTTCCAAATCCCCTCTGGGGATTTAAAAAAGGAAAAGAAAATCGTGGTTTTTTGAGATTAGTGGTATGGATTCAGTCCAGAAATACTTGTAGCTATAAATTACTTTTTGGCGATTTGTTTATTAGATTGCAAATGTGTTGATTATTTCTAGGTGTTCTTTCTTATTTCCATACCTTGTCCTCTCATAGATCTCCTCCACAACCTCCCTTGAGCCAAGCAGATGAAGATGAAATCACATGGGGAAGTGATGAACTGCCGATTGAATCAGTCAGCCAGGAACATGTAAATAAAGGCAAGAACTTTAACAAATAATCAGTGGAAAACTGAGGATCACATTAAATAGACAAAATGTCAGAAGTGAATTTTAAAATGTCCTGGGTATGTTTTGAGGGTGTAGTGACAGGTATAATGGGAAATCTAACAGCTCAGCAACCCACTGGAAAGGATCTTTACAGCTTTGTGTAATAAATATATGAAACTTAATAGGAACAAGTATTGGCAATGTTGTAGTTGTAGTAGAAACCAGCTGAGATGCTTTTTTCCATAGTATCTGTCTGACAAAAGCTGTAACAATATAGATGTTTGACCATGATTGGATCAATATATTACGTGCTTCACATACCAGCTACTCCATGCTCAAATTAGGCAATATTTTTTCTTTATCTTCACTCTCATTCTTCCACTGCTGCTCAACGTGGCAGAGTGGAACACTACTCAATTTGATGCGTTTGGCAGAATCTAGTCTTTACTTTTTAAGATAGCATTAGAAACGCCAGTTCCTGAAATTCATATACAGCAGCCTTTTGTCTGCTTTCATTAAAAGAAAAAAGGATAATCCGTGTAAACCTTTAGACTAAGTCAGTAGATTTAGGACGCTTTTAATCACAATACCAGAGAGACTCTTGGTTTATTAATTTTGTTGTGCTTCAGCGAAACACTGAAAGCCTGATAGAAAGCAAGCTTTATTGGAAAAAAAGATGTATTTAACACATCTTACAATTACCACTTGAAAGACATGTTGAGTATAAGTGCTAAAAATGAAGTCACAGGCTGTGATGTTTACGCGGAGAGTTCTGAATTCATCCCTGTGTGCATTCATCGATTTTGTAGGTTACTGTGTGAAGAACTTACATTTTAAAACTATTTGAAGTTTATTTCAGTGTATTTATTCAGGAAGTTCAGGAAAATACTCCCTTTGGTTCCTGGATTCATCAGAGCTGATTTTGAATTAATTTGGTTTTGCCTGTCAAACTGAGAGCACATCTGTGTATTCTCTCTGATGTACGGAGGCATTCTAGAGAAAACAGGTAGTACAGTGGTGAACAGCAACAAGGAAATCCAACATTGTGTTTACATTTCCCTAGTTTTAGCTATGTATTTATTTATTTATATTTATATCAATCAGTCTTGTTCTTCTGCTAGATTTCCCTTTCGTGACAAATGAAGAGATCTCTGCACTCCCTACAGTGAATGTGGTCCCTGGAGGCAAGTACTCAGGAGCCAAATTGAAGTCAGTGATCAGGATGTTGCGTGGATTGCTGGAACAGGGAGTCCCTTCTAAAGAGATTGAAGTGAGTAACTATTTGTCCTTTAAAGTCCTTTTTTCTAGTATGAAACAGTTAGAAATAGAATGGCTGGTTCATCACTGCCTTAAATACCACAGCTCTTTAATTTGCAGCCCTAAAGGGATGAAAAGACTTCTTTTACCGAAGACTTCTCTCCCTTCCTGCCACTAGCTGCTGAGAGATAAGATTAGTTTGAACCAGGAATTCAATTCAAAAGTGTGTTTACATCATTCTTACTTCTGGTAATTACCAAGTGAATATCATGTTAACAGGCATAGACAAGGTAAATAAAGGCTGCAGAATGTGAAAACAGCCTTTCCAAAGTCTTAAGTCACCATGTTACACGATCTCTTTTTTGGGAGAATGAGATAAAATATTTACTGGATAATAGTTTAATATTTTGTTTCATTTTCTTAGCTATGTGAAATCAGATTCCTTCCTGTGACTGAATTATTTTGCATATCCGCATTAGGATTTTTTTTAATGATTGTCTATTAAAGGCTTGGTTACATAACTGTTCTTAACACTTGTTACCATTCAGCGCTTTCTAATGCACGTGTAATTGCTGCTTTACAGAACCTTCAGGAGTTAAAACCTTTGGATCAGTGTTTGATTGGACAAGCAAAGGAGAATAGGAAAAAGAACAGATATAAAAACATACTTCCTTGTAAGTCCTAACTAATCTGAAGTTCACTGTTGATATTTTGTCATCACTTGTATGATCAGATGAATGGGATCAGAAGTGGGATGGTTTGATTCCCAATCCTAGTTCTGCTACTGAGTAGGGGAAAAAAAAAATTTGCCACTCATTTTCTGCACATTTAAAGCAAGCATTTATAAAGCAGTTTAAGATCGGTGAACAATAGACTACTGTAGTAGATAGGGATGGATGTTCACAGATTCTTCAGTTGTTTCAGCAGATCCTGTGTCTTAAATGAGATATACATATGGAGCCAGAAAGGATTTTTTCAGTTTTACCTATGTAAAAGTGGAAAAACAAACATGTATACTATTGTCAGTAAATTTCCTGCAACAAAATTCTGTTTGTTGGGTGGGAGATGTGTGGAGGAGAAGTGAGAACTGACAAAAGTTAGTTCTGAGTGAGAAATATTCAACCTCGGTTTCAGAGGTGCTGCAGTTCAAATTGCGTATTTTGCCTGTCTGCTGATGTAGATTTCTTCCCTAGCCATCTTTTTTTTATTCAAAAAGAAGTCCTGATTAGTATCCTAAAGCAAGTATTGTAGTGATTTTCTTTTTTTAAAATAAGATCTGGAAGCATCTGTGGAGATAAGTACTATGTGAGTGTGTAAGGCTCTATTGTGTGAAGGTCTAATTATGTGCACACACAAAATTGAAGTGTTTTTGTTGTGTGGGGATTGCAGATGATACCACTAGAGTACCTCTTGGGATTGAAGGTGGATACATCAATGCCAGCTTCATTCGCATGCCAGTGGGGAATGAAGAGTTCATTTACATTGCATGTCAAGGACCTCTTCCTACTACTGTGGCAGATTTTTGGCAAATGGTTTGGGAGCAGAACTGTACTGTGATTGCCATGATGACTCAGGAGGTTGAAGGAGAAAAGATAAAATGCCAGCGTTACTGGCCAGATGTACTCAATAAAACCACCATGATAAATGATAGACTACGGCTTGCTCTTGTAAGACTCCAGCAGCTGAAGGGCTTTATCATTAGAGTGCTGGAGCTAGAAGAGATTCAGGTAAGTGAATCTACTTCTGCATGCTGAGAATTTTTTTCTGAGTGTTGGCATTTTTAACCTCATACTTCTGGCTTGCCTGCTTTCAATCGCAATGTCTACATCAAGAGGTAGCCCAGAGCTTCTCCTCTTTGCCCAGTGATCATCACTGGGCAACTCTTCCTCATTGCAGCTTGTGCTACTCTGTGACCTTTATAGGAGAAGGCAGTTGGGCCAGGAGATGATTTCATTATACTAATGAGATTCTAAATTTTGGCTCCCTAGGTGCCTTTGGCCACAGAAATGTATATAGGAATATGAAATTCACTAATAATTCCGTCTGGCTGGTTCATTCCTCTGTGTGATCAGCTCAGTCTGCACAGTGAACCTTATACTATTGAATTACTTGCTAGTTATTTTCAGTTTAGCTCATTGTTTCTCTTGTTTTACTGAATTACAGAACACCTTCATTGGGCACATCCCTCTCTTCTGAGACTGTTTCCTTTGGGAACTCACCTTTTGTCTTTTTGTTCTTCCTATGTGTTACATTGTGTTGTTATTGTTGTTTTTAAACCTCAGACAGGTGAAGTACGGCACATTTCCCATCTGAACTTCATTGCCTGGCCTGACCATGACACCCCTTCTCAACCAGATGACCTGCTTACTTTTATCTCCTACATGCGGCATGTTCACAAATCAGGACCTATCATAACTCACTGCAGTGCAGGCATTGGACGATCGGGGACCCTTATTTGTATAGACGTTGTTCTAGGGTTAATCAGCAGAGACCTCGATGTGAGTACCCAAGAGGATGGGCTAAGCTGTGCTTTTGACTTACAGGAAGTGTGTTCCATTGGGTCTATTCAATTTGAGTAGCATGCTGGCCATATCTTAATGTAACATAAATCAGGGTGTAAAACAGCACCGGTGAAATGTTTCTTTGTTGGTGGTCCTGGAGGGGAAGAGCTCTAACATCTGCTAGTTCTTGAGTTAGCTTAGGGAATCTTGTTAAGTGTCCTGTTTGTTGACACCTCAGCAATCCAACATTGTTAGGTGCCACTTGAGACATTCTAGGCTATGTTGCAAGGACATCTCCTACCACAGCAGAGTTCTGGTGTACGGCTTGGGAACAACAGTGTGTTGCCATGATGACTCAGGCAATTGAAGGAAAAGTTAAAAAGCCTGCCTTACCTGGCTGGATGTACTCAGTGGAACTATCGTGTTAAATGGCGTTTGGGCTGAGTTGTGGCGCTCGGTCGGTCAGAGATCCATGAACTGTTGGAGGGCAGCTACAAGCCAACCAGAGTATCTGTTTAGGCAACTGAATCAAAAACTTAGTGTCCAAACATCTCAGCTGGAGATGAGGGTATGTAAATTAAGTTTTCCAGCACAACCAGGGATATGCTTTCTAGGGTGATCCACAGGAGGGTGCTAGCTTCTTTATGTTTATGTCCTTCAGTGGCCTGGTATAGCAAATCTTTTTGTGAATTTGAGGAGAAGATGAGCTATGTCATGCTTAGCTCAGCGGGGTTTCTAAGCACCCACTAAACGTCTAGAACTTTATAGACCTGGTGAAATAAAAAGCGTTTTGTTAGGTTGGACCTAAGGGCTCTATTTTCTGCACACTCAGCTCCTAGTAAGAGTAAGCAAGAGAGCCTGTGCACAGAGAAAGAAACCAAGAGAAGGAGGGTGTCTGATGTTGGAGAGCCACATCCATATGGCCCAGAGACAGCACATGCTGCTTATCTACCAGACATGTATAGGCTATAGTGAATTGTTATTTCTTTCACTACTAAATGTTTCATGTACTTAGTTGGATTCCTTGGTTTGATGCTGGGGATGTTTCCTTTATATGCATGTATGTCTCTCTGAATGTTTAACTTGCTGTTTGTTTTGGTAGTTTGACATCTCAGACCTGGTGCGCACGATGCGTCTGCAGAGACATGGGATGGTTCAGACAGAGGTGAGTCTGGCTTCCCCAGGTATACGCTAAAGGAAAGACACTGGAATTCTAACTCTGATACGCCAGGAAACTTTCTGTGATGCACATAATGATTGTCTTTGTGCCCTCTGATGCAACATTTGTGTCATGAGAATTAAATCAGATGCATACCAGTGAGTAGCAGTACGTATTTAATAGTTATAAATGCATGCAATTTTTAACACGCTATGCTGTTTTGATCTATGGTTTTTTTAAAAAAAAAAAATTGGGAGTTTTTGTCTTCAAAAACATGTGTTATAGAGGAAATCAGCTGAGCTTTTTTGGCTAAAAATTGCATTATAAGCTGAAGAGAAGGCCTAACTGTAGCTGCTATGAATCACTGATACTACCAGAGATGTCTTGAAATCTCCTTTGGGGAGATATTCAACCAGAAGTTAAATGAATGTTTTAGGAATAATCTAGATGTAGAGCTAATTAATTTTACCTTAGAGATGGACGTCACAAGGTCTTGTTAAAATCTGCACTTTTTCTTTGAATGTGAAGGAATTGTCAAATCATAGTTTAAGGCAAAAAAAAAAAAAAAAAAAAAAAACAAAACACGAAAACCAAACCACAAAACTATCAGCCCCACCTCACACCCCAAAACATGTATAAGCCTCCACACCTCTATCAGTGATACTAAAATAAGAAATTGCACTGTCATCTGAGTTCTGTATTAGTTGGCATTGATGCAAGACCTTGAAATTCACTTGCTGTCTTCATTTCTACTTACGTAAAGTACTTACTCTCCTTGAGGTGGTTTTGGAGTGAAAGGAGGATAAATGTCCCATATAAAAATACATCCTTAGTGGCAGGAGAGTGCCTATATTTGTTTTAAGTTGTGATTACATATTTCTCCACTGTGGGTTTTTTGTTTTGTGTTTTTTTTTTTTTTAATTTAACTGTAGAAATAGTATTGAAGTCAAGTGCTATGCACCTGTGAAGTGCAGGTGAGAGTGAATTGCTTAGGTGCTGCAAGCATTTTTCACATGTTCTGTGATTTCCTTTCCCTTGCAGGATCAGTACATTTTCTGCTATCAAGTTGTCCTTTATGTCCTGAATCATCTCCAACATGAAGAACAACAGAGAGGCAAATAAAATACTGAAGCAGAAGTGCTTTTAAAATAAGGAAGCAAGGAGGTCTAGAGGCTCTCACGTGTTTTCTTTGTTCTGCCAATAGTTTTCCAGTCCCTTTCTTCAGTTGCTGTCAAATATCTTTTCTATAAAGTCTCTCCATCATTCCAAATAAGGTATATAGTTATAAGGAAAAGGGATAGCTCATACAATACCACTAATGTCTTCAGCCCCATGGACACACATGTGAGATTTTTGTATAACAGTAAATAATATTTAATAAAGCTGCATTTTTTGCAGCTTCCTTAATATGTGATAAAATACTGAAATAAAAATATTTTAATTTAAAAAAAAAAAAGTAAAGGAAAAAAAAAGTAATCTTATAATACTTCCTGCAGTTCTGCAACTGTTTGGGGGTATTTGTTTCTTATGGGGTGGGGGAGTGGGAGGGATGAAGCAGTATTTTTATCCTGGCAAACTTTATTACAAAGACATTTTACTAGTCTCTTTTAAAAGCTTGTTTATGGCACAGAATTTTTACCCTTTTAGTACAGTTACAGCTATTTTATAGAGGGTATCTTGAAATCAGCATTTAAGCTTTAAGAGATGCCTGTTAGCATAAGGATGGTAGTGAATGTTTACTGTGAGTATCACAGTTAATAATGTTTACTTCATAGAGTTTCATGTATATATTTATATACTTTTACAAAAAAGCTGAATTATCAGGTGTCTAACCTTATAACTGATTAGGCATCTCCACTCTGTAAATAAAAAATAGACCTAAAGTACACTGATCAGTGGGTCTGGGTATTTTTGTGTCCTTATGACTGATTTTTCTTGGCCTTAGATGGAATCCTTCATTGTGGTTGCTGCACTTCTTAAGAAATTTGCGCACATGTCTTTCTGTTCTTCAGTGTCTGTTTGAAAAAACCTGCAGAACTGTGGGTTCCTTTCTGGCGAATTTCCACACTATGGTGAAAGGAAGAGGATATTTTCCTTCTCGCCTTGTTTTTCAGTATACGTGGTCACTGAGACCCATATCACATTTTTTTAGGCATGTTTGCACTTGCATGCTATGGCAGTGATCTGACAACAATGTAATCTACTCTGCTTAAAGCAACCAGGTTTGAGATGGGAGGCAGGATATAAGTAACTCAGTGTTTTAGTGATATTGTAAACAGTCAAAACTGTTCTGAAAGGAAATCTTCATTTTATGCTGTGTGGGAACATTGGATGATGAATAACTGCCATCAGCCAGCACAGGGGACCATTCAAGGGTTTGAGCAGTATTCCTGTCCCAGCAGTCCTTACCAGAACAGAAGTTTGTGACTTGTGCTGTCAGGAAGGGTATAAGAGTACTAATTTGACAGCATTCTGCATTCAACAGTGGAAATAAATTCAGAGGCCTGTGATTATCCAAGGTTTTCACTCTTCAAAATAGTAGCCCACAGTGTTCTGGTGTCCCAAAACTGAACCAGTCACCGTCTTGCTTGTTTAATGGTGTTCTAGCCAGCAATAGCATAACTTAAAAAAGGAAAAGAGCCTTTTTCACTTGTGGCAGTAATACTATGATTTTTTATTCCCTCCAGCATACCAGCACAGTTGAAAAAATGTGCCTGAGCAGTGTAGTTTGAGGAAGGAAAATTCTGTGTAAATGGAAGCAGAGGCAAATTGACTAGCCGTGTTGACAGTGCACCTATATGAAGGAGCTTTAACGTGAAGACAGATGATTTTTCAGGACTACAGTTGTCAACAGGCAAAGTAAGAAAACACAGCTAGTTGATACACTGCTGCTACTGTTTTAACATAAATAGCGAGTTCAGAGGATTTGGGTATGTCTGGTTTTTAGGAACAAAAAAATGGTTATGGTAACTAGACAGTATGGTTAAGGCAGTTGAATTTTCTTTAGATGTTTTCAGATACATGCCAAACAACGTAGAAACAAGAACTGATTTTTGTATAGTATGCTACATCAAACCCACTTTGGTACGACACAAACAATTTGCATCAGATTACAGTTTATGGGAAACAGAAATCAGTACAAGATTCCCGGATTTGCTGCTTGTCCTCACAAATATGAAGATCTATGGTATGGTATGTTACACCCAATTTCCTTTTAATGATGGGTGCATAGAAAAGCAGAGGATAATTATCTTGACCTAACACCCCCATCTTAAGAAAAAGGAATCACCCCCCCAGACAGTCTTTTCAGTTTCTCAGATGATTACTCTTGGAAGGTGAACACATGATTAGTGAATAAATAGACCTGTCTATTCACCCTGCTAATGTTTAGGTATTGTATTGGACCCCAACCCCAGAAGTCCAGCTGGGAAACCCAGCTGTCCCTACTCACTTATTAAAAAGACTTAAAATAGTTAAGAAACTGGGGATCTTGTGGAACAAAGCATCCTTGTCTGAACAAAAAAGGATAAATGTGGCCCTTCTACATCTGCCTTCAATCTGTTTGATCCAGCTCTTTCCATCTGAAATCATCCTGCCAGTACCATCAGTATGTAGCTGAAAACAAGCTCATGCAGGAATAATATGGAGTTCCTACCGTGAAGTTTTCTTGGCCAAAATTCCCAGTTACCCTGACTTCATGATAAAACAGATGGGCTCCAATGGGAAGCATTCAGGTGTTCCTAAGAAGTCATGCATGTATGGTGAGAGGTGGCATTGGCCTCTTTTGAGAAGTGGTCTGAATTTCTTTGTATTTTTGTCTCAACCTTGAGGAATTTGATATCTAATAAACATGCAGTGCTCCTTAGTCTAATACTTGTTGAGGACACTGAGAGGGTGTCTGTTTTCTGCTAAGCAGGTGGAACTTCCCATCTGTGACACGTGATATGGTCAGTTTGGTTGAAATAGACCCCACAGCTCAAAACTTACTACAAGAAAATGGACATGCTTACACAGTGTGATTGCTTAAGCTGGGTTTCTATGGGGAACCTTGTCAGAAATATGCACCAAAACTCATCTTTTTTTCCACAGGATTAGGCTACCTAAAATCTTCATGCCCCCTTTGAAGAAATGAAGAAATGAGGGATTTTCCCCCTTCAAATCCCAATTTGAAGAATCCTGTAATGCCCCCCTCCTCCCCCCCATCAAACCACCAAAAACAACAGCCGAAGGCAGAGTGGCCTTCCCAAACTTATCACACCAAATATATTCTCAACAAGGCAAATGTGCGAATGGTGGTTTCTCGTTTATTTACTTGCAGGTTTTGGCCACCACTTGGGTATAGTTGCACTTCACTTCCCTCCCCCCTTCCCCCCATCACCCTTTTTCCCATCCCCCTTTCTTCATCTCCTTTCCCCTTTCCTGCCCCCCCCTTCGCCCCCCCTTCGCCCCCCCTTCGCCCCCCCTTCGCCCCCCCTTCCCCCCCCTTCGCCCCCCCTTCCCCCCCCTTCGCCCCCCCCTTCCCCCCCCTTCCCCCCCCTTCCCCCCCCTTCCCCCCCCTTCCCCCCCCTTCCCCCCCCTTCGCCCCCCTTCCCCCCCCTTCGCCCCCCTTCGCCCCCCCCTTCCCCCCCCCTTTGACACTGTCTCCCACAGCATTCTCCTAGAGAAGCTGGCGGCTCACGGCTTAGACAGGTGCACTCTTCGCTGGGTAAAAAACTGGCTGGACGGCCGAGCCCAGAGGGTTGTGGTCAACTGAGTTAAATCCAGTTGGCGGCCGGTCACGAGTGGTGTTCCCCAGGGCTCAGTACTGGGGCCGGTCCTGTTCAATATCTTTATCAATGATCTGGACGAGGGGATCGAGTGCTCCCTCAGCAAGTGTGCAGATGACACCAAGCTGGGCGGGAGTGTTGGTCTGCTCGAGGGTAGGAAGGCTCTGCAGAGGGACCTGGACAGGCTGGATCGATGGGCTGAGGCCAATTGTATGAGGTTCAACAAGGCCAAGTGCCGGGTCCTGCACTTCGGCCACAACAACCCCAGGCAACGCTACAGGCGTGGGGAAGAGTGGCTGGAAAACTGCCTGGTAGAAAAGGACCTGGGGGTGCTGGTTGACAGCCAGCTGAACATGAGCCAGCAGTGTGCCCAGGTGGCCAAGAAGGCCAATGGCATCCTGGCCTGTATCAGAAATAGTGTGGCCAGCAGGAGCAGGGACGTGATCGTGCCCCTGTACTCGGCACTGGTGAGGCCGCACCTCGAATACTGTGTTCAGTTTTGGGCCCCTCACTCCAAGAAGGACATGGAGGTGCTGGAGCGTGTCCAGAGGAGGGCAACGAAGCTGGTGAAGGGCCTGGAGCACAAGTCTTATGAGGAGCGGCTGAGGGAGCTCGGGTTGTTTAGCCTGGAGAAGAGGAGGCTGAGGGGAGACCTCATCGCGCTCTACAACTACCTGAAAGGAGGTTGTAGCAAGGTGGGTGTTGGTCTCTTCTGCCAAGTAACTAGCGATAGGACGAGAGGAAATGGCCTCAAGTTGCATCAAGGGAGGTTTAGGTTGGACATTAGGAGAAATTTCTTTACTGAAAGAGTGGTCAGGCCTTGGAACAGGCTGCCCAGGGAAGTGGTGGAGTCACCATCCCTGGAAGTATTTAAAAGACGTGTAGGTGAGGTGCGTAGGGGCATGGTGGTGTTGGGTTGATGGTTGGACTCGATGATCTTAGAGGTCTTTTCCAACCTTAATAATTCTATGATTCTAAGATCCTGAAAGGTGGTAGGAAAAGATTTGAATATCTCCTTTTAAGTAAGTGGAAGCAGGCTTGTAACTGAGGTGTGAGCCTGTATTTCTGTTAAAGCACTTGTACATCATCCTCTGATGGTGCAAGCCCAAATAGAGGCCTATTCTCTTGGGTCTTCAGGTGATTCTGCAGCTGCAAAAAGTCTTCTGTCTGTATGATGAGATGGGACTTAAGAGGACAATGAAAGATGACATGGGAGAAATCTTGGGAGCTGGACAACTCTTTTGGTAAGGTGAACTACATCGTAGTGAAGGTGTTCTGTAGTGACTCTGCATGTGTGGCGGAAGCCAGTGTAATACCCACCCCTGCAAACCTCTTAAATGAAGGTATAAGCTAATAGTTGGGCCAGGATAAGTAATGCGTATGTTTAACAGTGTAGAAGAAAATTTTAATCTAAGCTTTGAAGGTTCCAAAACGGCTGACTTGCTTAGAAAGTGCTTCTGACTTCATGTTAAAAAACAACAACAAAAAAAAAACACCCAACAAAACAAACACACACCACCACCAAACAAACAAAAACAACCCCTCCTCTTCCACTGGGAAACCAAAGCAGCTTGGCCCTTTGTTTATGCAAGCAAGTTTCTAGTTTGTGTCTTCTCAGTATTTCTCACATAAATGAATGCTTTTAATACACATGACGTCTGTGATGTCTTTTCTATAGTATCCAGGAGTACAGAACCCTATGAGCTGAGGGCCAAATTTCATTAATGGAGTGGAAGGCACTTTGCTAATGTTCAAGAATGTGAGCCATCATCAAGTTTGACTTTATGACATCCACTGATTGTCAAGTCAGAACAAAGCCGGGGCAAACATCAAGTAGTTTGTGGCTGTTAGCACTGCTGAAGAGGAGAATCTGTTCTGTGCTGCCTTCCTAGTGCAGTTGATCTTGGCCAACTGAAGGGTAAACTCGGGGAAATGTTGCTCATCATTTAAGCAGCTTGGAGAGGAGAGCATAGCAAGGGCTCGCATTTTAAAGGCATAGTGATTTCTGTGGGGTTTCATTGGTATATTACTTCATTTTACCTGTGATATAAGTGTGTCTGATGTAATCCAGCAGTTATTTTCACATAAAGTGTGAAAAAAGTGTATGTACCTGTTGATTGAAGGGGAGAAGAAATGCACTAAAGAAAAAAAAAAAGCATAGCAGTGAAACAAAGAAATGCTTGATACACAGGTGTATACATCTCCATTACTGAATTTAGACTGTCTTTTTGTCTAGAAGTTGAAATAGCAAATCAATGCATTCCCCCAGTAATGTTTCACAATCAAACTTGATACAAGGCAAAAGAAAGCAAATAAACCCAGCAACAATGAAGAGAGGTCTGCATTTGTCTGAAGGTAAGTCAAAGATGCTGTCAGATATAAGGGTCCATAGAAAAAAATGCACCTTTTGAGTCATGGATGATCTCCTAGAAGCATGTTCGGGTCCTCTTTAAGAATTTCAGAGCAGAGGTGGTGCAGAGCTCAAAGAGGGCCTGGCACCTGGTCATCAACGGCAGCATGGCAGGCAGGTGGCTTAGAAATCCTGGTTGGACTTGTGAGAGGAAGGTGGTGGGGCTGAGTCTTGGAAACAGATTATTTCATTTGGGGGAAATTGTTTCCTCTTCCAGGAGCAGAACAGTGCTCACTACCTTCAGCCAGCTCTCTTTGTAAGGGGAAAACCAGCTGCACGCTGTGGTGGCATTGCTATTTTCCATGGTGAGGGAGTGACTCACCTTGAAGTCTGGGGTGGGGGTAAGGAACATTGCTGCTTTGCCTAAAGAAAAAAAAAGAAAGGGCAGAACACCACCTTCTGCAGCTGGCATTCAGACCTGAATTTGAACATCACTTGTGCTTTCTTTCTACTGATTTGTGTCAGCCAGCCAAGTGGGCTCTGTGGGGAGCTTTGTTTCTTAATGAGATGTTAGGGAAGGGGTGGTTGGTTTTGTTTTAATGAAGTGCTGGAAAGATCTTGCTGGCTAAGAGAATGTGATCTGAAGGATAAATCATTGGGCTCAGACCAGACTTAATTGCTAGTTTCCTCAAGTGGGTCCCAGGAAATGGATTTTGTCTTCCTTGTTGTACTGTGATGACCTCCATAATCAATTTTTTTCTCTGGTAGGGCTCTGACTGCTACTTCAGTATAATAGCCAGATTCCCAAACAAAGTGTTATCTCTAAACAAGTTAACCTGGTCACAGAAGCAGCCTGGTATTCAGTAACAAGGAGCTTTGTATGCGTTAATTTGGCTTCTCAGCTCTCTTTAAAGCCATATTTTCACACTGTCCTCCAGAACAGATACACTGGGATATCCCATAAAAAAAATACATGTCTTGTCCTAAGCTCTCTCTTCATATGTACTCATAATTCCTTTGAATCACATATATTTAGATATACATGCTTTTTATTTCTTTGGGGGGAAGTACGTGTTCAGCACCACATTTTTCTATTGCTGGGTTTTCCTCCACAGACTATAAACCATTTTTATTGTTCGTCATAAAAGTTGAGGTGATTGCTTTGCTGTGGAAAATATGGTAGCATGCCAACTTTTCAGCCTTTCCTTCCTAAAGAAGTTGCTGTATAAGTCTGTTGTGTTACCTCTCACGTCTCCAACATCAGTAATGTTTTTGGTATTGTCAGTCAGAATTACAGGGATTGTTAAATCCCTGGGGAAGGTTGGGACAGAAATTGTAGCTAATTTGTGTAGGCCATCACTGGTAGCCCACTGAAGGCTAAGCATGAAAACCATATCAGAAAGTGTTTCCTACTTTTAGCATTAAGATCATTGAAAAAGTTTCAGTGTTACCTCAGATCACTCTTATTACTGATTTTCCATTTTTTGATGTATTTTGTTCAAATAAATTCAAGTGCCTTTCAGAGCCAATTTTGCACCTTGGCAAAGGTATGGAGTCCAGTGGTGCTAGGGTTGCTTTAGGGTGAGTGTCAATCTGAGTTTCACTGCTCTTTTCATCTTCCTCAGACAGTAATGCTGCCTGTTCCCCTTGAAATCTGTTGGTCTTTTGAAGCACTTGATGAAGTCCAGTAGTTTCATTTCATTTTTCTCATCACATGTATGTTAATTGCTTGTACACCTGACAAACCGTGCATAAAAGAATCATATGAGACTCCCATACTTGAATAGTCTATGCAGTAGTACTGTAGACAGCAAATATGCTTTGGATAGCATCTCTCTGTACCATGTGGCAAACTGAGAACTGGCTAAAGAAAATCTGCTGGAGTGCTGGGACTGGAAAGTCCCTTGCCCCTCATGGGTAATGGGTACAGTGTCTGTGCAAACCCCATGTGGATTACTCAGCCTGTCAGAAGTCACTTCTCACAGCAGCAAAATATCCCTGAGTGTTGTGCAGATGTGTTGTGACGTGACCATTTATCATCTCAGCATCACACAGAGAACTGGCGGACTCTCAGTGCATGCTTCTAAATGTATTCCATGTCTCTGACTAAGACTGCAATCCCAAATGCAGGTGTTATTCATGTGCCCAGAAGACATTCCCATTCCTCTTCGTCATATTCTATTTCTTTTCTTATCTCCTTTTGCTACAACTCTCCATTCCAACTCCTAGAACATTGTTTGTGCCTTCGGTAATGGGTAAATCCCACAGAGTGCTGAGATAAGCTTTTGCTCCAGCCACTGCTTTTTCCAAAAGTGGAAGGTTATTTCGCAAACAGCAAAACTGGGTCTGAATGTATGGTTCATAACCTGCCTTAGTATATAGATTTAGTTAAAGAAGGTATGCAAAGTTGTTCAGAAAGTATACAAAGGAGTTCTGGGGTTCTGCTTTCCCATTTCCCCAGTACTGCATCTGTGATCATAGCTGCAGCTCTGCCTTCAGCTATGCATGGTGTAGTTGTCATTGCAAGGAGCAGATCATTCATGAAGAGCAGTCAACACTTCAAGTTATTGTTCTTGCCTTGAAGTCTTGACAGAGGTGGAATTCAAAGCTTCAGTAAAGGAGCTTGATTTTGGTTCCACCTCTAACAGTGTTGAGCATTCAGGCGAAGCCCACTGAAAGTGGAGCCAAGTGTGTTGAGCATTTTGCATGTAACAATTCTGTCTCCTTGAGGTGGTCAAGCCAACCTCGATGTGCTGAGCAAGCCTGCGGGAGTCTTTTGGAAGCTGGACAGAGTTAGAGGATAAAGCAAAAGAGTACTTGGCTATGCACTGTAGAATGGGATCACTTTCTCCACAGCTACTTTGACACTTGTCAAGCAAATAAATTTCTCATGTCAAACAGTTGTGGGTTTAAAAATACCCTGGCCTTGAATAGTCAAGAATCGGGAGTGCAGCAGAATTGTAGCGACTGTATCTTCTTGCATCTCCTCATATCTCCTGTGTGTGGCCTTTTCTGGGATAGAGAAGGAAGACTGCCCCTAGGGTATGGCCACCACAGGACCATCTGAAGCTAGATCTTTCAACCCTGTTGGAGCTGGCCCCAAAGAACACAGGCAGCTGATTGCCTGTCACCTTGTTTATCTCATTATAGTTCATCCTTGCTCTGATGCCACACAGGCTACTGGTATGTTCAAAATAGGGACTGTCAGCCTGGCACATATAGTCTGTTTAGTTTCCTGTGCTGCCTGTCCGTCTGCTGTCATTCTGTTGCTTCTTAATATATAAGCTGCGGGTTTCTTGAGGTCAGATCTGTCTTTAGGTTCTGGCATTGTTCTGTGTAGTCTTACTATGCGACAAGGCTTTTTTTAGCACTTAGTTCTCTAACAATGAAGAATAATGTCTCAAAGACCAGTGACCTCTGACTTGATAATTAAAATAACTGGTCTGGGTCTCCTTGATGTATCCATGAGAAAAATCTTCATTTACAATAAATGAAATTATAAAGTAAGGTCAAGTCCATTTATCTCAGTATCTTTAACAAGTGCTGAATATTCTGAAGCAGCTGTAACACTGCCTGGTAGCTCCTAAAGCTGGTTGTTGGTATAATGACACAAAGGCATCATTCCCGTTTCTACTGTGGAAAAGGTTATCGTGCTGATGCTACAGATAATAGGGAAGTGAGTGGTTATCGGGAGGCATTTCCTCAACGGTAGTGTTCCTAGAGCACTGCCAGTCTTCCCATCAGCACAATTCAATCATGTTACCCAGTGCCCTAATGGAAATGATTCCCGAAGCACAGCTACCTGCTTTGCTAAGCTTTTCTTAGTGAATCAAAGCATTAGCAAGCAAGGCTAAATTTATGCGAGCCAAGCATAGTTAAACAAGCAAGGTTGTCCATTCGTATGATAATTATTCTGCATTCATCCCCTTCCTGTAACCTGCTTTTTCATGCACAGATGCTTTTTCTTCCCAGCAGAGCACGAATTTTTTTTTTGTTTTGAATCCCTGGATCACTGTAACATTCAGCAATTCTTATGTGCTATGATAAGTCCTTACCATGACTATTTTGTGCTCCCGGCAGCCCAGGCTACTTGCCCTGGGCCTTCTGGTCTATGGACTTTGAATATAAACTGCTTGTCTAGTGACGTGTGGCATTGGCATGGTGATGGTTGCTTTAGAAATGACCGTTATCCTAGGGCAGGATTCAACAGACACATTTGCCTGAGTGTGATTTGTGTGTCTAGCCACGTGGATGTGCTAGTAGGAATGTTTGTCTTGTTTACCTTAAGAGCATTTACCTTCTTAGCCCCAAAATCACCTTCTTTCTCTTTTTATTATTGAGGTTCTTATGTGAGAGAGACATTATTTACATGTCTCTTGTGCGACCAGTGACTTGATGGTTTACAACACACAGGGATAATGCAATTTTGAGAACAGTTTTCTGATGTTTTTTCTGGATTCAGGCATGGTATCAGAGCTCCTAAAGATGATACAATAACCTTCTTCTGCACTCCAAGGTTATGGAACTGGGCAAAAAACAAGTACAACCAAGGGAAGCATGTAGGTACCTTATCATCCAAAATCTCCGGCTCCCCTAGCACAATTTATTGTGCACTCTTGCTGTGTCATGCTGTCTAGTTGTCTCATTCACTTAATTTGTTGAGATTTGCCAGTGTTCTTGGTGCTAGGTAAAAACACAAATCAGCACCTGATCCGAGAAATTTATCATCTTAAGTGTGCGGAGAGATGGATTATATTATATTCCCGTCAGTTTCTTTTTGTAAAAATTTACCTTGAGGTCTAAAGGAGCTGTGGTGTGAAAACACGGCTGAAAGGCTAGAATGGAAAGAAGTGGATTTTATAAATGGCATTTTAAAAGTAGTAAAATCTCCCCCTTCCTATGAAACATAAAGTTGCCTCACTCGCTGTGTATGAATCAGCTCCTCCAGGAGAGGGATCCAAGAGTGAAATGTGCCAAGCAATCATAATTGTAACAAAGTCCTTATGAAGGGTCTGGTCAAAGAGTAATGTTTATTTCAAGTTTCCTTCTCCGTCTAGCTCTTGCCTTAATCTTTCAAGCAGCTTTTGTGACAAGTGGGTGTTGTGTGAGAAGGCTTCAGGCAGTTGGGTTTTTTGGTACTCGTGTTTGTTCAGAGCAGAAGTAGAAAGGTCTGAGTTAGGTTGATGTAAATGCGGACTGGGGGGCCTGGCCTGGTTAAGAGGTCTGAGTAAAGTGTGATAAAACTGGAGTCAGGACTTCAAGGGTTTGGGTTCAGCTTGCGCTCAGAGGGTGGGAGGGGTCTTCTTGCACCAATTGTTGTGCCTTGCAGATCAGATGCAGTTTATTGTGTGAGCTTATTCATAGAATCATAGAATACCAGGTTGGAAGGGACCTCAAGGACCATCTGGTCCAACTTTTCTTGGGAAAAGCACGGTCTAGACAAGATGGGCCAGCACCCTGTCCAGCCGAATCTTATCCAATGTTAGGGAATCCACCACTTCCCTGGGGAGATTATTCCAATGGCTGATTGTTCTCATTGTGAAAAATTTTCCTCTTGTGTCCAGTCGGAATCTCCCCAGGAGCAGCTCGTACCCATTACCCGTCATCTTTTCCATGTGACTCGTTGTAAAAAGGGAGTCTCCATGTTCTTTGTAGCCATCCTTTAAATACTGGAACACGGTGATAAGGTCTCCCCTAAGCCTTCTTTTCTCAAGGCTGAACATACCCAGTTCTCTCAGCCTTTCCTCATCAGCAAACTTCATCAAGGTACACTTTAGCCCATCATCCAGATCACTTACGAAGATATTAAACAGTGTTGGGCCCAATATTGATCCCTGGGAGACCCCACTTGTGACAGGTTGCCAGTTTGAAAAGGAGCTATTTACCACCACCCTCCGGGTACAGCCTGTCAGCCAGTTCCCCACCCACTGCACAGAGCACTTGTCTAGACCGTAACGCATCAGTTTCTCTAGGAGGAGGCTGTGGGAAACCATATTGAAAGCCTTGGAGAAATCCAGGTAGGCAATGTCCACCGCTCGCCCCACATCGACTGAGCAGGTTACTTTGTCGTAGAAGGCAATCAGGTTTCTCAAGCACCATTTGCCCTTGGTGAATCTCTGCTGGCTTTTCCCAATCATGTGCTTCATTTGACTTGTGATAGCCCCCAGGAGGATTTGTTCCATACTTTCCCAGAGACTGAAGTAAGACTGATGTGCCTATAATTTGCTGGATCCTCCTTTAAGCCCTTCTTGTAGATGGGGGTGACATTAGCCTTCTTCCAGTCTTCTGGGATGTCTCCCGATCTCCATGACTTCCCAAAGATTATGGAAAGCAGCCTCACAAGGACGTCAGCCAGCTCTCTTAACACCCTTGGGTGGACACTGTCAGGGCCCATCTATTTGTGGAGGTCAAACTCCTGTAATAGTTCACATATCAACTCTTCCTTCACTGACGGTGGGTCTGCGTTTGCATCAACCTGAACTTTTTGTTCCCAAGGCCTGTGGCCCACCAGTGCTGGTAAAGACAGAGGAATTAAATTTTAGCTAATCTTTTTAATTCAGAAGTCCTTCCAGCCTCTATGGCTATAAGAGGAAAGGAGAGAAAAAGTAAATACACTGAAATCTTTTCAGCACTCATATACAGTATGCTGAATAGAAACTGTAATGTTTGGGTTCTGCCAGAAAAAGGAGGTGGTGATTTCCAATATTTTTGGTTTTTTTTTATTTCCCAGGATTGGAAACTTGTTTTGTTCATGGTATAATTAAGGAAAGCACTATCTATCTACTGCAAATGTGGTTTTGGTGAGTGTTTATCTATTTCACCAGGACAGGAGGTCTCAAAAGGAATAAAAGATAGAGGAAACACAAGAATTTTTCCTCCTACCCTTTCCTTCACCATCTTCTGCGTAAATAATTATTGTGCATATTAAGAGGAACTCTTCTACTGGCATATTTTTCAGTCTGAGTTTAATGACGAGCTTTTGCCAAACATGTGCAAGTACCATCAGATTCCAATTTACAGCTTAATGTTGCAAAGAAACTTTCTCTTTATGTTCACAAAAACACATAAAGAGGCTGAAGTATAAGAATACACAATTTTTTTAGTCAACAAGCTGGAAGGGCTTAGTCAAGCAACTGGTTTAGGTCAGTTCTATCAGTAATAGGCCCATTTCATCTGACATCTCTGAATTAAACTCTACAGAAAGCAATACAGCTTCATTGGCATTTATATTCTGGAGTCTGACTCAATGCTATCATTAATCCTGATAGGATTGTTGGGGGATACGAAATTCAGAAGTTAAAAATAAAGTTCATTGTAAAAAAAAAAAAAAAAAAAGTATTTTTTAAAAGTTAAGCCACAGAATGAAGAGTCAGTGCTTTAGTGCATGATTTGGAGAAGTGGGTTTGCTTTTTCCTCTTTATTTAAATGATTACAGTAGGAGTTTTGAGCTAGAATCTTGCCCAGCTTCAATCCAGTTTTCATGCCCTTTAGCACTGCCCTTGAGAGGCAACTAGTGATCTAACACTTACAGAGGGGATTTCCTGTGGGAGGTAAAATTGACAAGTTGAATTCCCCACTCCTCAGGTCCACTGAAAAGCTATCAAAAGCTATCTCCATACCTGCCAGGGGCTAGCTCAGGCTTCAGGCCTCCCAGAACTTTTACTAGGTGAGAAGCTGAGATGTGCCTGCATGTTTTTTATCTGTAAAGTAAGCATGAGTTTGCAAAACTGGGAATCAAGCAAGTGCAAATACTTCTGCACTTTATCATGTCATGTCCATATCCGTTTTTATTCCTATACTGTATCTCTGCATTCTGCATGGGGCTTCTGGTAGGATTTGAGTAGACCTGCGTCAGATTCCAACTTACGACGAGTCATAGAGCCATGCTGTACTTTGGTTTTCCTTTTGTAAAACAGTAATGCCAGAATTCATTTTATTGATTAGCACCCTGAGATTTTCTTATGGAAAGCCCTGCGGGAGCTCTGTTTTGCTACGTTTCAATTTACAACATGTTTTACTTCAACATTAAGTAATTAATCCTGTTTAAGAAGACACCACTGGAGCTAATTGTTAGTATCCACATTTTACGCATGCCAAGTGACTATTTCAAGGCTGCAATCAGTGTCATTGTCACAGGTGTGAGGGACCAATATAGTAGAGTCTCTTCAAGTCAACCAGATTCAAAGGCACATCTTTGCGATCATAAGTTCTTAATCAGAAAGGTCCTGTGCTGCTTCAGAAAGCAAACAATACCTTCTTTTGGTGGTATCAGGCCTTTCTCAATGGTTACGGCTCTCTGCCGTGTGACAGCATGTCTCTTGGGGATGTCTTGACGAGCAGTCATTGGATGCTTTCCTGGTTCTTGCAAAGCTAGTTCCATGGGGTCATGCCAGTGACATTTCCAGTAGAATAGAAAGAATAGAACTTACAGAAATGAAAACATGAAATCTGGGGAGTCTTCACATTCTGTGAAGAAAATTTTCAGTATCTTCTGAATTTGCAGCCATTCCAGATAATGCAGCTTTGTGGCTCATCTTCTTCCATAGGTATTGTCTTGCGAGAAAGGTGCTTAGCAGGACCCATATAACAGTAAGAATGAGTCCAAACCAAATCAATTCTTATCCAAATTAGCATAAAGCGGAGCCCGAGACATAGAGCTGTAACCTGGATTTTAGAATCACTAACAGTACTTAAGCCTATTTGGTTGCATTGTTAAACTCTGAGAAGAGAAGAATTTTCCTACATACATTCTCTGTTATCCTTTTCTAGGAGCTTGAAGGCTCTTGGAAAAGATTTGGGGAAACTAAATTATTTATGTGCACAAGAGCCCCTGCTCATATGCACGTTGCAGGGCTCAGAGAAGGTTGATTTGTCTTCATAAACATCTTGGGTACTGTTATGTCTCCTTGAGTGCCATTGTTGATTTAAATATTCTTTGAACACAGCAGCTGCTTCTTAGCAGTGATGGTGAGGGACTGGCTCCAGAGGCTTATGGAATTCTTCCAGTCCCAGGCCCCTTCCCATCACCCCATTTGCTAATACAGGGAACAGAGGCAGCGTGTGTTCTGAAGGTCAACTCCTATCTCCCACTCACTTTCACTAACGGGAGGCACCTACATCCTTTTTGAGGACAGGACTCAGGATTCCTGATGAATGAGAAACAAGGTAGGTTTCATCATGTGAGCCTGGTGTCTGTGCTCATGTTACAGTCACTGGAGGTCTAGTCACATCAGTGAAGTAGCAGAAAATTCATACAACTACAATTAAGGCTCTATAATAAGAACTTGTAGGTTGAGAAATCATGCAGTTGATTCAGATTGACACAGAATTGAATGATTTTTTTTTTCTTAATTCTACTTTTTATATATGTTTTTATATGTTTATAATCTACCTTTATTCTTGATGGGCTTGGGTGTTTGGTGGTTTTTTTTTTTAGTATTTGCTGTTACGTATGATTTGCCATTATATCTTAGATGTGTTGGAGCCCGTTTCAGCACTCTCAGCTAGCTAGCTTCCTGGCATTAGCAAGCCAAAAATTCCCCTTCCATGATTCTGACACTCAAAGGGTGTGAAGGGTCACCAGGAATCGTGAGCAAGAAGCTGCCATTGTTGGTGTTCTTGTCTTAGTAGTATTGCTGTCTTTCTACCTGGGCGAGGGAAAATCACCTCCCTGCCTTTTACTTGTTCTTTTTTATGTGTGTCTTAGGCTACTTGAACTCTCTTTTATCATGTGTTTCGATGCTGCTCAACACTTTCGAGTCACAGTCTCTTAATAACTAGTGATTAATATGATAGAGCAGTATAAAGAACAATGCTGTGCTGCTCTGAATGTCGTCTTCCTTGTGTAAATTGTATTCCATAGTCTACACCTAATGAAATTCACTTCTGTAGATGTGGCAAACACTGAAGTAAACTGCCTTCTTTTCCTCAGTGCCCACCTACAAAATGAGTTCCTATTAGCTTTGAAGACACATTCTGCCTGCTATCTTAGCTCTTTTTTGGTTTTAATTACCTGATTCTGAACACACCATCAAGAGAAGAATGAACAAACTTTCTAATCCCAACTTCAATTTTGCTCATATATTTTCTGTATACATAAAAGGCAAACTGACTTTTAGGCTTGATGAAAGGCTGAAAGAATCGATGAAAATATTTTCTCCTAAATCCAGTGGGCCTGCATTAGGCTTTTTTGGTCTAGAATGCTTAGGTAACAGCAGGGAGAACAGAACAAAATG